>NC_069124.1:86287747-86601914 GCF_026914265.1 Mya arenaria
TAAGTTACAGGTAGATTACCACATTGATGTGACCTTGAACAGACTGTACATGTATCAGTGTGTAGTAAGTTACAGGTAGATTACCACATTGATGTGACCTTGAACAGACTGTACATGTATCAGTGTGTAGTAAGTTACAAGTAGATTACCACATTGGGGTGACCTTGAACAGACTGTACATGTATCAGTGTGTAGTAAGTTACAGGTAGATTACCACATTGGTTTGACCTTGTACCGCCTGAATGTGTACTTGTATGTGGAGAGTTACAGGTAGATTACACTATTGGTGATCTTGTCCAGACTGAATGTGTACCTGTGAGTTGTCTTTCTTTTCCGTGCTAGTACCTTCCAAGGCCATGGTAATGGCAGAGTGGTCATCCTCTCTCCAGCTTGGTGCAACCACACCACCTGTAGGAACATGTAACATGTCACATTTAATAAATCTTGTCAATTCAAAATATTTTTTCGTGACAAAAAAAGTCATACTCTATATTTTTGTTTTGATAGTAAGAACTGTCAGGTCTCTTTTCAATCACCACTTTCACTTCACAGGATGTATTCGCACATATATGACCCTACCATTTTAATAGTCTTTAAAAAATAAATAAAAAATAATAAAAAAGAATACATATATATAATAATTGTGTTTGTGTTTTTACATGTAGCTTCAAAAAAGAAGCTTTATACTGATAAGTACTGACATACAGATTACTTAATCACCATAACCCAATGATGACAATTTCGTTCTTACATAAAGCCTTATAAAAAAATATATATATATATATATATATATATATATATATATATATATAAATATATATATATATATATATATATATTATTTTTTTTATAACGCTTTAAAATATATATATATATATATATATATATATATATATATATATATATATCTATTTTTGGACAAGATGCAATCCAAACCGAAAATTATTTTTTTGTCCCAAGAAGCCTTGCGCCTGTGCCTACCTGTGGTGTAGTTTAGGAGGTCCTCCTTGTCCACCTGCACGTGCATGTGCACTGTTCGCACATGCTTCATGCGGTGAATCTCACTGCTCAACTTCTCCACCTGCAACAACAAGGCTCAAACCCATTTCTTCCATTATTTAATGTTTAGAAATATGTCTCAAATGTATATTCCGTACAGGCATTATCATATCAACAAAGTACATAGTTGAATTTGATCCCTTGACGTCAACAGAGTTGACATAGAGATAAAAATTTCATGCGTCTGACAGTATAACAGACTTCTACAAGTAATGTAATGTTTACATTAACTTTAATAGCAGTGCATACCCTTTAGTTTTTTAAAGCTGCACTCTCACAGATTGAATGTTTTGACAACTTTTTTTTTATTTTTTGTCTTGGAACGAGCCAATTTATGTGAAAATGCATGGAAACCATTGATATAAGACTGCTGACAAAAATCAGATCGCAAATTATTCATATTTAAGTTCAAAAAATGATGTTTTATGCATTTTCTTAAACCGTTAGTAACGCTTCTGGCCATAAAACATTAATTTTCGAACAGAAATATGAAAATCTGCGATCTGATCTTTTGTCAGCAGACTTATATCACTGGTCGGCTGATATTTACGCAAAAATTTGTTCATTCCAAGACAAAAAATAAAAAAGTTGTCAAAACAGTAAATCTGTGAGAGTGCAGCTTTAATTGTCTTTCCCAAATATAAAGTCATAAAACTGAACTCATTTAAATTATTGGGCGCTGAATTCATCTAAAAGTATCTGGTACTATTTTTAAATAGAATTAACAACTTAAAGAACATTAATGCATCGTTTTAATAAACATGCATTACTTGAACATAATGGTATGTAACTGATATTAAATTAGGGTAAAAAAAGAGATATTGAAGCAGGCTTAGAATTATTAAAACGGTTTGGTGCTGTTTCATTTAAAAGTCATGTGTGACATTATTCCATTGTTTGATTTAACAAATGTTTCTTCACATTGTTTAAAATAGTAATGAAATATAAAAAAAAAACTTTTAATTTTTTTTATGAATTCGGACAGCGAAAAGAAACATTATTTTAAGGTGTCCTTACTCTAAGGTGAATTACGGTACTGATAATTTTGACCCTTTAACACTTATAGCAGTTCAACAGTCCTCACCATTTTTCTCAATACAGAGTTATAGTCATCTGATTTCTTTAGCTGTCTTTCAAGCTTTTCCACCTTCTTGTTGGTCAAGTCCAATTCTGTTCGGCAGTCTTGTAGGCTGTGGACTAGTTCATCTTTGGACAAAAGGAAGAGATAACTCTTGTCTTCATCACTTTCCCCATCATCCAGTTCAGAATCAATGTTCAAGTTACCACCTTTTGTCTGTGTATCTGCCTGGCCTGCTGATAGCTCAGATTCCATTTTCTCTGTTGAAAAATCACTGCCTGAAACGTTTTGTCTATCAGCAAATTCTGTGTCTGCTTCTTCATGACTTTCCTCATTCGATGTCTCTTTTCCAGTTCTATGTTTGCATCCAAAGGAACGGTCAGGTTTACTTGTTGACTTGGTGGTGACACTATGTATCAAATCCAACAATTCTGCATCTGTTTTATGCAACGCCATAGAAGATTGAAGTCTTTTAACTACTAAAAGCCAGAGTACCTTTGTGCTGGATGAACTTCAGGCATTCTAGAAAAGAGAAGACAGTGACATCATCATCTAGGTACATTGTACCTTAGATCATATAAATAGGCTCAGAAGTTGTATTATTGTTTTGTATTGGTAGACTTGAAGCATCGATAACCCCTGTTGTTAACTCAATGGTGAATATAGTGCAGCGATATTAAGCAACACTATTAGGCCAGATATTTGCAATCCCAGAAGCTATTCAAGGTACAAGTTAATATCAGAAACATTACTGGCCTTTTGCTAAATGTTTCTCCAATGAAATTGAAATAAAAATCTAAACTTAAGAGATGAAAGGATGGACAGGACTGAGGTGCTAGCCAGTGCCTTCCAACTATCAGTTTTCCCCACATGGTGTAATGTAAGCTTAGGCCACACCAAATTGATGACTTGTTCATCGGATTTTTTCCAAAAAATAATGGGGCGAGCGAGCGAATAATAAAAATATTTGTTTTGCATTTAGCAAAAAAGAGGAGCGAGCGAAGAGCGAACAAATATATATAGTCATTTAACTCACTTTTGCTCACATTTTATTCACTTATTAACTAAACAATGATATTGTAAACAGTACAAGGATAACATCCAGTGAAAGAATGAAAACACTAAAAGATACAAATATTAGTTTTGAGATCAAACAAATGCTATTTGAGATCAAGCAAATGTATTTTTTTTAAACTATTTTATAAAGGAGAGAACTCAAAACCACAGTTTTCCAGTTTTTTAAACCTTTTTGAAAAGTTTTTTTCAAAATACACTGCATGGCTAAGTTAAAGCCTGGACACAAGCGCCAATGGTCACAGCCACCTGCCTGCCCAATGGCATATCCAAATCTATTAACTAGGTTTTCCACTTTTCCTTAGGAAAACTTGGTTAAAAATAATTCTCTATTAAAATACATTGTCATATCTCATGCCATGGGAATGACTTGACAAGATGACTTGAAAAATAACTCACAAAATGAATATAGGCATTTGCAATCAATATAAACTACAGCTATCACTCTTGCTTTGACTACACGATTGGCATTGGTAGCCATCTAAGTTCTGGAAGAGAATTTACAAAAAAAAATACACCATATTGTAAACCATTTCAGCTGAAAAATATGTCACAGAAAATTCCAGCCAGCGCCAGATTGTTTTAGGCTTTCTCAGAATTTAACACCTATCTTTTTTAAACTTGCAGATTTTCCTTAATTTTTTTAGATATCTTCTTCAAATTTAGACAAGTAATAGAAAACATAAACATATATACAAAAGACACTTTTACTTCTTTTGTACTGCAAATACTGATTGTGTCAATTTTTATATATAGCCAAAAAATATTTCAAGAAAAAACAAGAATATGCAATATTTTTTCATAGACAAAAACCTATCAGCATAAATATTTAACACTTGAATGATTTCCATATATAGTTTAAATATACACATGAACATCTAAAAAATCTACAAAGATTTATTCGTAACACAAAGTGTTATTAATACCTTTTTCCATGCACACAGTCTGACACCATTTTTTTTTTATCCTTTTTGACTAATATTTACAAAATATACACAATCCGCCTTGTTTGATGTTTTTGTGTGAATGGTAAAAATCATGGGATTGCATGAAGCACATATGAATGTCAGTCAGGTTAATTTTTAGAGTCATCCTACTGTCCACGAACATTGACTCATCGGCGACCAAGGCCTCCACCACAAGCACGCCCTCGTTACCTCATGGGGACAGGAATTTCATGATCCGCTGCGTTGAAGGAATCTGAAATTTTAATAAGCAATATTATACATAAATGTTCATTGTAGTATAATGTAGTATGCATTACTGAAACAGTTTGATGATAACACAAGAAAGGTGGTGCTCGTTTCATGGCCAAACTTTATTTTTCTATTACTTTACATGCATATGAATTAAATAAACACTATACTCTGATCTGTAGCAAAATAAAAACAAACATGCATAAATCATTAAATGTAAACAAATAATACAAAAAAATACATCATATTTGCTATAATTATATTAACAGCAAAACAACAAAGAAGTTAAAATACACACCTGAAGTTTTTACCTGGACAGGTGTAGTAGGTATAGATGACCGATTGGAAACTGTCTTTTTACTGTAACGGTCATCCGAATTCCCGTCAAACATGTCCTAACCAAATTCAAACTTTGCATAATCACTGTCATTCACAATAAAATTCAGCACTTCTTGCCCAGTATATATACGTTTACTTTTAATGGGAGCCAAATTAAAACAAACACATTTGTCCAAAATTTAATCAAACTTTAAATGGTGGTAGAATTGTCATTTGTTGACGTAATTTTCAAGAATCAGGAAGTGAAATAAATGTTTTCATTTTGCCAATTTAGTCTCGATCATCTAGCCCTTGTATCCGGGTCTATATCGTTCATTGACTCTAATTAGAGTGGCTGCATGATTGAGCCGGTGCTTTGATAATTGTTACTATCGAAAAACGCGGTTATAAGGGAAAAGGCTACATTCTACTAAACAAATTAGCGCTCGTAAAAAAAATAACTATTTTTTTTAGATGGTGCGGGCGCAAGTGATAAAAAAATAAAAATTTTTTTTTTGCTTTTCTGAAGAAATAGGTGCGGGAAATCCGATGAACAAATTATTAATTTGGTGTGGCCTTATATAATACTTCATATATTTTGATGTGTTTTTTTTAGAATTGTGGCATTACAGAGAAATAAAAAGTCAATATGATACAACAGTTTCCCTGTACACCATTAAAAATAAATGATTACCGGTATAGTGCAACATTGTACCCAGCCTGCAACACATCTCTTTTCGTCACAAATGTACGAGACACAATGACCTTAGAGACATTTTAAGAGAGGAGACATCGGTAAAAGCATGTATAACCTATTGGTTGATACCAGGTATCTATTTAGTATTATAGATAGCCTTTTCAAAGGGCAAATGGGCCAAATTTCAGCACAAAAATGCCCAGATTTTGCTTACCAAATAGGTGTTGTATCATTTTAAACATACATAAACAGTATGTAATAGTTAACATTGATCAATTGTCGTTTAAATCGGTCGCTAGACTCGTCAAATAAAATAAAAATGTTTTAAGATATAGTTTAGAGAGAAATATATGAAAAACATCGTAAAAACAGTGAATTTATGGGGTGGGCGAATAATTGGTACAGTAGGGTGCTTATTTTAGCTAAATTATAGGGGTACTTTGCACGTGGGAATATTCGGAATCCCTAACAATTTTTAAAAACAAATTACACAGTTTATTGTCAGAGGAGCTAACCTGTCTAAGTGTAAAGTTTTATTGTTATAGCTAACTTGTGTCAAAAGTAACATAGGAAAAACCTCCATTTCTGGCCGAAAAGAGGTCGCTAACCAGTATATGTATTTCTTATTTCTACAGACTTATGAGAGTAACATTATTTCGCGACATAATTAATATGTTCAAAAAAGTTTTATTAGATTATTTTCAAATGGCAGTATTTCATGTTGAACCGAATCCTTACTTTCCAACTGGATTTTATGAAGGTAAAACATGTAGCAATGATAATGATAATGTTTGTTTATCGCGATATATTTATTTTTTCGTTTTGACATTTGCATCCAATTAGTCGGCAGGCAACAGTTATAATCATGTAATAATTTCCACTCAGCGGCTACCTCCCCTGGCAGCAATCATTGCAATTTTAAACAAAAATGGTCGTACCAATTAATGTTGACTTACTTTAACTTATTTTGAAGTTACATGTCATTATAAGCCAAGATATGTCCTGGGAATATACATTCTGGAATATCTGTTAAGTACAAGACTGTCAGACAGCGAGTGGAGATCGAGACATGAGTATCAAATACCCCTTCATTTCTAGGCAAATCCTGCATAACAAATGTCTGAAATGATACTTAAGGCCCTTGCTTTGATGTTATCAAAAATCAAACATGTCTTATTGCTTAGAAGAAATGTCTAATCGAGGGAACTGTATTAGATAACACGTGAAAATAGTGATCAAATGAAAATAAGAGACCAAAAAATATAGTGTACCGGCATCAATATTTTACCGATGTACTCTGTGTATAGAGCCCTTGTTTACTGCGTAACGAGAAGGGGTTTGTGTCAGTCGGCTACCAGACAAATCGGCCCTTACCAAATCGGCTCCTTGTTGAAACGGTTACCATTTCGGCCCCTTACCAAATCGGCCCCATCCTGTAGACGTTTCGGCCCCTGATAACGGAGACGTTTCGGCCCTTATTTTAATGTAATTTTTTTAAAATATAAGAAAAAAACCCATAAAATTTCAATTTGTATTTTCATAGAAGTTGTAATGAGATATGTTTATTTACGTAAAGCCATATATGCATCAAATGTATTGATAAAAATAGATTTATAAGAAAATATCATAATTTATACACGAACACAAATATACATATGAACATAGACATAGATTCCTGAGAATTTTGCATAAGAATAAATCGAGTTAAAAAATAAATATTTATACTTCATACAAATCTTGAAATAATCTTCAAAGCATGTTGCCAATATTTACAAGAGGTATAATGTGTTGTACATAAAGTCCACTGAAATAAACTGTATCAAGTATCAAGCACCTATCGCCAACCGTAGATTGCATCAACATTAATATATATTGCATGCAATACAAATATTAAAATAAGGGCATATTTTTTATATATTTTGCAGCGGCCTCACAACCTGATCTGTAGAAAAAGTAACGTAGGGTAGCAGTCTAGTCGGTCTCATCGATCAAGCGAAACGTCTTTTTTGTTATATCGTAGTAAGGGGAAGTAGCCGCTGCATAAAACTGGCGAAATGTTAAAAAAAATTTTTTTTTACTGTTGTCTGCTTCAGTACCAGGGGTATACTGAAAAATAGTATCCCGGGTTCGTATCAAGTTCTGAAAGACAATGTAACCTAAATGGAAGAAAGGGACATACATCTGTTACAATTGATACCATTGACTATCACAAACGCCACAAATAATGGATATTCGATACCAGGAGCAGTACAATTGAGGTGTCGATATTATCTGTTCTTCACTTTTTCTGTCCATTTGACTTGGGACCAATATTAATTCTACTCCCAGATTTGACATTTCTTTTTTTAACTATGTTTCATATGTATTAAGTGAAGTGCAGCGCGGCTGGTGTTGTCATGGAGTGGGCCGCCAATGATTCTTTTCTTTTAAATGTAATACTATATTTTTATAGTGATGATTAAGTACACTTGTTCCAAGAATCTTGGCAAGATACTGCCAGGACAATGTGCACACAAATTTATTTTAAAGTCACTCGCTCATGTTTTTGGACCTAAAAGTTAGTTTTCCCGGTAATGCATCTGAAAACACTTATTTTATCATTATTTTACTCTACTGGTATGATATTGAAATTGTAGGAAAAAATACAGTAGTTGCATAAAAAAGTATTTAGGTTTTAGTGGGGTTTGCACCCACCCTGCTAAAGTCAAGAAGAAAAAAGGAGAAAACAGCTGGCTAGTCCACATGGCCACTGGGACTTTAACAAATGTGGTGGATATATTACCTGATAAGGATACATTGATAACATCTCATGATAATCTCAATCAACCAAACAAGCAACACAACGGCCGTTATTTATTTTCAAGCGCATTCATAACAAAATTGTGGTCTTCAAAGAAGATATTTGAGCAAATATCAACATTTGCTAAAGGGTTCCATCTTTTGGTATTTTTGTTTAACACTCCTTATGATTTGCCACACTTCATTTTGTAATTAAAAAAGTGCATTTTACAAACCATGAGCTAGTTACTTTAAAAGGAATACCACAGTACAAAACTTGTCAAGTGGAATAGAAGGACAAACGCACAAAATACAGTAGCGCTCCTGGCTGCAGTTTTTAAAGAATATAGCTTGTTACATCATGTTGTCCGGCTGTGTCATCTGCAGCATAACACTTTCATGTCCACACGCTAACTTCACCATTTGTTAACCAATTTTAACCAAACTTGGTTTCAATTGTTTTTGGCAAACATGTTTGGTCAACAGCCAGATCACACTATTCACTTTGGAGTTATAACCCTTATAGGCATTCAAGTGTCAAAATTTGACCAAATTCACGACTGACTCTGTCTTCTCATACTATAATACTTCTTTTCCAATCCTTAGCAAATGAGGTGATGGGGGATAATAACTATATATCTTTCTTTTATTTTTATAAACTATCATATTATATTGTTCTTTTCTGACTTACTGCCCTTGAAAATGTCAAAACTTGACTAAATTCACTTTCTTAATCTCCCTATGAAACTACATACAATCAGCTGACCAGGACCATAAAATAATGATTTGATTTCAGGTATATGGTTTGACCAAGTGATGTTTGATCCATGTGAATGACCCAACAATGGCATAACAACTCTATTTCAAATGGTTTACTTTTCAATTTTCCATGCTGTAATGCAACTGTGCCTGCCATATTATACGGCACTGCAGTATTATGTTTGATTACACATTGTATTGTACCGTACATCACATAATGGTTCTGTGTGACTGAGACAATTTAAGTTGTAAATGTATACTCTGCTCATCTGTTTTGAGACCCTAAACATTAAATGTACATCCGAAAACAATACAGCCGATTCTTACACAACGTTCCTTTATAGAGTGAAAAACAGTTCAAATACTCCCCATATTATGCAGTTATTTATTAGTTGTGTACATAAATTATTGACCAAATATGTATATTTAGTGGTAACAATTGAGCAATCATTCTTGTTTCCAGGAAAGAGTGTGTGTATTTACTCAGCAATATGGAGCAAGAATAGGTCAAGGGAGCAGTCTTAATGGATTGACTGAAGAGGCTGAAGACTGTGCACACCAGGACACTTCAGGGTTCCCAAGTTTCCTTACATGCAGCAAGTGTGTAGTAAACAGGGAGAGAAAATGAGCTTCTTAGTGAATGTAGCTGAAGGACATGCAGATGCGTGCCTGTCTGAGGACAATATCTACCAAATAACTTCATTGTACTATTTAGCTGATACAGACAGCCTTGAACAGCATACAAATGCTGAAGCTGAGCAGGAGCAAAGTACTAGTGAAATAGCAGAAGTTCAAAATGCTGTGTTCAATATTTTACCAACCGATCATGTTGTTGCTGTCAACCAAAGTTCAGAAAATGCGGGTATGGTTTCTGAACAAATCTGTGTCACAGAATACCCTCTTCAATGCATTGAAGTAGAAGAGACACCTACAAGTTTGCAGCACTTTGCTGAAGCCCATAGAGTGGAAGATGTATTACCAAATCAGGATGATGTCATGCCACAAAGTACACAATGGTTGGAGTATTCTTCTGACATTCTTTTAGACCATTCATACACTAGCACTAATCATTCTAGCAAAAATAAATGTGTACCGGCTTCCCTTACTCTTGAATCTAGATCACTTGAACAAGTGGAGATGGACTCTGCTGTACATGTATCAGACTGGACTGATGTCACGTCAAATAAACCTAGACAATTTGATGAGATGAAAACATATAGTTTTGATGCAAAATCAGATGTTAGTGCTGATGCCAAAAAGATCACAGAATGTACTGAAAGAGATATGTTGTCTGAAGCTAATTTGATTGTACCTGGGACTGTCTTGACAACTGATTATAAGGACACATTAGGTATTGAAAATGAAGACAGGGTAAAATCTAAAATCTCTGGTGACAGGCTCATGCATACTACCTCTTTAGAAAATGATCAAACTTTCATAAATGTCGAGACATTAGGCTTTCAGGAAGTAAGCTTAATCGATAAGGAATCGCATATCGAGAGTGAATTTATCCTTCAGGAAAATGAAGAGGGCTCTAACAAACCTAAAAATGCTGTTAAAGGTGGGCGTAGAGACCCTGAGAACCCATATGCAGTTACTTCACCGATATTTAGAGATTCAGCTGGTAAAGCAATTCTCACCACTGTGCATGATACTACTGGAACGACAGTGACCATTTCTATAATGAGTATCGGCAGCAGCGAGAAACTTATTCCTGGAATAGTTAGTTCTGATGCTGCCCAAGGGGGTGTCATTAGACTGGCCTCATCCCCAAGAAAACCCTGCAGTATAAGAGTGCTACATAAAAATACCAAACCTTCTAATGGGAACCTAAGGCATGATTCTTCGAGTGAGATAGACGAACCTTTGTCTGAAGGACTTACAGTATTAGACAAAACTACTATAGAAAGACTAGATGTTGAGGTACAAGTAGATGATACTCAGTGTGTAAATGAAGGCAAATCAAAGAGCTGGCAATGCAAGTTGTGTTCCAAATCATACCGCACCAAGCACAACCTGGTCACACACATTCTGGAGCACGGGGGTATCAAGCCGCACCTGTGTCTGGTGTGTGGGAAGTACTTCCGGCAGCTGTACCACCTCAACATCCATCTTCTGCAGCATGACCACCTCATGCCATACTCTTGTGAGGTGTGCGAGCGTAAGTTCACCCAGCAGGCACACCTTGTCCGTCACAGACTCACACATACCGAAAGTCAGGCCAATTTCTGTGAGATCTGCTGTAGAAACTTCAGTTCTGAATTGGCCCTACATGCTCACAAGGTAATGATTTGTAAACAGATGAAAAGCTCAAGTTAGATTACTGCCTTTTTGCTAACAAAACGTCTTTGTAGATGTATGTTATCTTAAGTTGTTTCAATTAACTTATTTGTATCAGTATTAAGACACAAGTTTTATGTCCTTACTTGTATATATGTATTGCACCTTTAATAGCATTTACAGCTATTGATTTCAGGAGAAACATGATGTGCAGCAGTGTGTTGTTTGTGGGGAGACTTTTACTAGTAAAAAACGCCTGGCAGACCATATGGAGATGCATGGTGCCTTTCCAGACCTGGACTGTGACAAGTGTGATCTCACTTTTGAGAATCACCAGAAGCAGGTAGATCACATGATGTCAGTCCATAACACACGGCGGCCATGGACGTGTCAAAAATGTGGAATGAACTTTCCCAAGGTTTTTGCTCTTTTTCATTATACAAGCATATATTGCATTGAATTATGATTGAAAGCAGCTCATTTGATTAAATGTAAACAAAATATGGTAAGTCAGAGAAATTTTAGATATTCAGCAAAAAAACTTAAAAAGAAAATTAATTGTAGTCCAAGATGCATTTGTCTGATGTTGCAGGAAGGGCAACTGAGGGCCCACCTGTTTACCCACACAGGGTCCCACCCGTACACCTGCCCATACTGTGATCGTTCCTTCAACCAGAAGGCAAACATGATGAGACACTCCCTTGTACACAGTAAGAGGCGCAATTTCTGCTGTAAATTCTGTGCAAAGACATTCACCCAGCCACAGATCCTGAAAACACACCTGCTTACTCACTCCAAGGAAAAGCCATTCAAATGTGAAATTTGCAGTAAGTTTGTTCCAATACAATATGATAATCAAACTTGTCAGAATCAGCAAAATCTACTTGAAATGTAGCTATGTGTACAGATTATACCAGCTTTAAAGTGACAACAGCTTTTCCAATTATGTTTAGATCGTGGTTTTTCACGAAAGTACAACCTCAACAGTCACATGCACATCCACAACGATTCTCGGCCTTTCTCTTGTTACCTGTGTGGTGCTGCCTTCACACTCAAAGGTATTAGTAATAATTACCCAGAGGCAATGCAGGCAACAGTTAGAAACAAGAAACAATTTTTCAATGCAGATATTTAACTTGGGTTTGGTGTGTCAATATAAGTATTCTTGCGTTTCCTAGCGCAAACCACTTGCGCTTTTTTCATGGAGCTCCAAACATGTTATGAAGTTTTAACTATGAGGAGGAATATGTGTTATTCCATCAAACTAAAGACGCATTTATTAAGAGTGTGAGATTCTTCGAAATCATAGATGCATTTATAGTTATTTTCACTGCAAGTAGCTGTACATTTTTATATTGGTATTCCAAAAATCTATTTGGAAAAAGGAACATTAAGACAAGACTGCTCTCTTTGTTTATGACGAATATTTTACCTGCAAAAGTATCTTCCATCACATTTTGGCCATGTCTTATTAGAACTTGACAATGTTTTATGGATGTTGTACATTATTTTAGAAAACTTTTTGCGTCACAAGAGAAACATCCACAAGTTGGGAGAGATGGAGGAAGATGCTGTGGATTTTCTGACAGGCAGATCTCATGCCGGCTGCTTGAACAACACGGAAAACCTGGACCCTGGTAACCCCTTGGATGGACCAGCACCTGGCTACAATATGGACGGGACTCAACTGTGGTGTTCGCCACGAAAACATAGAAGACGAAGGAAGGCCAGGAGCATGCGGAGTAAAAGGAATGATGGAACAATTACAATAACAAACTAGTTGTTGCAAGACTAACTTGAAAAACAAATTTAAGATAAATGTAATCCAAATTTTGTAAAAAAATAACAATAAAAAATCTCAGAGAAAGGATATATTAGAAGGCCAACTTCTCTTTTTAATTGTTTCTCTACAATTCAGAAGTTTAATAATAAGAAACAGGTAAAAATGTACCTTTTATGGAAATCAAAACCTAAGGCATTTGAAACCCAAAAGCTGGTGGTGAGCAGACTGCTCTAGAGCTGCCCACCACCAATTGTTTATCCCATAAGATGTGTCCATAATGGGTGATAGACTTAAGTTGACCTGTATGTCTGAGGGTCAAAAGTTTAAGTTCCATTACAGTAGTTGTCCACAGAAGACACTGCTCACACATTTTCAGACAGCAAACAATACCAACTTGTAAGGAGTCTTTTATTGTTTAGTTCACAGGATGTTATGGTATTTACACTGTACATATCCAATGAATACATGAAGACAATCCGAAAAAACATATAAACCTAACTGAAAATATTTTTAAAAAGATATTAATCAGGATGCCTTGTCAAAGTATTTTGTTTGTGTTACATTGTTTTCATGTCATCAACACATCCAAATTACACTTTATCATTGTCGTTAACATTATTTTTCAAAATCACATACAAGTTAATCATTAACAAATAAAAAAAAAACTGAGAAAACTTATGTCTATCTTTTACATCTTAACATTGTTCACGGTTTTCAAAGCAACAAGTCTGTGTGTTTGTATTGGTCAAACACCTATTAAAATGAACATTTGTTGAAGTGTATATCCACTGAAGTGTCCCATTTCCAAGACATAATGAAGAATGTGGAATACAGAATGATGCCAAAACCTGGAGCTCTATCTCTTCCTCTTATCTTCTCTCCGACCTCTGAAAATAATAATTAAAATAAACAACTACAACACTAACATATGGCACAACAAATCAGACAAATCATTACTATTTAAATACAAAGGCATTCAACTTTAACATGTGTGACATGGGCTGCAATTGGGAAAATTATTTGTGTTACATGGGATGAAATCAAGGGGAATTCATTTATATGTGTGACATGGGCTGCACTCAGATGTTCATTTATATGTGTGACATGGGCTGCACTCTGGTGTTAATTTATATGTGCGACATGGGCTGCACTCAGATGTTCATTTATATGTGTGACATGGGCTGCACTCCGGTGTTCATTTATATATGTGTGACATGTGCTGCACTCTGGTGTTCATTTATATGTGACATCGGCTGCACTCGGGTGTTAATTTATGTGTGACATCGGCTGCACTCAGGTGTTCATTTGTATATGAGATATGGGCTGCGGTCAGATGTTCATTAATATGCGAGACATGGGCTGCACTCAGGTGTTTATTTATATGTGTGACATGGGCTGCACTCTGGTGTTAATTTATATGTGCGACATGGGCTGCACTCAGATGTTCATTTATATGTGTGACATGGGCTGCACTCAGATGTTCATTTATATGTGTGACATGGGCTGCACTCAGATGTTCATTTATATGTGTGACATGGGCTGCACTTAGATGTTCATTTATATGTGTGACATCGGCTGCACTCAGATGTTCATTTATATGTGTGACATGGGCTGCACTCAGGGTGTCCATTTATATGTGTGACATGGGCTGCACTCGGGTCTTCATTTATATACGTGTGACATGGGCTGCACTCGGGTGTTCATTTATATGTGTGACATCGGCTGCACTCGGGTGTTAATTTATGTGTGACATCGGCTGCACTCAGGTGTTCATTTGTATATGAGATATGGGCTGCGGTCAGATGTTCATTAATATGCGAGACATGGGCTGCACTCAGGTGTTCATTTATATGTGTGACATGGGCTGCACTCTGGTGTTAATTTATGTGTGACATGGGCTGCACTTAGATGTTCATTTATATGTGTGACATGGGCTGCACTCAGGGTGTCCATTTATATGTGTGACATGGGCTGCACTCGGGTGTTCATTTATATATGTGTGACATGGGCTGCACTTGGGTGTTCATTTATATGTGTGACATCGGCTGCACTCGGGTGTTAATTTATGTGTGACATCGGCTGCACTCAGGTGTTCATTTGTATATGAGATATGGGCTGCGGTCAGATGTTCATTAATATGCGAGACATGGGCTGCACTCAGGTGTCCATTTATATGCGTGACATGGGCTGCACTCAGGTGTTCATTTATATGTGAGATATTGGCTGCACTCGGGTGTTAATTTATATGTGTGACATGGGCTGCACTCAGGTGTTCATTTATATGTATGATATGGGCTGCACTCAGGAGGCATTCATTTATATATTTGACATTGACGGTAAGATGGTCGTCAATCATTGTGAAAGTCTAATGAACAAAAGGTATAGTAGCAGGGGTGTAGAAATGGGCCGGGAGCCGGTAAAATAACCCGGTTACTTTAGCATCTCCACCCGGCTAATTTCCCCGCATCAACAAAAATAAAATCTGTTATTTTTTGTCATGGCTGTTCTGTTTACATCCGTTTAAAACCTTGATTGTTGGTATTGTTTATTTTGCTTTTCGTGCGTTCCGACTACAATACAGCATTAGCTCGATACGTGACGTCATTAGTCGCATCCCCCTCTGGGATGTTTTTCAAGTATTAGGTTTGGGTTTCCCAGTGTTCCGAATACAATATCATTAGTTCGATACATGACCTTATTAGTCGCATCCCCTCTGCGGATGTTTTGAAATTAATGATTTGCGAAGCAATGGAGGGTGAAATAAATATTTTTTTCCAGACACAAAAAAGCGACATGAGCGTGTCTGGCCTTCTGTTAGTCCTATTACCATTTACGCAACAGTAAATTTTATATACGCGTGTTAAACTTAACCAAGTGTAAACAAAATGAACAAGCTTGCGGTGATGTCACGGCTAAAAATAATCCATTATTTTGATGAATTTTACATGTACGTTGGGTGAAATTTAGTACGCTTTAAATGTCACAAAGTGTCCAGATATTTCTTTTGGTTATTAAAATGGAATAAGTTAGCTGCAGGTGAAATATCTAGAACCAAAGGAAATGAAGTTAGATGTTTAATTTTCAGAGGTTAATAGTGTGATTCAGTGGCTGAAAGTATATAATTGGTAGAGAAGAAATTACATATTATTATTAGGAGGGAATAGCTAGCAAATGTCAAGGCATGTGGTCTAGAATGTTATAATATTATCCTGAATCTGAATTTGACAGTAGTTTGGTTCATTAGTTAGCCCTCACTGGTGGGTGGGTGGGGGGGGGGGGGGGGTAGTACTCAGTTTCAGTATCATATTATAGTACATTTATGTTAAGGTTCCCTGTTACAAAATAAACATGCACCAGAAGACTAGAATGTTTGGTTAAAAAGGCTTAAATTCATCCCACAAGGGGCGTTGCCCCCTTGACCCTAACAGGGGGAGGACACCCAAACCCCCCGCCTACTTTTAGGATATTCCCTGCTACTTAAATTAATTTCTACACCCCTGAGTAGTATTTAGTAAAAATCTCATCAATGTGAACTAAACTTTAACCTTCGTTAATCAGGGGCCATAACTTGTATTTTGGGTAATATGGAGTCATGAAGCCTCATTGTGTGGTGATCCTGAACAACTGTTTGAAGTATGAAGTGAATTGAATGAAGGGTATTTGAGTTATAAATAAAAGTGCCAACTGGCCCTAAAATTTAACCGGACGTGGACACTGGGGCAGGTAGTAAAGCCTCCTTTTAACTTTGAATAGTAAAGCTTAAAATAAATGTATGTAACTGATTGATCATTAAACATCTATGTTTTTGATAGAGCATAATAAGCCAAGAAGTCTTACTTCGTTTTTCTAGCTCCCTGCACAAAGCACCAGTCTACGCTGATTTTCTGTCCAAGAATGTCGCTGCCATTCAGGGAGTCAATTGCTGTCTGGGCCTCTTTGAATGTTTCATACTCAATCAGCGAATAGCCCTGCATCAAAACATCAGATGTTTATACACACATAATATGGATAAGGGTGATTTGAAAAAAAAGAGGCAAACATTTTATTTATTTTTTGCCAAATTTTAACTTTCAATGCCACAAACTTTCACAATTCAAGTCTCAAAATGATGAAAGTGTTCTTTTAATTCAGTCTCACGTAATTTGTACCAAAAAATATAACTTTGATCAATTAGGTCAAGTATTTCCAAAGATGTAATTAAATAAGTATCGTGCTTTGGAAATTTTACATTGTTGCAAGCGTAGAAAATTCTATCACACATTATTCCCTCAAGAAATTTTCTTATTGAGCAGATGACTAAAACCTTTCAAGAAAACACATTGTTTTAATCCTGTGTGTTGATATTACCATAAAAACTTATAAAGTATGTAAAAAGTGTTCCACTTGCAACAGTCAATTTTTGGACCCCAAGCCTTCATTAAGTACTCCTTTACTAGAGCTGAATCATCATACAAGTGAACCAGTACTACTTATAAAATCTACACACATGTAGCTTTCATTTTGAAAAAGCACTGTTTTGATAGAAATTCTATAAAAAAAATTAAACCCATTCAATGAAAAAACATCAATATAAGAAAATGTCTGAACATAACATTAAAATTGCTCTAAAATTACATCATTTTTCCTGATTACTTCACAAGTTTAAATGCAATCTTAATGAAATTTGGCACTAGCATTTTCTGTGTAAAGGTTTGTTTGTTTGTTGGCTTTTCAATGCTTACAGTTATAAAGTTTTTTTCTAAAAGTAGCCTTATTTTTATTTTTTTTAACCCATAAGAAAAAAGAATACATGTGTTGTGCAAAGTTGATTATCTTTTTAATATACCCTCGGGCACCACAGTTCTCCTTGTATTTTAAATAACATGCCATTAGACCCTCGGGCGCCAAAGCCCTCCTTGAATCATATTTATTTCTCGCGAAAACTTTTTTAGGGACACAGTATTGAATGTAAACTCGTGTTATATCCTGTATTTATTCTTCCATTGCCTAGTTAAACATCAATTAGATTACCTTTAGAAAACCAGTGCGTCTGTCAAGGTTCAGATGGAGGTTTTTGATCTCACCATACTCTGAGAATGCATCATACAAGTTGTCCTCCTGGGCCTCCTCGTGAACCCCCGTCACGAACAGAATCCAACCCTCAACGGCTGAAGCATATTAGTAAAATGCATACATATGTAGTGAGGAAAGCATGAATAGTTAAAATGTTACCACTCTTCACAGAGCAAGTATGAAACAGTTAATAAACCTTAAAAAGAAACCAAAGTGCAGTCCGATCCATACTGGAGGTATATATTTGCTTTTGATATATCAATGGGTATTCAGCCAAGTTGGAAATAGATTTTGTTAAGTATTATAGAAAATGACCATCGGCCAAATATTAACTAAGTAGGTAAAATGTTCAGTGTAAGACCCAAGAAGGTATTGTTCAATGAAAACGATGAAATGAGGGTTAATATTTCATACATCTCTGAGGTCCCGGTCCCCCGTCAGTGTCTACCTCCATCCCCTCATAGTCCTTATCCTCGATACCACTCCTGGTTGTCCCCTCTGAAACAGCACATTCATACAGAACAAGCAAAGTCAAACATGCCGTACGATATCAGTTCTTTGGATTTTGCATGACTATAATTCCAGAGGATTTTCTCTAAAAATTGATATGATGTAAGTTTAAGTCGCAACAGTGCCAACCTGTTGTAAGGAAAATCCATTTAACATGAAAATATAAATATCAGTTTTAATAATTTTATTTCTTTATGAAAAGGATAAGCATTTGATTTTGTACTGTATTTAATGAATGCTCCTTATTTTAAAGAGATGGAAATGGTTTAAAATACATTTCACAGGAAGTGAATAGTGTCTAGTTCACTTCAGTTAATGAAATATCTCAGTAATGTTTTTAACGGAAAACTTGGAATTGTCAAATACCTGAACCGAAGCCTCTTCCTTTCCTTTTCTTTGCCTTTTCTTTCAATTTCTGAAGGCCCTCTGCAGAAACCAAAACAGTTTCATTAAATAGCAACTAGACCTGATAAATGGCTGATTGATACCATAAAACAAAATTTTACATGATTTTAAAGCGGACAGTAATATTATCACAAACCATATTTTAACAATGAGCTCTAGTCATAAGCCAGGGCTTGAAAACAACTCGCCCACCCACAAAATTTATACAAAAAAAACGGAAAATGAGTACTGAACTTTAAGGTACTTGCAGATTTTCCATGTGAAAAAAAAACTTGGAAAAGTAGCGATTTTCTATTTCTATTTATTGCTTTTGTCAGCCTAGTTTTGTTTTCTAGCAAAAACACACAAAATGATAAATTCTTTAGACTTTCTCACTTGACTGGTATTTCATGTTCAAATCTTAGGCGTTTGAAATTTAAACAATATGAAACACAGGGAACAAGTATGTGGTTTATTAGTGAAATCATTGATTCATTCCAGGCGATTACACACATTAAGCAATTGTTCCGCAGACATTTACTGCGTAATGGCTAATTGGCTGTTATTCAGGTGGTGGAGGATTTATGTTTTATTTAGCTTCCTTTTTATAAATCTATGCCAAATAGTGAAGTATGTGGACAGGGTTGGACTGGTGTATCAAATAAAAACGAAACGAAGGATGAGGAATGAAAAACCTAAAAAAGCAGTATGAAGTGAAATTTAAAACATGATATATATGTACAGCAGAGAATAAGTAAAAGCCTTGTGTGTCACTTGATATGTATAGTGTTCCCGCTAGGTCTTTCCACTACGGCACAACGCTGTCCTGCCCTTGTCACTACCGAAAATCCTCTTTCATCTTGCTCTGAGCAGTGGAATTGTCCTTTTACACCTTCTAGTATTTTTGTGAAATGAGTAGATGACATGTGTTTCATCATAGGTAACCCCCTAATCTGATTATTGGTGTTGCGAATTATTGGAATTCCAAAAGTTAGGGGAGCTTCAAAGTGTCGGCCAAAAGGTTGTTAAATGAGATAGGAAGAGCGAAGGAATGATAAAGAATGTTGTCATGTACTCTTAGGCCATAGAAAGAAATTGAAAGTTATGTACAAAACAGGCAGGCCATTTTTAAAATAGTTGCTTTTGAAGTAGACGTTCATCACACATATTAGTCAACATTGGCAATGCTAAGAAGACATCAATACATCACTAATGTTGACAAAATATATGATAATTTATTTGTGAACTTGACATGATACATCATTTCGGGCTGGACCATGTTTTCTGGTAGGTAACAGGGCTTGAATTTAGAAAAAAATAATAAATGCAAATTGTTTGCAAGTATTGAATACACGAACTCACAAAACCTGAAGTTGTATCACAATATTTTTGTTTGCCTATTTTCGTAATGTGATCAAAAACAACAACAATGTTTTCTGTGTCATAACAAATCCCCTTTAATCAGCAATTTGATTCGTACACATAGAAAACGTATTTGGAAAGTCTTGTATGCAGTCTGAACAAAATATCTTGCAGACGTTCATATCATCGTCTAAATTAAAGGTTAATTTCTATGGAGTTTTTTTCTTCCATTTAGTTAGTTTTATTGGACGGATTATTTAATTTTTGCTGTTGGATTAGTTTAATCATCACCATTAGCCATCATCTATTCTAAGTATCCATGCGTAAACAAACTTGTTTTGCTTGTCATGATAATGGACTGTGCCTCAAAACCGATACGATTTAAATGTTATCATTATAAGTGTGTTTAAGAGAAATAGAGAGTAGGAATAATGAAAGTTGCTTTAAATTGAAAGTTTTTCTTTGCCAAATTTTGCAAATACCTTAAAACTCAACTTGCAATTTCCAATTTCCACTCACATTTAGCATGTGTGCATGCGCTAAATTTGAGCCATGGCCAGACTTGGTTAATTAGCTACAATAATGAGCGATCAGGGATACTTTTTTATTATTTTGACATTTCATGTGTATCCCTGTAACGCTACAACTCTCTACCATTTAACACTGGACGAAAGAATATATAGTAATATTATGCATCGATGTTGATTAATAATGATATGATTGTTACAAATTGGATTTGTCGTTAGAGTCGTTATTTTCACATAAATATACTCTGGGTCACGAAATGAGCGTAGCAGTCCACCATTTTATATACATGTTGATTTTTATCGAATAAATTTGTACCCATCCGTCAATGATGGTTAACCCTGTGCGCAGTCACAGTTATCCTCCCTTTTCTATGTATTGTGCAGAGCAACGCAACAGTGTTCAAAAATGGTGATACCTAATCATCATCATCATCATCATCATCATCATCACGAACATCATCATCATGAACTTCTCCCAACTTGACCCATCAAACACGTTAGCTTTCAGCGCATTGAAATGGTTGCATTTTAATAGTGTTATTTAACCGAGCCTATTAACGACCAAAATATTCGAAATCCTCTACCCCGTTTCATACATGTACACAACCTGTCAGATTAATGGATACAATCGATGCATGTAAGTGCATTATGGTATCTGAACATGTTTTTTTGGCATAATGACATAAATAAATGTGTGTTTGATAGTAGGCAATGATATTTTCGTAGAAATTTGAATTTATAACAAAGATAATTTAAAAATTGAGGCCGCGAGGATCCTCTGCGCAAGGCCCGTTTGCTACTTTTTGCTGGGATGGTGGACGTCACCAGTCTGCCATAGTCTAAAAATTGTCAAAAGACTGGTTGACGGCCATTTAGGTGGACTACTTGGTTAATTACCAAACACAGGTAGCACAAATGGCTAGTTAATTGCGTACATAAATTTGTAAACTGCATTAAACATGCATTAAAATTCAAAGCAGTTCTTTAACATTTTAACAGCACTGTGCTTGTTTGTTTTCGGTAAATAGTAAATATAGGTTCGAGCCCCCCCCCCCCCCCCGTCAAGAGTTCCAGATTTACTTAAGAGACCTCGCGAAATTATATGTCTTTTCAAAAAATAAAAAATGCGAAATAAGAAAAATACCTTAGAAACTTAGAGAAATTGATAAATTGCATTTTTCCCACCATTATTTGATTTATTTTAACCTTACCATCTCCAACTTCGTCTATTTCAAACTCCCCCTCTCCTTCCAAATCCAAAACGTCGGCCATACTTGTTTTGTTTCGTCCACAAACCTTATCGTACTCAAAGCTATTCGCATATATAATTAGAATTTTTAAACTTAAAAGTATGTTCAAATCTATATTTTTTTAGTTATTTGTTAGAAAACATTACAATAATTGTATATTTTATCTAAAACTGTTAAATATTCTATAAGATTAAGATCTAATGTTCCGTTTAAAATTAAATTAACTAAAGTATTTTTCGGCGTGGGTTTTTAGAAGGGCACATTTGTTTAGATTCCGCCCAAAAATCTAAATTTCGCTTTTAGACAAGGTGAAAATTTATCTCCGATATTGTATTTTTCCTTTTAATTTTGCTTTGATTTGTTTTATGTCTGATAAATATGAAAGTTAACATTTTTAAACGAAATTTACTGCAGTATAACGAGACCAAGTCAGCGTTATAGCGAGACCTACATTTTTAGTCGTGACCTGTAAAAATAATTTAATATCCTACCGTCAGCCGTAAGTACAAACTGGGACCAATATCACTCCCAGTTACAAATGAACATTTTTCTACAGTGGAATAAACGAATGACTAGAGCAAATAATAGTATAACATTTTTTTAAATGATTACTCGAAATTTGATGTAAACCTTCAAATGATCAATTTGAATGCGTTACTATGAGCTACTTTTAAAAGAAATGTGTTATTATAAATCTTAAAACTGAGTTTTCTTACTTTTCTTCTGTTTGTTTTTTCTACTAGTAATAAATAATTATTGATTATTCTTTCCACTACCTTCCGCGAGTGGGTGTGGGGGTCATGATCACGGTTTGTTCGTTATATAGGCGCTCCACCAGTTGCCTCAATGACTGCACGGGTTCAAGTTGGTCTTAAAAATGTATGGTAGCACGTACTTTGTTTTTTGGTCACTAAGTTTCATGACCCTCCGTTGAACGCTGTTTACAGGAGCCAGTGTCCCATATATATAGCAAACTACTCGCGGCAGAATAGTATCTTTCATAGCCAGTTCATGAACTGACTCCTGGAAAACGGTATGACACTTTTCATGATCTGGCTGTGAGGGATATGTGAGAGACATTGTTCTATTGTTGTTTGAGTCTCTGTGTCCCCCTTTCTTAAATTGAAGGTGTGAGTGACATTTGCCTGCAAGTCCACGCCAAGTAATACCAGCCCATTTAGACAAAATCGTCACTCCGGGACGTCTTAATATGAACGGAAAAGTTCTATATCGTCCGTATGCAATAGTAGTCTCAAGACTTCATGTACAAGGTCATCAAGTGCCTCGATATGGCGCTGGTGAGGAGACAGGCTCCAACAAGAATTTAAACCGGTTCTAACGTCAGTTTTCGCGAAACACGTAATTCTTTTATGAAGCGACCATATCGCAGTCAGTCCCGTCTATAGGCACATCGCATTGTCTATTCGAGGCTAAACATCAAGTCAGTGCCGTGTAGTACTTAGTACTTTGGTAACGTTATGGGGATGTCGTTTGGACTGGTTGCTTTGTGCGAATCCAAGCCGTTTGCTGAAACGTTTTCATGACAAGGATACTGAACGCGTCCGCGGCCTGTAGATGGCCTTCAAGTAATCCTGATAAGTTCGAGGTGATCCACGTCAAGTTGACTGACTAATCGTACATCAGTTCAATCTGATTGCTTTAATCATGGAACCCGCCTGAATACGGCGCCGAACACATTCGGAGTCACTATAAGTTCACTACGGTATAACTATATTCAATTTGACAAAGTTTAAGGAAACTCATGTTAAACAATATCACCAGCACATTGTCATTCATTACGGAAGGTTTGGAAAAAACGACTATATATATATGCACGCACCCGCAGCACGTGTCATTGGTTTGTCGACACCCACCAAGTAGAACGTAATGAAGGCCTGAACAACAATGCTGTATAAGATCAGAAATAATGATCTTGTTGATGCAACTCGATCCTTATCAGTTACCGTAAAACAAGCCAGACCAACCAAAGGCAATAGCCAGTGCACCATGCACTTCAACTGCCACACTCGGTCGTATATCGACCCACGCAGGAGGAGTTCCAGTCTGCCTCCGTCTATCAGAAACTAAAACACTAAAAAAAACTGTTTTCACCAGATATTAATTGAAACTGCACAAAAGATTATTTTTATTGAACAAAGGCGAGTAAATAACTTGCAGTACTTATACGAGTTAGGTGCAATGACTGATCATCCGGGATGATGATGGTGGTGATGATGATGATGATGATGATGATGGTGATGATGATGATGATGATGATGATGATGATGATGATGATCTATCTTTTAAGAATATTTGCCTTGGCAGCAGATGGAACTTGATAAAAAAAAGTCAGTGAATCGAACACGCCTCTTGTTCATTGGTAGAATTTGACCTGACTGAGAGGTTAAATTCTAGCTGCATGTGTCTCATTTGTTTACATTTGTCTGACAGTTGAACTGAGTGTTCAGAATGGAGGACTACATTGATAGAGGAGAAGAAGTTGCGAAGATTTTACAGGATTATTACAAAGATAAAGATGGATGGACATTGTCTAAAAAGACTGTAAGTTTTAAAAGTGTAATACATCTCATTTAGTTGGTTAACTGATAATCAATGAACAACATATCTGATTATGAAGTCATTGAACTTTGAAGTTGGAAATTCATTAAAATACTTAAAATTCAATCTTTAATAATGAATTTTTTTTTTAGAGTAAAGAAAAGGGATTTAGGAACATTATTTAAGCCTGGTGCATATCAACTGATTTTTATATAATTTTGAAATGATTATGTCCAAAATTTTGGAGGGGACATGCTCCAGGACCCAATTTCTGGAAAAAGTGAAGATTAACAAACTTTTAAAAGTCTCTTACTTCATTTCATCAGAATACTTGGTTAAAATCTATTTTACAAAATATAAGATGATTTATCATAATTTCGTATTATAATCGTCATAATTTTCTCAAGAAATCAACATTAGATTACTGCACAAATTATATATTTTTTTTTTAAAAATTGTAAAAAAAATAGTGAAAAAAGCTTAATCCTGTTATAAGGGAAATAAAACTTCAAGAAATTGGGCCCCAAGTGCTCCTCCCTGAAGCTGCAAGTCCATCCCTGATTGGGAATAGCTACATTAATTGATGTTCCATATTTTTATGGACTAATATTGGCAAATGATACAACCCAGATAAAAATACCATTTGGACAAGATTGGTAGCTGCTTGTTCTTTTAATATGGTGTTGATCGGGCTGTATGGTCCACTGCTCAGTGCCATCTCATATCTACTGCTCAGCGCCATACTGAGCTTGCTGATCTCAGCAGTATGGTTCACCAGTAAGGCCTTAAAAAAAAAACATTTGGTTCCGGTTACCCGACCCTACCTACGGAATAGGCGCTGACCCTACCGTTTTTATAGTCAGTTTGAAAAAAAAAATGAAAAACTAAAAAAAAAAAAAAAAAATTTTTTTTTTAAATTGCTTTTCAATATGTAGTTTAAACCTTAAATGCTTATACAGAAGATTGCTTTAACACCATTCTCCAATGATGAAAATGATATTCTTATATAAAGCCTAATAAAAAAAAGATTAATTTTTTTTTTTTAAAAAGCCTACCTACCCTACCTATTTTTGAAAAGGATGTAACCCTAACCAAACAAATTTTTTTTTTAGGCCTAATGGATGTACATAGATTTCACTGCAAGTTTGATTTTAAGGATGTCTGTGAAATGACCAGTAGTCAGACTTGAATATGATCTGGCTTATATTTTTAAGATTTTGCTAGTCCTGCAGACAGTTGGGTTCAAAAACTAAAAGACTATGAGGAAGAATAAGGTTTTGAACAATACTAACATTCTATTGAAATAATGCTTGAATAAACTAAATGTATGTGTTCACAAACATTAAACATATTCCAACTTTTTAACTTTTGGAGTCCAACTGTAAAATATCTCTTGTATTATAGTCTTTTAACTAAGTTGTTACTGTACATCAATCAATCTTAACCATAATGATCTTTCAAACTGAGCCCTGTTGTGCAGTAATCTTGGTTTAATCATACTGGCGGAGCCTGGAGCCCCATAAATGTTTATAAGAAATTTTGGGTGGAAACCATCTGATGCTGACAGTGCTCCTTTGGTCATCAAATTTCTACTCAGGACTGACTCTGTGCCTCCTGCAGTACAATCTATTGCTAATCCTCAACACGATTATAGGCTCCACTGATAGCTTAAGCTGATCACGTTCACACATTAAAGAAGCATTCACTTTGTGGGTCAGAATATTTCTAGCTGTAAATGCTAAATTCTTTTATGGAGTTATCTAATTGTGCAGTGCAATGGTTGATCTATCTCTGACCCCTGCTACCAGTATTGCCTTTTCTTCACATGCTCTGACATAGGAAACACCACTTTAAAGGCCCATTTTCCATAAATGCATGATACGTAATATGCATCTGATTCCGGTAACTGTTTAATCTGAAACTGTTCCGTTTCATGAATGTGGCATATGGCATGATTGTTCAAGAAAGCCAAAATGTACACAGAAGAGGAAAATACTTCGGAACTCCCAGAAACAATTGTTCATGTCCCTCACAGGCAAGTGGACAACAGGGGCCGACTATGTATCACTCATTCATGGAAAAATGGCCATAGGCCAATAAAGTTCAAGTATTGAACTAAAGCAATAATGAATATTTAATTAAAGAAATATTTTCTGCACTTTATTGAGTGAACTAACATGATCATTTTGCTTTCAGAAAGACGGGGCTTCAATATCTTACAGACATTCAAAAGAGTTTGATGGCTATTTGTAAGTACACGTGCAACAGTTTTATTTCTTGATCTGCAAATTAATGCAGGATTTAAGAGAAAGCATTGATAAGCATGAATATGAGTGTGGGAGTCTAAGGAGTTACTTCTGTCATGCTTAATGAAATATGAAAGTAATCAAAACAGTAAAATGAGTCACAAATTCTTCTCAGTGTTGAAATAATTCATACAAGTTATTACGGCTGCATTTGAAAGTTTGCCTTCATTTATTCTTTAACTTTAGTAATTTTTTATGTAGAAAAATAAAATGGTGCATTCCTATCATCACAAATCTGTTTTGCAATTAATCGTTACTTGCATTATATAACAAGAGGCCTGCATGGAGAATCACTCTGCTTTGTCAATTGATGGATTTTGCATGTTAAAAGACTTTGGCATAATAAAGTTCTTTGATTCCTTTGGTAAACTTGAACAGATCAAATATTTGTTGCATGGTTTTTCTGAAAACTTTTTCTTCAACAAAATTGTCTAAGTAAACAATTATTTTAATAAAATTCAACCCAAATCTGAAATACAACAATATGTTAATGATTAAATAGTTTATAAAAACTTCTTCTATGCTTTGCTTGATAATTGTTTTTATACAGTTATGTACAGTTTGAAAATATTCAATGTACTGTACACTGCATATATTCAACTCATTTGACCTTGGATTTCATATTGTTATGGAAAAACACAAATTTAAAACAAACTTTAAACTTTTTATCAAACTTCTTAACTATTATTTATGAAAAGCTATTTCTTAAATGGTTAATTTTATTATTTCATTAAATTATGAACGTCTTTCATCTGGCTTATGGTGGTTGCACTAAACAAATACTATTATTTGTTTCAGAATACACAATACCTATTATTATGATTCTTTTCATCATTCACTGACTGTACCATTTATACCAACATAAGTATCACTGAGATCTTTGCACTCAAAGGACATTATTTAGGGATGACAAAATGACACTGTTATGGAACACTTGATGCAGAAATGGTATGCATCAAGTTTTCCGTTGCTGATTTTGTTACGAAACATCGATTGCGGTAACCATTTTAAGGATGAGTTTTGTACTTGGCTGACTGTCACCATATTGTGAGCTATTCATCACTCATGGAATGATGGAAGGGGTTTATTTGAGTTCACCCTGCACAAAGTGCAGTTTGGGTGTTAAATGGATATTTGCTTATGTGAATCATCAGTAGCAAGCACAGAATGTGAACAAAAACATTTTTCAGTTTGAATGCAAAGGTTACAATAAAAGGCCTTCATGAAATGAATTATTTATTCAACAAATATTTGGATTACAACTTGTATCATTGGCAACCATGGGAGACAAACTTTTTTGAATGAAGTGTTAATCAAGTGTTAAAATTAACTGCTCTTCAGTAACCCAGTACTGTCAGTTGTCTCCGTAGGCGTGTGGTCTAAGTGGCTGGGTTAAAACTGGTAGTGATCAGGCAGACCGAATACAATAAGAGCTTTTGTCAGAATACTTTTTTCTATGAAAAGTATGAGAATGAGCATATGTGCAAGTCAGATTTCCAGAGAGATTTCCTTGCAGACCAATGAAACTGCCTCATTAATTTGTTATGATTACACGATTTTCCTCATCAAATTGTCCACGGTACACAATGAAGCGTAGCATAGAAGTGTATAAGGGCTATTCGATTAGGGGTAACTTGATGATAAGCCATTTTTTCAATTCCTAATTTAGAGTTACTGGGCTACATGTATGAGACACCTTACACATTAACAAATTTACGATAGGGGTTCAGCAATGTCAAGGGGATGAATGAATATTGAAGGCAATAGTGGTTGGTTAACTATACTATTGTAACATTAACCCGGATATACACATACCCAGCCTAAACAGGGCTTTATTAGAAATAAATTGAGATATGAACCTTATTTTGCAGCTATGTACGTGCAAGACTAAAGCCCATGTATATGCCCATGTTGTGTTTTTCAGGTACAAGGTTGAATGTTTGTTTGATGCCCTTGTTGTGCATTTCAGGTACAAGGGTGAGTGTATGTTTGACGCCCCTCCTGCCACTGTATTTCGTTACGTCGACCCCCTACCTGATAGCGCTCGCGAGAAGTGGGACTCCAATATGAAGAAGATAGAAACTCTGGAATGGCTTCAGAAGGTGCGGACAAAAGATAGCTGAAAATCATATTTGTCTCGCTGATGCTTTCCTTGACCCCTTTAACATTCCTGACCTTCCCTGACCCCTGTAACATACCAAACTTTCCCTGATCCCTGTATTACAAACCCAACTTTCCCTGACCCCTGTAACATACCCAACTTTCCCTGACCCCTGTAACATACCTGACTTTCCCTGACCCCTGTAACATACCAAACTTTCCCTGACCCCTGTTACATACCAAGCTTTCCCTGACCCCTGTAACATACCCAACTTTCCCTGACCCCTGTAACATACCCAACTTTCCCTGACCCATGTAACATACCCAATTTCCCTGACCCCTGAAACATACCCGACTTTCCCTGACCTCTGTTACATACCCCATTGTCCCTGACCCCTGTAACATACCCAACTTTCCCTGACCCCTGTAACTTATCTGACTATCCCTGACCCCTGTAACATACCCGACCGTCCCTGACCCTTGTTTCATACCTGACTTTACCTGACCCCTGTAACATACCCGACTTTCCCTGACCCCTGTAACATTCCTGGCTTTCCCTGACCCCTGAAACATACCCAACTTTCCCTGACCCCTGTAACTTATCTAACTATCCCTGACCCCTGTAACATACCCGACTTTCCCTGACCCCTGTAACATTCCTGGCTTTCCCTGACCCCTGAAACATACCCAACTTTCCCTGACATCTGTAACATACCCGACTTTCCCTGACCCATGTAACATGCCCAACTTTCCCTGACCCCTGTTACATACCCAACTTTCTGTGACCCCTGTAACATACCTGACTTTCCCTGACCCCTGTTACATACCCAACTTTCTGTGACCTCTGTAACATACCCGACTTTCCCTGACCCCTGCAATATTCCCAACTTTAGACAAAGTTTGAAATGTGTGAATTTTAAAATTGAAATGAAAATGTTACTTCAAGAAGTGAGTACCCAGCAAATTAGTTTGCAAAAATTAGTATAACCTTTCAAATGAATAATCATCTTATGGTTAATTGCTTGTTGTGTATTGATAATTATTATAATTATACCCCTGAACACAAAGTTTGAAGGGGACTATATTGGAGTCACCATATGGTTGGTTGGACTGTTTGGCAAAAGCAAAGCACCCCTACTCCCACAGTTTTTGCGTTATCACTCTGATATTTGGTATTACCACCATGATTGGAGGTTTTTAACCCATGACTATTCTCGTATTCATTGACCCCACCCAACTCTTTTTTTGAGCCATGTGCCCTTGAATGTCATCTTTGGCTATATTAGATATCTTAGATTGATCAAATAAAAAATATTTTCAATCATATGATCATAAAAAACTCGCATGATTTTTTTTATTTTGATGCTTGCCTCAGTGAAGCAATAACTTCCTGTGTTAAGGTGTGGGGGAAATCATCACTTATGTGATATTTCTAGTTTAATGCAAAAACACTGCTAGCCCCTGCATCTGTTTGCCTAAGCCTTAAAATCTAATTATCAACAGCGAGATTATTTATTAACTACAGACCCGCCTGTCATCTTGGACTTTAAAAAAAAAATTGATCCTGCTCAGAACCCTTTTTTATTTCATGATAATGAAATAAGTATAAAGCGTGGGTTGTTTATTTTGTCTATTTTATCTCACTGAGTAGTTTTGCCAGGGCTAGCTTAAGTTTGGAATTTTAATATTGTACATTCTAAAAGTTTACATGCATTCATTCCTTTCTGTGTAATCAAACAAAATCCATATACAATCAAGTGGAAACAAAGTATTTATTCAAGGCGCTTGCTGGTTAATATAAATTAAATTGTTTTTTTTTACTGAATGCACATGTTTGTTTTGTGCTTTTCAAGTAAAAAATTTGTGTTTCTGTAATTTTTAGTGTCAGTAATGTTAAACCATTGAATTTGCATAATGTGAATCATCATAATAGATTATTAGTAGAATAAAGAAATATTTTAATTATTTTAATATCTTTATAAGTGTTCTGATGTCCTGTCTATAATGAATAAGCACAGAAAAAATAATTTGAAGCCGCATGGTGAGTGTTAATGACTGAGTGTTATGAAGAAAACATTTAAATGACAGCATATTTGATAAGTATAAATATTAACAATAAATCATCTCTGCTCATAAGTCAGTAAAATTAAATATATGAAAGTAAACACCTGTTATTTAGTGGTGATCAACCACCTACCATGGGGTTGGGTTACAATCTCAGCCTGTAATCTCTTTTTGCGAGCATTTTTGTGTGCTATAAAGTGTAATGAATGAGAAAGCTGTAAAATGTGAAAACTCAAAGTCTCCTTTTGTTTGACTTTTGGTGACAAAGAGTTGGTTTTAAAGTGCACATTGTTACCTATGTGAATTATGTCATTTAAGCGTAATGATATTTGATTGCTTTAAACTGATTTCCAGTCATGTTAAAATTGTAACATCAAAGAAGGTGAAATAAAAATTCCATTGTGATGTATTTATTACCTGTACTCTTTTTTATGATTTTACAATGTGAACTTTTTTCCAAAGGAAAGCCTTCATTTTAATTTGGCACTTGACCCTTCTAATATTGTCTTAGCTGGGTCAATATGGTAGAATCAAATATAAATAGGTTAATAATACACCAGAATGTAACATTTCAGATTAATAAAACCCCAATCCCCTAATTCCATGTTAAGAGGGCATTTTTTCCGTGAAATGGGTTCCAAGTCTGAAGTTACGCCCCCAAAGTTTATCCCCTTTAATGTCCAATCCTGAATCCACCTTGTAGTACATGTTTAGAACGGATAAACCGATAGGATAAACAAATAAAACCGTGATGTTTTATTATAGCCACCAGACAGGATTATTGATGTCTTCTTAGCTTTTGGAGCTTTGTGCCATTAATTAAGCCTCCCTTTTTCTTGCTTCGTGTCTAATGTGTGACATGTCTTTTAAGGATTTCCACATTATAGACATAATGTTCTAGACATAATGTACTGTAGGATTGCATTCACAGTGAAGTTTCATAAAGACTGGAAAATAGTCTCATCTATACTTTGGGACCAATTAGGCTCTGCTGGTACTCTCAGACTAGGCTGCATTGTTTTGCAAATCACGTAGTTCAAATTGGTCATGATCACTTTTAATGAATAATTCATCTCTCTTCAGAACAACGAGACTATATCTTCATGTCCGTGGGCAGAACCTTCTGTCATGGTTTTCCGATGACATTTTGCAGAAGTTAAAATGTCAAGATAGATCATTGTTCAAATCTGGCACTTCTGTAAAGATATATTTTTATGCTTCTTTTAGTTGCTGACACATTCTTCTGGAATATTATGAGAACTATGTTGTCATGGAAACACAAACATTAATAGGCAAGCTGGAAAATAACTTTCTTCATTTTATTAAGGCATACAAAAAAAATATTTCTTGTTTCAGATTTCCCGACCTACCCTCCTTTTTTGCCTGGAGCCTAAACCTTTTCATTGGCTTGAAAAATATTATTTTAATCCTTCGTTTGATTTTTTTCTTTTAAAAGTTAAATAAGTGTTTGGGGCTGTTAACAGTACCACTGAGTGATGTTTATACTGATTGTTTAGATGTTCTTTACCATGTAATTAATAGTTTTGGGTAACAGAAAAATCTGAAGAAAGAACTGCCTTATCAAAAAATAGAATAAATAAAAAAAAAAATCCAATCTTCCTACCAAATTCTTTGGGGGTATGACACCTTTTTTACACTTAAGGAACTTTTTTTATGAAGTTTTGATTTCACAAATTCTACTCAATGGTACTCAATTAATACAATTCAAGCTCTATAATTTGGCCTTGGCAAGGTGACATGTATAATTTACTTTTTGAATGAAAACAAATATTGTTCAGTGTGTGACTGTGAATGTCTGCACTCATAATTCAAGTCTTTGAGATGGATCAAAATTATTTTATCATAGAACATTGTCAAAAGGTTAAGACAGGCATATTAGTAATGAATTGAATGAATGTTAATTTAAGGAGTGATGTGTGTGTTTCTGTTGCAGGACAAGTTGCGGATCAACCGAGCATGTACAGCAAGCGCGATGATGGGGCTGATCTCGCCACGCGACTTTGTTGACCTCATTCTTAACAAGGAGACTGACTCCTACCTATCCACCAATGGTAAGCGTCATCACAAAATTAATACCGTGCCAATAGCAATAAGGCCACACCTATTGTGTCAGGTGACCTAGCAGTATGGACCTCGGACGATAAAAATACTCGATAATCAGACAGAAAACTGAAGAGTGGCTCATTAATCAATTTAAATTTGTTTTTATTAAATGTGATAAATGATACAGGTTGAAATTTTTGTTGTCTAAACACCAAAAAAATAATTTATTATTAAATGATATCTGCATTTACTACAAGATAAGTATTCTTGGAAAAGTATATTTTTAAAGTAAAATTTAGTGATTTCTTTGCCTTCCAATATTAATAAAAAAAATGCTTTTTCTTTGTAAAGAATGCTCATTCCACTCTATCTTATTGTAGCGTTATCAGCAATGAAGTTATCTTAAAGCTTCTTTGCAATGTATGAAAGTATACAAAATGATCATAATCATGTTTATTTTACATTACACACCAGAATTTGCTTCCTGCATGTAAATGAAAAACACTGGCTGTTTAATCTACCGGTATATACTATTTGTGAACTTATATAATATTAGATCTGTATTCTGAATTTTAAACATTTTGCAATTGAAATTACCATTGAATAAATATTAATTTTATTTTCTTAATAAACCAAATATGTTGAAACAAGTTTATAAGTATTCTGCTGAAAAGTCACAACATTGATATATATACTGATACTACAAATACATTTATAGAGCAACATGTCGGGCAATATCTGTAGTCTGTAATTTGTTATTCTCTAATCTTCATCTCCGTATTTAAACAATCATAATAAGCATATTTTTAACATATATATGCCATTTTCACCCAGTTTATCAAAATAAATGTATAGAAACATTGTATTACATTTACGTTGACAAATGCAGTTTGCCTTAGATCATGGCAAAAGGCAACAGGCAACCAATTAGCTCCACCTTTTCGGGACGCCTATTAGTCAGTCGGTTATCGATCGACTGCTTTGACTGACAGGGCATATCGTGTTAATTGCTGTCTTCTGATTTGTTGCATTATGCTCAAAATTGCTATTGATCTGTTGACGTTCTTGTTAATTACCGGTAATATTTCATTTAAAGAGTTATATAGTTTTTTATCTGTTTGTTAATTTTGAAAACACCTCCAGTTTCCATCAGGAGAATGTTTATCTGTATTATATGAAAAGCTTTCACATACATTTTCAGCTGTGAGTATTCGCTACTCAAAGTGTGCAGAGGAGAAGAAGTATGTACGTGGGTGGAACTACCCGTGCGGCCTTATCTGTGAGAAAGTGGAAGGGTGGGTATAACTCTTACTACATGAACAAGAAAACGAGGCTTTAGCAAGAATTTCTTGAAGGATCATTCCCTATCCATTTGATAACATTAAACAGTTCCTTGCATGAACTCATTTTTAACCTTTTCGTAAACATTTTCTAAAATGTTATCAAACTCCTGTTAAAGAGTTCAGAAAGATTATTAAGTTTTTTTATTGGCTAATAGTAGTTACAATATTGTTTTTATTTCATTGCAAGATGAATATCTTCTGGATATAATACTGGTAGTTGTGTTTATATCTATATAACATTCTCATAATCAATAATCTTATCTGGAAACTTATCGCTGCATGGATCCGTAAATTAAAAACATTCCAAGCTTATAAATTCAAGATACCAGTACACATGGTAGCTCATGTTAATTAAATAGCAGGAAGTGAGGATATAAACTTTGTAATCAATTATGAAATTCTTGAGAAATTGCTGCACATGGATTTTAAATTTGATGATAAGATATTTACCAGTTCATGGTATGATGTGTTTCACAGTGGCTCTACCAGAAAAGGGGCAGTGTGTCCCCCGCTGGATTTCTCTGAAATGCCTTTTATTTCCTGCTTCTCTCAGTTCTCTGTACACACGTTCAACTACATTTATTTGTTTTATTCAGATAATAGCACAGACATCTTGATATACTTTGAGCACTGTTTTTGGGGGTTTGGTTAGTTAAGTTATTTGCTATTCCCTTAAAGGATTTGATACTATACTTGACATAACAGACCAGCAAAACATGTATTGTATAAGGTTTAATAACATGTGCATGTACTTGCTTTTCTGGAAAGTTTTGACTAATTTCTAATACCTATCTCTACCTGAATCAGTACCAGATGTTATTATTTTGAATTTATAGACTCTTCTAAAATAACAGATCAGTAGCTACCATCCATCTGCTGTTGGAAGGGTTATGTTCACACCCGCGTATGTTCACACCAGGGCTATGCGCACACCCAGTATTCATTAAATCAGGCTCAGGGAGTAATGCCTCTAAAGGATGCTGCCAATACAATACACTGGATGCCTTTTAATATCTCTCTTTGCTCTTAGACTCCTAGCAACAAAGGTTGCTAATTAATGTGAATATTATGACTGCAGCATGTGCTGGGAAGCAATGTACATGTGTTAATAAATTCTGGGATACCAATAAAGTCTTTCATCTACCAAGCTGTTGATGATGTTCAAATACCTACAGTTACCTTAAACTTCCTATTAGATGCACATGCCTTAATTGAGTTTGCTCGAGGCTGTTTATGTATCTTTTTTGTGATTCTGTGACTTGAACAATTCATACCTTGACTCTTATCTTAAAAAATCAATTTGTTATGATGAGCGTTACATAAGCGCCATACCTTTTTAGCATATTATGCACCGGCTAAGGCTGCTGCTGTATAAACCCATACCCTATCGTATAATTTATGTTAAGAATTTGAATCTGGAAGTATGAACTTCCTGTCCATCAAATTTGGAAGTTTTTCACTGAAATGTGGAAGTTTAGGTCTCCTGAATAAGATATCTTTTTCCACTATTTTTCAATAAGTATTAAAAATCAAATAATTTGCAACTTTAACTTGCCAAATTCACATACTTATACTATAATGATTCATCTTTCTTAAAGACTGATTGAAATTGTGACCTTAAAATTAATATTGACATCAGGTTTTGATATTTTTAACTTCCAAGCTTTCAACTTTGGAAGTTTACTTCAAAATTATGGAAGTTTTTGTACTTCCAAGGAATCAATTTTGGAAGTTTTAACCCATTTCTAGGGAGTAATATACTTCCAAACTTCCTTTAAGGGAAGCCCTGTGTTTCACACCACCTACATTGATAACAAAGCAAAACATTTCTCATTCTTGCCAAAAGTTGTATATTGATTTGTTGAAGGAATGTGTTCAGTGGGCTATTTGATTGATTTACACACTAGGATGTATATACAGCTATGCCGTAGCTAATACGGATTGCTGATTGGTTAGTTGCAGGCTTTCAACTCCCCCTTCAATCAAGGCGAATGGAAATGTTGACAAGCATAGTCAGTATTTGATATTTATGACTCTATACATTAGTGATCATCAAATTTAACAGATTTTAAAAAGTTTGCTTGCTGGATGGGGAAAAATGGTCCTATTTAGCTTAAAGGGTTCTCAAAATGACAGGTTCCTGGCACGTCTTATAGGACATTTATGATTGGTGGTATTATAGTTAGTTCCTGATGAATCAGCAAAATGCTAAAATAAAAATGTTCCCTTTGCTCTTATCTGATTAATGGTATTGATGAAAAAAAGTAGTATCTTAGGATATGAATGATATTTTCTCCTAACTATAAAAAGTGCTCCTGTCCTAACAAATTGTGTCATGGGAACGTTGTCTTACAATGTGGTTATTTTGATTTCTTACTTTTTTAATTGTCTTTGTCAAATCATCATGTTCTGTTATGTTGAATTGCTGTCAACTAGTACAAAATCCTGTTATATTAGGGTATGCTGCCTTTGTTCATATTTCACTGGGAAACACATGCTTAACTTGAGAAGATCTTAAATCAGTTTTCTGCATCTGCCTGTAAAAACACTACGAAAGCAGATCTAAACAACAAATTAACTGTGAAATCATAATCACGGGGTTTGAATTTCTTAAGATATCATATATTCATCAGACAGCCAGATAGCAACTGGATGCCCCTTGTCTTGCCAAAAATTAGCTAAACATTCCTGTGAAGGAACATGCTACTAAATATCATACTTTTTATGTCTGTATAATGTACATAATAATTGTTTTTAAATCACAGTATAATCTGCAGAAACATGACATAACATTTTACATCTTTGGCTAACACACATTTACATAGTTTTGCTGTTCAAAACAAGGAAAACCATTGCCATTTATTATCAGGTGTTTTTATGTTTCAACCTGTCGCCTGTGTCTGTAGACTGTAATGTTATATCAAATATTGATATCTTCTGTTATAATCTTGTCTTGTTCGTGTTGCCATTACTTTTTATATTGTCCTGTGGCTGACTTTACTCATGGAGATTTTTATAAAACGTAACTGGCCTTATACTTCAGAGTAAGTTGATCTTTTCTTTGAGTTTGGCAAAGCCTGCACCATTGGCCATGTTCTGATGTGTGTAAGGCTGTGTTTTATCTCTCAATATGTTACAGGAACACAAGTATTAGAGATCAGGGGTTTTAAACCTGATGCCCAGCCCTAATTTGGGACAGGATCAGTGTCGGGATTGTCTGAGAGGTTGGGTAGGGGATGATGTAGTAGTTCAGATGGATGTTGGTCCCGGAGCGATCTTAAGTTGTTTTAGGTTAATGTCGTGGGTTCAAGCCCCAGAGGTCTATAGTACATACAAGTACATTACTCCCTGATTACTGTTTTCTCATCAGTCAGTATTTCTGTTGTCTATACTTACTTCAAAAACTGTAAAAATTGGCTATTTATACTAATTGTTGCTACATTCATTGAAAAGGGAGACAAGTGCTAGTGATATTTCAAACATTTTGTTAATATTGCCTCCCTTTACTAATAATAACCTTCCAAATGTTGTTCTGTATTTCAGAGAGCCAAACAAAACAAAGCTAGTCAGCCTGATTCAGCCAGACATCGGGGGCATGTTGCCACGGACCATGGTTGACTCGGCGATTCCATCATCCATGACTTCATTCTTCTCTGAACTGAAAGAGGCCCTGAAGAAAGATGGTATCTCCAGTTGAACAAATCCATATGGCTAGATACTTATCATCTTCTCAACAACTACCAACATTTTGTTACACATCCATATTCTTATTATTTATTCAAAAAGTCAGTGATATTTAGTTACGGTATATAAGACAAACCATCCCTTATATCATTACGTTTATATTGTATACTGTTTGAATAGTTCAGTAAAAAGAACACTTTTTTGTTTGGGACACAGCTCAGATAGTTGTCAAGAATCATTGTTTGATGGGTTATGCAAGAGTTTCCATAAAAAAGTTATGCTGTTCTTGGATCTTGTCTGGAGTATTCTCTGTTATGGAATTTGTCAAAAAGGCTCCTAATTATTTTATTTATTTGTGTACTCAGTCTCGCCATCCAGATTTTTTTCAAGGTTAATTGCCTTCTAATTGCATATCCACTGACAACTCTTTGTTGAGAATTGCAACCACTATGCCATCAGCATTTAACTTGCAGCTCTCAGCCAACTTTAAAAACTCCTGTTGAAAGATTCAACTGATTTGCTGCTTTTTTCTCCAGAGTTGGATATTGGTCTTACATGAGTAATGTTCTTTTTAGATGTGAAATGTCCATTGAATTTACCCAACACGGTATCATATTTATTTTGATCATCTGCCAAAAGTTCTAGATAAATGTTCAGGGTATTTTGCTATGGAATATATTGAAGATGAAATTTACACATCTACTTTGTGCAATTTTGAAGCTGTTTTTATAGCGTATACAAACGGTTTCTCCAATCATTCCCTTTTGTCAGCAGTGAAAAGTCAAAATCTGGCGTATGAAATTTGTTCATTTTGTAATCTGTGATTTAATCTGGTGGTCCTGAAAAACTATTTCAGTAGCGCTGAATATTTTCTTTTATTTTTCGAATTATTTCCATGCTCAATAGCAGTAGATTTCATCCCTTTTCTGACACCATGTCATGAAATTGGGTGGGCAGTTCAGAGTTTTATACTGACAGTTATTACTTTAATACTTAGTAACTAGGGATGGCAACGAGTAGTAAAATTAATACTTGAGTACTCGGACGATCGTTCGATCGAGTACTCAGGTACTCGATTACTTGGAAAAATTGAATATGTGTTCGCAAAGACAAGATTGTGTATACATGTATCGTTAAAGATATTTTGGTAATTCACATCTTAATGTGTTGTTTTGGCAAAACTATTTTGGAAAGAAACATGAATGTGCTTAGATATGTTTCGTCCATTTTGTCTAGGTTTCTGGAATAATAATATCCTACAGTTCCCAGTCATGATTTTACTGAGATTCAAACAGCATTGCCCTACTTGTCCAACAGCATTGCCCTACTTTTAATGATGTGTTTATCAACCAGCATTAGTGCCACAGTTGACTGACCTATCCATGGGCCTTATTCACGTATATATCTTAGCCTCAAATGTAGACTTAGAACTCAAGACTATGACATTGGGCTGTAAAGCGGTGTTCACTAATGTTTATAAAAAATGTACCTGAATACCGCCCCAGGCTCCTGACAGAATAGGCTTTATATTTTATAGAAAGGCAGAACTAAAGATTTAATGATATGTCCCGACTCATTGATATCTTTTTATTTTTTATAAAAAACCTCTGTTAGTTTAAATCAACAACAGCATGTATTTCATGATGGGTTTCTATTATGTGTCAAAACTTAAATAAAGATATGTATTTTTAATGAAAAATATTCTTTGAAGATGAAAAAAATATTGATAAAGCTATTCTATTATATCAGACATTCTGTATATAAAATTATGTTTCTTATGATGAAAAAAAAACTGTAATTATTGTTGACAAAATTACGTTTGTAATTGGTAGTGCTTCTGTTGAAATGTAGTGTGTTGTTCTCTTGTTTCATGTTAGAAGTTTTAGTGCCAAATATACCAAAAAATATACAGTACTTATCATGACACATTTCTACTATCGACTGTATTTTACATTTACATTGTGAAAGGATGTTTAATACTTGTTGTGACTTTGGATTCTAAATAAGTTATTTTGTTTTAGGATCCAATAATATTAAGGACATATACCTGGTGATAAGTAACAAAAAGGCATATTAAGTAGTGCACATTTATTTTATCAACAGTGGGTCGTTTGGAGTTTAAAGACAGAGACCAGCAGCACTGGTTGATTCTCAAAGCCAACCCATGTACCCTGATAACAAACCCTGGTTAAGCCTCACTGGCTATAATAAACAATGATTATATCTCAATGACCACCTCTGTCAACTCCTGTACCGGAATAGTAAAGCCTGGTTAACTCACAGTGCCCACCTCTGTAACCGTTGTACCCAAATAGTTAACCCTGGTTAACTCACAGTGTTCACCTCTGAAAACCAATTTACCCCTTTTACATAAATAGTAATCTTTGGTTAACTCACAGTGCCTTCCTCTGTAACCCTTGTACCCAAATAGTAAACCCTGGTTAACTCACAGTGCCCACCTCTGAAAACCAATTTACCCCTTTTACCTAAATAGTAAACTTTGGTTAACTCACAGTGTCCACCTCTGTTAAATCTTGTACCAAAATAGTAAAGCCAGGTTTACTCACAGTGCCCACTTCTGGTAACCTTTGTACCGGAATAGTAAACCCTTGTTAACCCACAGTGCCCACCTCTGTCAACCCATGTACTGGAATAGTAAACCCTGGTTAACCCACAGTGCCCACCTCTGTCAACCCATGTACTGGAATAGTAAACCCTGGTTAACTCACAGTGCCCACCTCTGTCAACCCATGTACTGGAATAGTAAACCCTGGTTAACTCACAGTGCCCACCTCTGTCAACCCATGTACTGGAATAGTAAACCCTGGTTAACTCACAGTGCCCACCTCTGTCAACCCATGTACTGGAATAGTAAACCCTGGTTAACTCACAGTGCCCACCTCTGTCAACCCATGTACTGGAATAGTAAACCCTGGTTAACTCACAGTGCCCACCTCTGTCAACCCATGTACCGGAATAGTAAAACCTGGTTAATTCACAGTGCCCACCTCTGTCAACCCATGTACCGGAATAGTAAACCCTGGTTAACTCTCAGTGCCCACCTCTGTCAACCCATGTACCGGAATAGTAAAACCTGGTTAACTCACAGTGCCCACCTCTGTCAACCCATGTACTGGAATAGTAAACCCTGGTTTACTCACAGTGCCCACCTCTGTCAACCCATATACTGGAATAGTAAACCCTGGTTAACTCACAGTGCCCACCTCTGTCAACCCATGTACTGGAATAGTAAACCCTGGTTAACTCTCAGTGCCCACCTCTGTCAACCCATGTACTGGAATAGTAAACCCTGGTTAACTCTCAGTGCCCACCTCTGTCAACCCATGTACTGGAATAGTAAACCCTGGTTAACCCACAGTGCCCACCTCTGTCATGAGCGATTAAAGTATAAAAAAACTTGATAAACTCTCTGATAAATGATTATAGTATATAAATATTTTCATTTTTTGGGAAGTACGGATCCATTTTTTATACCGGTAGTTTGATATGCTCATGAATTGTTACGTTGAAAACTTTGTAATTACATGTTTTCATAGATACCTAAGTCAGAAGTAGTCCTTGTTGCGAAGATGTAAAATTGCCAGTGTTTATGTCAGTGCATTATTTTCAATGTGCTTTAGATATTGTGTTGGCTTGATCATTGATGGTACTGTCTCTACATTCTGGTGCAAACATTTCATGTCCTGTCCATGATATTTGGTCAAGATATTGGAATTATTTCTTTTCATTTTCAGACGTTTTGTGTGCTAGTATACCTGATCATACTACTGGTAAATAAATCATTTTGACCAAGCATATTATTATGTTGCTACTATATCTTCTACATTTTATTTTCAGACACAGTTTAAAACATCAATGTTTTTTGTTTGTTTGTTTGTTTGTAATCTTAAATTATTTGTAAAACAGGGTATTATATGCATCGGGGATTGATTTTGTAAACCAAACTATTTATTTCTCACTGAATGACCAAGGAATCCAACTCAATGCCTTTCTTGTATTGAATTAAATATTTTCATTTTTACTCATTTGTGAAGTAGAATGTTAATATAAAATCATAATAAAGTATGTATTTGTGTTAAGTGTAATGACTATGTCAAATGTCAGTTTAATATCCTCATGAATTACAATTAAACCAATATTTATTAATTTATTTCCAATAGTAGCTGTATGAATTTCAATAGTTATTAATAGATTTTCAATCCAATATAAAATGAAATTTTATAGAATTCAAGTCATGAATTTCGTTGTACCAATATTGATAAAGATTTGCAATTGAAGCAGTATGAAGTAGTGAGTACTGCTTTGAAAGTTTCTGTTGTTGTGTTTTCCTGCTAAACATTGTAGAGCCAGTGATGTTTTGTGATCTGTGATGACTTTGTGATCAAATAAAACTGTAGACTCTTGTTATGAGTCTGAAGTTGACAATGTTGTCCCATTTTATTTAAAACAAGAGAATGAGACAAATGCCCCTGAAAGGCATTGTTGGACAGATAACCATTTGTATTTGGGCCTGTATGGACGGGTAGCCATTATATTTGGGCCTGTATGGACAGGTAGCCATTTGTTTTTGGGCCTGTATGGACATATATCCATTTGTATTTGGGCCTGTATGGACATATAACCATTTGTGTTTGGGCCTGTATGGACATATAACCATTTGTATTTGGGCCTGTATGGACAGGTAGCCATTTGTATTTGGGCCTGTCTGGACATATAACCATTTGTATTTGGGCCTGTATGGACAGGTAGCAATTTGTATTTGGGCCTGTATGGACATATATCCATTTGTATTTGGGCCTGTATGGACATATAACCATTTGTTTTTGGGCCTGTATGGACATATATCCATTTGTATTTGGGCCTGTATGGACATATAACCATTTGTATTTGGGCCTGTATGGACATATAACCATTTGTATTTGGGCCTGTATGGACATATAACCATTTGTATTTGGGCCTGTATGGACGGGTAGCCATTATATTTGGGCCTGTATGGACAGGTAGCCATTTGTTTTTGGGCCTGTATGGACATATATCCATTTGTATTTGGGCCTGTATGGACATATAACCATTTGTGTTTGGGCCTGTATGGACATATAACCATTTGTATTTGGGCCTGTATGGACAGGTAGCCATTTGTATTTGGGCCTGTCTGGACATATAACCATTTGTATTTGGGCCTGTATGGACAGGTAGCAATTTGTATTTGGGCCTGTATGGACATATATCCATTTGTATTTGGGCCTGTATGGACATATAACCATTTGTTTTTGGGCCTGTATGGACATATATCCATTTGTATTTGGGCCTGTATGGACATATAACCATTTGTATTTGGGCCTGTATGGACATATAACCATTTGTATTTGGGCCTGTATGGACATATAACCATTTGTATTTGGGCCTGTATGGACATATAACCATTTGTATTTGGGCCTGTATGGACATATAACCATTTGTATATGGGCCTGTATGGACAAGTAGCCATTTGTATATGGGCCTGTATGGACATATAGCCATTTGTATTTGGGCCTATATGGACAGATAGCCATTTGTTATGGGCCTGTATGGACAGATAGCCATTTGTTTTTGGGCCTGTATGGACATATATCCATTTGTATTTGGGCCTGTATGGACATATAACCATTTGTATTTGGGCCTGTATGGACATATAACCATTTGTATTTGGGCCTGTATGGACATATAACCATTTGTATTTGGGCCTGTATGGACATATAACCATTTGTATTTGGGCCTGTATGGACATATAACCATTTGTATTTGGGCCTGTATGGACAAGTAGTCATTTGTATATGGGCCTGTATGGACAGATAGCCATTTGTATTTGGGCCTGTATGGACAGATAGCCATTTGTTTTTGGGCCTGTATGGACAGATAGCCATTTGTTTTTGGGCCTGTATGGACAGATAGCCATTTGTTTTTGGGCCTGTATGGACAGATAGCCTTGAGTATGTAACAAATGTTCATGATGACCTACCATGAAGTTAGGAAATATTGATTTGCAACATTTTTAAAGAGGAAAGTATGTACATGGAAATGAAGTCACTGTGATATCAACTTGTCTCTGGGCCTAAGCAACAGATTTTCATCTTGTGGTCACCATGACCTTAAACGTTTACCCAAATGACCTCAAAATATAGAATTTTCATCTGCTGGTTATAACCAACATGCCTATCATGTTGGAAATCTCTGGGTGTGAGAGTTTTCAGTTATTGATCAGAAATGAAATTTTAGCTGATGGAAACCAAAACCTTGACCTTTGACTCACTGTCTTCAAAAATAATAAGGTTCATCCGCTTGTCATTAACTACCTGCCTACCAAGTTTGAGGTGTCTGGGCAAGTGTTTTTTAATTATTGGCTGGAAACATATTTTCAGCTCGAGGTCACCATGATCTTGTCCTTTGACCCACTGACCTCAAAATCAATAAGGAACATCTGCTAATTATTACCAACCTGCCTACCAAGTTTGAGGTCTCAGGGCCTGAGCATTTTTCATTTATAGAAACAGATTCTCAGCTCGAAGTCACCATGACCTTGATCTTAGACTACCTAACCTCAAAATCAATAGGGTTTATCTGCGGGTCATTACCAACTGCCTGCCAAGTTTGAGGTCTCTGGTCTCCGGTCGTAAGCCTTCTTCTGTTATTGATAAAAAACTGTGGGGACAGATATCCTCTTAAACAAATATTATCCAACAATGCCATTCTACCCCTGATCAAAAAGTGCTGCCTAACGATTGTATGTCCTATACAGAATTAGTACCAAATATATACCCATTCTTTTGTGGAAACATGCAGACAGATGGATACTATATGCTGCCCTTCAGGGGCATAAAATGTGTTACTAGTATATGAAAGAGGTTGCTGGTTCTTTTTTGCTTTTTATGCCCGCTCAACCTGCATAATTATAGTTTTACCTGCAGCGTACGGGAGGGCAACCAGCCATATCGCTTTAGAAGCTCAAGAGTAATTGCCCTTTAATTATAGAAATTACCTGAAATTCGTTTCGTCTGATCAAGAACTTTTTATGCCATTGTCGAATCATCACCAAATTTGGTCAGAATGTGTATGGATATAATATATTGGACAAGTTTGATAACCAGCCATAATGCTTTAGTCACTCCAAAGATATTGTCTTCTAATTATAGAAATAACCTTAAATCACTCTTGTCTGGTCAACTACTATGAAAGTCTTTACCAAATAAACACCAAATTTTGTCAGAATGTGTATGGAATTAACATCTTGGAAAAGATCATTTACCAGTCATATTGCTTGAGTCACTCAAGAGCTATCAAGCTTTTATTAGAGAAATTAGTCAAATTACCAAATTGGTCTTAGTGTCGGATCGATAATTATGTCTCCCCCATTCATGGGGAGACATATAGTTTTTGCCCTCACCGTCAGTCAGTCCGTCAGTCTGTACCTCACACATCGTTTCCGCTAACTATAGAACGCTTAGACTCAGGAACTTCATACTTGGTATGCTGGTTGGTCATGACTAGTAGATGACCCCTATTGATTTTGTGATCAGTAGGTCAAGGTCGCGGTAAACTTGAGGTGAAAAAACGGTTTCCGCTCAATAACTAAAGATCTTTTGGGTCCAGGAACTTCATACTTGGTATGTTAGTAACATGACTAGAAGATGACCCCTATTGATTTTGAGATCAAAAGGATAACGGTCAAGATCACAGTTTCCTTCAGGTATGTTTTTGGTGCTTTAAGCTTAAAAATGGTTTCTGCTCAATAACTAAAGAATGCTTGTACCCAGGAACTTCATACTTGGTATGCTAGTTGGTCATGACCAGTTGATGACTCCTATTGATTTTGAGATCAGTAGGTCAAAGGTCACCATGACCTTGAGAAGAAGAAACTATTTCCTGTGCGGAAATAAAGAACGCTCACACCCAGAAACTACTTACTTGGTATGCTAGTTGGTCATGACTAGTAGATGACTCCTATTTATTTTGAGATAAGTAGGTCAAAGGTCAAGGTCACTGTGACCTTCAGGTGAAGAAACGGTTTCCACTCAATAAATAAAGAACGCTTGCACCCAGGAACTTCATACTTGTTATGCTAGTTGTTTATGACTAGTAGATGACCCCTATTGATTTTGAGATCAGTTGGTCAAAGGTCAATGTCGCCATAACTTTGAGGTGAAGAAACGGTCTCGCTCAGTAACTAAAAAATGCTTGCACCCAGGAACTTCATACTTGGTAGGCAAGTTGGTCATGTAGATGACCCCTATTGATTTTGTGATCAGTAGGTCAAAGGTCAAGGTCATGATGATCTTGAGCTGAAAAATGGTTTCTGATCAATAATTGAATAAAGCTTGCGCCCAGAAACTTCATACAATACAAACTTAGTTCACATTTTCCAAGAAAAATCAACAACACTTTCTTTTCTTTCTCAGTAAGTATATATATATATATATATATATATATATATATATATATATATATATATATATAATTTAAGCATGTATATATTCTATATGGCACCATTCAAACTATGTACTCGTTAAAGATGAGTGCAAAATCTGTAATACTAATGACTTCACATTTGGTACCAGACCAAGTACCAGTTTGAATCATATTTAGTAACAGACTAAGTACCAGTTTGAATCATATTTAGTAACAGACTAAGTACCAGTTTGAATCATATTTAGTAACAGACTAAGTACCAGTTTGAATCATATTTAGTAACAGACCAAGTACCAGTTTGAATCATATTTAGTAACAGACCAAGTACCAGTTTGAATCATATTTAGTAACAGACCAAGTACCAGTTTGAATCATATTTAGTAACACACTAAGTACCAGTTTGAATCATATTTAGTAACAGACCAAGTACCAGTTTGAATCATATTTAGTAACAGACCAAGTACCAGTTTGAATCATATTTAGTAACACACTAAGTACCAGTTTGAATCATATTTAGTAACAGACCAAGTACCAGTTTGAATCATATTTAGTAACAGACCAAGTACCAGTTTGAATCATATTTAGTAACACACTAAGTACCAGTTTGAATGTAAGCACACTTTGATACTGCTTTTAATATAACATTTTGTTGGTGTATGATATGAATTTAAGATCAGTAGGTCAAAGGTCAAGGTTATGCTGACCTTGAGTTAAAAACAGTTTCTGCTCAATAACTAAAGAACGCTTGGAGCCTGGAACTTCATACTTGGTATGCAAGTTGGTCATGATTAGTAGATGACCCCTATTGATTTTGAGATCACTGATCTTATGCAGTAGATGTTCAATATTGAATATGGGTGAATAGGCCAAACGTCAAGGTCACTGTTGGTTCCTCTACAGTCCAAAAGTACAAATTTCATGTCCATCATTGATTAGTTCTCAGCAATGACCACACAATTGGGGAGACCAGCGCTTTTTCAAAAAAGCAATTTCTAGTTTTAAGAGCCGTCGTCCAATCATCACCAAATTTGGTCAGAATGTGTATGGGCAGACTATCTAGGTCAGGTTCATTTACCAGCCATGTCGCCTGAGTCACTCCAGACTTATGACCATTGAATTGGCAAAATCTGTATTTACAGTTTCAGCTGTCTAAATTTGGCTTAACGTACAACCACTTATGATCAATCTTGGTGTCCTATAATTCGAATCGACGTATTTTATGACCGTTTGTGCTCTTGTTATTTTTGGAAAGTAGATTATAAACAACATTACCAAGACAGAGCAAGATACACCTGTCAAATGAGCCTTGTGTACCTTGAAATCAATTACCAAAAATATGAGAGAATGGATACTAAACATATAAAAGATATCATTTTTATGTTTGCACATGATGCAACTATTTCTTGTTGATTTTGGATAAATAATGAACAGGTCCAAGATATTACACCCATAAATATGATCTTTTTGGGGATAAGAGGTGGTAAAACAGAGGGACATTTGGTCAACTTCTGTCAATTTAAGGGCCATAACTCTGGAGTGACAGGAGCCATTCTGAGATGTGTATTGCTATGTATAGAATGATAATTTGATCCAATTTAAATAATCAAAAAAAGGCTCAGAGGGGTTGTGGGTGGGAGTAATCAATTAAACCGGTCTCAGTGATTTTTAGTCTGTTAGCCAATTATTTTTAGTTATATTTGGCATAGATTGAATGACAAATGGTCAAGTTAGAGAGCAGGACACATGCACCACCCTGCAATGGTTGTTAACAATTATATGACCTGTATTCCAAACTGGCGTAAAAAAGGAAATTTTATCAGGACTCTTAATAAATCCAAGGATCAAAGATGCACCAGCCAAGTTGCGTGAAAGAGAGAATGAATACAACTCTTTCTTTGACTTGCCAGATCCTTGTTTCATCTATATCTTAGCACCTCTATATCTTAGAATGGAAAAAGTTAAAACAAAATGTTTGTATATCCATTATATTTATTCAATTACTTCACATTGAAAAAATTCACAACAATATTTCCTTAAATTATCTAGGTCATCTAACACAGCAATATCAGTAAACTTTTACATTTTGTCCACTGCAGGTACTACACAGCAATATCAGTAAACATTAACATTTTATGCACTGCAAGTACTGGAACAGTAGTTCTGCAAATTGTGAGAGCCCACTCAAATTACAAGTCAATTTGTTTTATCAACACTTTTTTAATCAAAAACAGATGTCTCCCCCTGTGGTTGTATGAGTTCCATGACATTTGACATTGAGAAATTTGTAGGGAGTTATTTCAAAATCATTCAAGGGAGCAAACACGAAAAAGTCATATTATATTCATATGACCTTTGACCTTAAAGTGTGACATATGACCTTTGACCTCAAAGTTTGATCTTAAACTGAGTTGGTTGTAACATGCGCTCTGCACATCATCTCAATCTGGGGAACATTTTTGGAGTTATTTCAAAATCCTTCAATGGGTTAAAGAGATATGAAGTAGACACAAATTGAATTCATGTGACCTTTGACCTCTAAGTCAGAACTTGACCCTGAACCAAGCTGGCTGACACATGCGCTTCAATTTGTCTTAATATGGTGAACATTTGTGGCAATTAGTGACAAAATCCTTCAAGGGGTTCAAAATATGGAGCCGATACGAATATCAGTCATTTTAAATTCATATGAACTTTGATTTCTATGTGTGACCTTTACCTTGAAATAAGCTTGTTGAAACATGCACTCTGCACATCGTCTTAATATGGGGAACATTTGGGGTGAGTTATATCAAAATCCTTCAAGGGGTTCGAGACATATGGAGCGGACAAGAAAAATAGTCATATAAGAGTCATATGACCTTTGACCGAAAGTGTGACCTTCACCTTGAACCTAGCTGGTTGTTACATGCACTCCGCACTTTGCCTGAATATGGTTAATTTTTGTGGATATTTATTTTAAAATCATCCCAAGAGATATGGAGCAGACACAAATTGAAATCATATGACCTTTGACCTCTAAGTGTGACCATGATCTTGAACACAGCTGGCTGTAACATGTGCTCTGCACGTGCTCTGCACATCGTCTCCATATGGTAGTCAAAGGTGGCCTGTTATTTTGAAATCCTTCAAGCGGTTCAAGAATTATGGAGTGGACAGACAGCTTGAGCATAAACAAATTTTATTGGGGGAGACCTGATTACTAATTTGAATTTTTATTTTTCAATAAATTATTTAGACACTTCAAAACAGTACTGAAGAATAGCATACAGTAAAAATAAAAATTTCAATTTTAATCTTTTACTAGTAAGTGAATCGCTTTAAGGGCCTACATTTTGTGCTTCACTTGAATGAGACACATATTTGCAATCTGCAGAACATGACTGTGTTTTCCTGTGATGGACAAATAACAAACAAGGTTGTTGTGAAAAAAGGGCTTTCATGTCTCAAACTTAACCAAGGACATTTCAAATAACTATTGTGCTTTCCTAGGAATTGTGCAATTACTTAAAAAATAGGAATTATGTATTTTTGTGTTTGCAATACTGAACAGATGGAGCTTTTCTTTTACGCTACCTTATATACAACAGATGAAGCTTTTTTTCCACCCTATCTTATATAGAACAGATGAAGCTCTTCTTTCAAGCTATCTTATATAGAATAGATAAAGCTTTTTCTCCGCAGTATCTTATATAGAACACACAAAACTATTCCTCCAAACTATTTTGTATAGAATATATGAAGCCTTGTCTCCACACTATCTTATATAGAACACATGAAGCCCTTTCTCCACACCATGTTATGATAAAATTGAATGTATAACAAGATAATACACAAAACAATACACAGGCAACAATATTTCAACCATTGCCAGTGACTCGTATAACAAAGGATTATAGGCTTTTAAACATAGTGATTATACTTGTGTTTAATATGGTATAATAATACAATAAAATCATATGGAACAACTGACAAAAACAGAGAATAACTACGAAATAACAATTGTAATAAATATACTTGAACGCCAGTGACAATGGTAGTGAGGAACCATTATAATGTTATGTCCTTATGAGGAGCCATTATAATGTTATGTCCTTATGAGGAGCCATTATAATGGTATGTCCTTATGAGGAGCCATTATAATGTTATGTCCTTATGAGGAGCCATTATAATGGTACATGTATGTCCTTATGAGGAGCCATTATAATGTTATGTCCTTATGAGGAGCCATTATAATGGTACATGTATGTCCTTATGAGGAGCCATTATAATGTTATGTCCTTATGAGGAGCCATTATAATGTTATGTCCTTATGAGGAGCCATTATAATGTTATGTCCTTATGAGGAGCCATTATAATGTTATGTCCTTGGAAATAAAGGTTGATGGGAGAATACTGAACCTCAAATGTCCTTGGGACAGTCAGTGAGGAAGAACAAAGTGGGCGTCAGAACACAGTGGAAAGTTACACTTAGGAGGTACTGCCCTACTGTAGGAATTATACCTGCTATACATTTTTCATCAATGTAAGAATAAATCCTCAAAACAGAATTGTATTAACCAATTATCATGAAATACATTTAAACAAACAAAAATAATACAAAAAGTTAAGCCATTCATATTTCATAGCCCTATTGAGCCACAGATATGTATCACTTCAAACCCAATTCCTACCAAATAAATATTCTCACAATGTGTAAATCTGCCAAAAGGGTTAAATCATTATTTCATTTCTATTTCTATTTATGGATAAATGAGCTTGAAGTACTGTTACAAAGTTTTTCTTTATATATTTGTATACAACAAGTACAGATAAAACTTCATCAGAGAACACATGAATTTCTTTTTCCTTCTAAAGTTGACAATAAGTCATACATGCCATATTTTCTGGAGACCATTCAGGGGGATTTGTTCAAAAGGCTGAAAATTTAGGGGGATTTTGGTTGTATTCAGGGGGATGTTTTTAGCAGGTCTAAGTTGGCGAAATATTTAAGTATTTTTAGACGCAAGTACGAAAAAATGTATTCACATATAGTTTGCTTTAAAAACCTCCTAACTTTTTCATTATACAGAATTATTTTATGTCATGATTTATCATATTCTTATGACACACTGTCATGTCATACTGTAATGCACTTGCAGAACAAAATATGTCATTGGAAAAATATGTTTTCGAGACAATTAAATTAAATTTACTTTCCTCCAAAGCCTTTTAAAAAATTGTGCTTAATTCTATCAGCTTTGATGACCTTCAGACAATAAGAGAATAGAATTAATATTATTAATTTCTTCCTTCCAAAATAGTAATATTTCTTTGCCTTTGATAATTACTACAAAGTAATTGATCACTTGTTGTTAAAGTTTCCTTTTGGCATTTCACCCTTGTGGATTTGTACATTTCGTTACACTCACATACTGTGGTTTCACTTTGTCATTATTGCCTGATGTAAAATTTCTAAAAAAAAAAAAAAAAATATTTTTTTTTTTTTTTTTTTAAATTCCGGGGGATTTTTATCTCCCGTCGGGGGATGGATCAAAATTTCGGGGGATTTCCCCCCCCCCCCGCCGGGGGATATGGCATGTATGCAATAAGTTAACATGAATGAATACTTGGTTATTACACGAGTGAGATGAGAGTGAGCAAACCTTCCGATGAAATATTTCACATGAAAGTTTAAGATACTGAGGATATTTCGGGCTGGTAGTCATAAAAAATCTTAACATCCTTTTTTTTTTACCTTAATTATATTCACAGGGGCAAAAACACACTATTTTATATTTTCTAGCCTTTTATACAATATACACAGTATACATTTATATATATAGAATATGAAATTAAAATAATTAGCTTCTGCCCCCTGTGGAATTTCTAATTGACTTTGTTAACATTGACTTTCTTTAATATAAACACATTTTTATGTGAAAACAACCTTTAGATACCATAGGTTAGGAAATGACTTCAAACATGTTTTATGAATACTGGCCCAGTTGTCTCATACAGGCCAGCAATCAGCAGTTTAGATGACTGTCAGTTCGCCGAGAGTGACAGTTGATAACGGCAGAAGCAGTGTGGCTGGTGACAGTATATAATGGTAGAAGCACTGTGTCTGGTGAAATCATATAATGGTAGAAGCATGGTAGCTTAATGAATGCACTTAAGATTGTTTTAAGCAGTATACACCATTTTTGTAGACATGAGCAATCTATCAAAGCCTTGTCAGTTCCGGTCAGAAAAGGGATGACAAGGCCCATCCTCCCATCTGAAGAGGGGGTTTTATCACTTAATATCAGCATTCTTCAGAGTCTGGGGAAGTAAACCCAGTATTTTACCAGTATATAAAGATAACAATCCATCGAAAATCATTTTAATATCTAGGTACTTTCGAAGTGATAACATGTCCCTGAAATAACTGATCTTTTAAGAAGTCAACGTGCCATTTGATTTTCATGAACAGCTTGAAAGATCAACCTTCAAAACAGACGAGGGATTATCACTCTTAAGCTTTCATATAAGCAAATACTGGCAATACAGACGCCCTCAGTAAATGAGCAATGGAAAAGTATGTTAAATCTACTTCACTTTTTGCCCTACTAACACCACTGTTGTGAAAAAAGAACTACTTATTAAAATGCCTTCTCTAAACCATTAAAAGTTTAGGCCACTTGTTTGTTTGTGTTATTGTTTGCTGTTGTAAATACTAGAAAACCAACAAGGTGGCCTGCACAGCACAATCTAGGATAATAAAAACAATCATTAAATAGACACAAAAATCATTCTTTTAGTATAATACTTAACAAAGTAACACAGATAAATATCAACATGCACCTTAAATATATTATATTATAAAATGTAATATAAAACATAATAATGTAATACAATATGCCACAGTATGTCAACAGTTCTATGTGCAATTATGATAATAATTTGTGTGTATAATGAGCACAGCAGTTCAATGACATTAATAACAGATGTACTAGGCTGTACCATTGTAAATATGAACATAACATGGGTAAAGATGACCACATTCACTGCCCTGAGACTAACGGAGTCCACACAGGATCCGCCACCTTCCCTCCACCTCCTCCTGCCAATATCCTCTATCACATAACATTTACATCCCTTCCCATGTTTCCATCTCCATGGCAACACTTGGTCTATCACTATAAAATCCAAACTGTTGCATTAAAGGGGGCAGACAACACAGAGATCACATGACCATAGTAAGTGTCACATGATCAATTATGTGACAAGCTAAGACTAAAACTAAAGTTTCCAGACTCAAGTGTTGTCCCCAGAGCTAGTTTTTTTACTGTCTGTTGTTAGTTTGTCACTACTTCTGTTAGTGTCTTGTGTTGATTGAGGTGGTCTGGGTGTGGACATGTCGTAGTCCTGGGTCGGGCTCTCCTCCTCCGAGACCCAGAAGTCATAGTTACTCTCTAGGTAACCCTTCAGGTCAGGTATATCACAGAAATCTACAACACATAACATTACATTCATACATAGTAACAAATGATTTGTATTGTTTGTCCTATTTATTTAATCAATTCCTGTCCTTTTAGTAAAATTAATCTCTACATCTTTCTAAGGATTTTTTCTTAAGATAAGTATACACATACATGTACATGTATGTAGCAGACATAAAGGGCGCCATGAATGTGCTGACTTACAGTCCCAGTTGTCAAACATGTCCTTGATGAAGAAGTCAATGAAGGAGGTCTGGGACTTGGGCAGGCTACACGTCTTCCTGTCAAACACAGGCATCACCACTGGCAACCCCAGGCGCTTCTCCTCATCAGTCTGTAAAGAACAACATACTTGTATATCAGGTAAGCACACTCATAACATCACATTATCATTTGTTTGCAATTGCAGAAAAGCTCAATTCTACAAAATTTAGAGGAGGAAAAAAATCATCCAGACTCGAGGTAAGGCAAGGTAGAGGTGAAAAGAAGGTATTATGCTGCACAACATGACAAACATACATGCATATACAGTTCTACTAACATCTACCGGTAAATACATGTGATTAAAAACCATTATTATTCCTCAGAACCATTAATGACACTCTAAATAGGGAATGATGCTGCTAGTGAGTAATGGCACTGTGAGTGGAGAATGATGCTGTGAGTGGGGAATGATGCTGTGAGCAGAAAATGATGCTGTGAGTGGGGAATGATGCTGTGAGTGGGAAATTACTTTGTGAGTGAGGAATGACGCTGTGAGTGGGGAATGATGCTGTGGGTGGGAAATGATGCTGTAAGTGGGGAATGATGCTGTGAGAGGGGAATGATGCTGTGAGTGAGGAATGATGCTGTGAGTGGGGAATGATGCTGTGAGTGGAGAATGATGCTGTGAGTGGAGAATGATGCTGTAAGTGGGGAATGACGCTGTGAGTGGGGAATGATGCTGTGAGAGGGGAATGATGCTGTGAGAGGGGAATGATGCTGTGAGTGGGGAATGATGCTGTAAGTGGGGAATGATGCTGTGAGAGGGGAATGATGCTGTGAGTGAGGAATGATGCTGTGAGAGGGGAATGATGCTGTGAGTGAGGAATGATGCTGTGAGTGGGGAATGATGCTGTGGGTGGGGAATGATGCTGTAAGTGGGGAATGATGCTGTGAGAGGGGAATGATGCTGTGAGTGAGGAATGATGCTGTGAGTGGGGAATGATGCTGTGAGTGGAGAATGATGCTGTGAGTGGGGAATGATGCTGTAAGTGGGGAATGATGCTGTAAGTGGGGAATGATGCTGTGAGTGGGGAATGATGCTGTGAGAGGGGAATGATGCTGTGAGTGAGGAATGATGCTGAGAGTGGGGAATGATGCTGTGAGTGGGGAATGATGCTGTGAGAGGGGAATGATGCTGTGAGTGAGGAATGATGCTGTGAGTGAGGAATGATGCTGTAAGTGGGGAATGATGCTGTGAGAGGGGAATGATGCTGTGAGTGAGGAATGATGCTGTGAGTGGGGAATGATGCTGTGAGTGGAGAATGATGCTGTGAGAGGGAAATGATGCTGTGAGTGGGGAATGATGATGTGAGTGAGGAATGATGCTGTGAGTGGGGAATGATGCTGTGAGTGGGGAATGATGCTGTGAGTGGGAAATGATGCTGTGAGTGGGAGTGGGGAATGATGCTGTGAGTGGGGAATGATGCTATGAGTGGAGAATGATGCTGTGAGTGGTAAATGATGCTGTGAGTAGAGAATGATGCTGTGAGTGGGTAATGATGCTGTGAGTGGTAAATGATGCTGTGAGTGGGGAATGATGCTGTGAGTGGGGAATGATGCTGTGAGTGGGTAATGATGCTGTGAGTGGTAAATGATGCTGTGAGTAGAGAATGATGCTGTGAGTGGGAAATGATGCTCTAAGTGGGGAATGACACCATAAGTAGGGAATGACGCTGTGAGTGGGGAATAATGCTGTGAATGGGGAATGATGCTGTAAGTGAGGAATGATGCTGTGAGTGAGGAATCATGCTGTGAGTGGGGAATGATGCTGTGAGTGGGAGTGGGGAGTGATGCTGTGAGTGGGGAATAATGCTGTGAGTGGAGAATGACACCATAAGTAGGGAATGACGCTGTGAGTGGGGAATAATGCTATGAATGGGGAATGATGCTGTGAGTGAGGAATGCTTTGAGTGTGGAATCATGCTATGAGTGGGGAATGATGCTGTGAGTGGGAGTGGGGAATGATGCTGTGAGTGGAGAATGATGCTGTGAGTGGGGAATGATGCTTTGAGTAGGGAATGGTGCTGTGAGTAGAAAATGATGCTGTGAGTGGGATTTGATGCTGTGAGTGGAGAATGATGCTGTGAGTGGGGAATGATGCTGTGAGTGGGAGTGGGGAATGATGCTGTGAGTGGGAAATGATGCTGTGAGTAGAGAATGATGCTGTGAGTGGGGAATGATGCTGTGAGTGGAGAATGATGCTGTGAGTGGGTAATTACGCTCTGAGTGGAAATGATGCTCTGAGTGGGGAATGACACCATAAGTAGGGAATGACACTGTGAGTGGGGAATAATGCTGTGAATGGGGAATGATGCTGTAAGTGAGGAATGATGCTATGAGTGAGGAATGATGCTGTAAGTGGGGAATGATGCTGTAAGTGGGGAATGATGCTGTGAATGGGGAATGATGCTGTGAGTGAGAAATGATGCTGTGAGTGAGGAACCATGCTGTGAGTGGGGAATGATGCTGTGAGTGGGAGTGGGGAATGATGCTGTGAGTGGGGAATGATGCTATGCTGTGAGTGGGGAATGACACCATAAGTAGGAATTGACGCTGTGAGTGGGGAATTATGCTGTGATTGGGGAATGATGCTGTGAGTGAGGAATGATGCTGTGAGTGGGGAATGATGCCATGAGTGGGGAATCAACTTCATCAGTAAAATACAGAAGGGTAAATATTTTTACCTGTTCGAAATACTCCTCTGCAATTCTGCGAGCCCACTCCACACACAGGTGTTTGGGCCGACAAGGGTTTGATACATCTGCACACTTGATCAACATACGCTTGATGAGTGTCTTGTTCTCTGCAGTGGAGACTTGGTTCAAGATGGCTGCACTGTCTGGAGAACCTGTCCCACTCTGGAATACATTCTTATTTTACTCAGAAAAAAATATCAACTGAGATCATCTCAATTCAAATATTTGTATTTCAGTATTGCCTTTATATTTAATTTAAGAACCCGTAATTCTTTTACAGAAGATATACAATTTATAGAACTTTGGTCACAATTTTTTATTGACAATGAAACAAAGAATAAGATCAATTTTCCTACAATAAAGCCATCTGAACAGATATAGAACACTATTGTCATATTGAAATTCAGTAATATGCCAGAAATACAAAGACCTTGAGACACAGGATTTATTTTGTTTTGAAATCTATATATCATTGAGTCAAGAACATTAATGCAAAACTTCACAATGGCAGCAAAGTCAAGATGACAATATGGAGAATATGGTTACTAGGAATATTTATTTCAATGATTTATTATGCACATACAAACAAAACAAACTTATTTTGAATATATCAGGTGACAAGAGATGCAAATGATCATTAGTTTAGATGTCTGTATGCTGTTTTATCTGAAATGTTGATCCTTTTCAACTATAACACGTGCCTCAGACAAAACATTGGTGAAACTTTTCTCAGATCCTGGTACATGATTATCACCTTTCACAAGGCCAGTACGAGGTCCTATGAGCACCTACCAGTGATGACGTTTCTTCAGCCTTTTGTGTCAGTTTCACAACACTGTTGACAAACTTGTTGAGGTGTTCAAAATGCTTCATCATTTCTGTAGCTAAAACCATGTCAATGATGTTTTGTCGTAACACTCTAAAAGTTTCCCTGAAAATGTGCATTAAACAATATTGGCGAAAACAGCTCCTGTTACAAAAACACAGACATAAGAAATAACTTTGTTCTAAAATAGGAAACATCTTGACGTCAGAACAATTACAAAACAGGCAGCAGTATCAGTTCTCCCTTTCTGATAATACAGTGTTGACGTGGGAGATATCCTTGATAGAAGTGTTGATCTGGGGAGCTATGCTTGATAGGTGAGTTGACGTGGGGAGATATGCTTGTTAAGAGTGTTCACGTGGGGAGATATGCTTGTTAGGTGTGTTGACATGGGGAGCTATGCTTGATAGGTGGGTTGACGTTGGGGAGATATGCTTGTTAAGAGTGCTGACGTGGGGAGATATGCTTGTTTGGAGTGTTGACATGGGGAGATATGCTAGCTAGGTGTGTTGACATGGGGAGATATGCTTGCTAGGTGTATTGAAATGGAGAGATATGCTTGTTAGGAGTTTTGACATAGGATATGCTTGTCAGGAGTTTTGACATAGGGAAATATGCTTGATAGGTGTGTTGACATGAGGAGATATGCTTGTTAGGTGTGTAAACTTGGGGAGATATGCTTGCTAGGAGTGTTGATATTGGGAGATATGCTTGTTAGGTCAGTTGACATGGGGAGATATGCTTGTTAGGTGTGTTGACATAGGGAGATATGCTTGTTAGGTGTGTTAACCTGGGCAGATATGCTTGTTAGGAGTGTTGACCTAGGGAAATATGCTTGTTTGGTGTGTTGACCTGGGGAGATATGCTTGTTAGGTGTGTTGACATAGGGAGATATGCTTGTTAGGTGTGTAAACTTGGGGAGATATGCTTGCTAGGAGTGTTGATATTGGGAGATATGCTTGTTAGGTCAGTTGACATGGGGAGATATGCTTGTTAGGTGTGTTGACATAGGGAGATATGCTTGTTAGGAGTGTTGACCTAGGGAAATATGCTTGTTTGGTGTGTTGACCTGAGGAGATATGCTTGTTAAGTGTGTAAACCTGGGCAGATATGCTTGTTAGGAGTGTTGACCTAGGGAGATATGCTTGTTAGGTGTGTTGACCTGGGGAGATATGCTTGTTAGGAGTGTTGACATGGGGAGATATGCTTGTTAGGAGTGTTGCCCTTGGGAGATATGCTTGTTAGGAGTGTTGACCTGGGGAGAAATGTTTGTTAGGAGTGTTGACATGGGGAGATATGCTTGTTAGATGTGTTGAGGTGGGGAGTTACGCTTCTTAGATATGTTAACCTGGGGAGATATGCTTGTTAGAAGTGTTGAAATGAGGAGATACGCTTGTTAGGAGTGTTGACATGAAGAGATATATGCTTGTTAGGAGCATTGCAATCAGGACATATGCTTGCTAGGACATGTAGACATATGCTTATTAGATGTGTTGACAAAGAGATATGCATGGGCAGCTGTGTTGCTTTAAGACACATCCTTCAGTAAACCGTCTGTACTCTCATACATTGTTTTAAAAAATTAATGTAAGATTCACAAAGTCTAAAATAGAAAGAGAAAAACACACAGTACTATTTGGCTATCAGATATAATGAATGTGATGTATTTGACAATGCTAGGTAGATATGGTCACCTATGTTATTACCTGTCAAGATTTTTAAAGATGTTAACAGACTGGTCTCGTGCAGTGAGTTTAAACGTGAGAGCAGCATGGTGGTTCTCCAGAACAGCACTAAAAAAATACAACAACAAAACACCGTACAGGAACATGTATTGAAGTAGAAATGTGGGCAAATATAGAAGAAATTCCTAAGAGACCCTAGTGTTTACCAGTCAAAACTACCAGTCAATATATATCAAATGGAACCTAGAACATATGTTTGTTAAGGACAGCTGACCAAAAGTATAATAAAGAATATTGTGTGTTTCTCATTCGGGAATGCTTAGGGAACTGGGATATTAGCGGTACACTTTTCAGCAAATGTCAAGTCCAGATATAGGGGGGAAGAAATAACAATGGACAATCAATCTGCCAATGATCAGTTAATCCTCAGACTCTATTAAATTATATGCTGTCTGGACTTGTGCTGATGCCTAATAATCACCATTATGTATTCTATCCAGCTGTACTCGCCAAAGAACTTCATCCGATAACAGGTTTGAGATATCCTACAGTAAATACATATGTAAATGCTTTGCACAGTAACAAAGCCCAGGAAACTCATCAACAATAAACATCCAAAAGCCGTCACATCAAATCTTCTTTTATCAAATTTGCCCATGTAATGTAAATTGCGCTGTGGCAGGTGTGACTTACATATCATTATATAGGACGGAGAGTTCGCTGTGGGAGTTGATAAGGAAAGCGTTGCTCTTCCCTGGATGATCAAGGTCGTGAACTGCCGCAGCTATCAGCGATGCAACCTCATCAACTGGGTCAAACAGTTGCTGAAAGAAGACAAACAATACAAAAATAAAATGGTGAACAATATAACTGAAATAAATATATAAATTAAACAAAAATATTATGAAATCTATAAGAATTCTAAATGAAACCCTATATCAATAACAATGTGTTTTTGCTGAAACCAGCATATCATTGATAACAACAAAGTCCACCTCTCACTCAAAAGGTTGTGGGTTTGAGGCCCACCAGGGGTACTTTCTCATTGCCTGTAAAAAGGGCATAGTACTGGTTTCTACCCACAAAACAGACTTGAGAGTGATACATATCAGCTTCAGCTGTCAATACAATCGAGAAACAATAAATAAATTAGCATAAACAAGAGTTAGACAACAAGAATCATTTTTCTATACGAAATCTCAGTGACTGGCCTAGATCCAGTTACTTGGATCATTAAATGATCAGACAGGCAAAAAGGTCTAACCAACACTAAACAACTTGTTGACATTGCCAGATAGATGTCCCCCAGTTTTCCTTCACCTCTCACATTTAACACAGACATTGATAAAACTTATGAGTATTGATTCTTATAAAGTTTCTTGGAGTTCTAAAATTTTATTCAAACCATTTGCAACAGCTTGCCAGCAGGTGACACAGTGTCTACATGTAGCAGGTGACACAGTGTCTTCACATGCAGCTGGTGACACAGTGTCTGCATGTATCAAGTGACACAGTGTCTACACTTAGCAGATGAGACAGTGTCTTCCCATGCAGCTGGAGACACAGTGTATTCACATGCAGCACGTTACACAGTGTCTGCATGTAGCAGGTGACACATTGTATATACTTAGCAGCTTGTGACAGTGTCTTCACATGCAGCTGGTGACAAAGTGTCTTCATATGCAGCTGGTAACACAGTGCCTACATATGCAGCTGGTGACACAGTGTCTTCACATCTAGCTGGTAACACAGTGCCTTCATGAAGCAGGTGATACTCTGTCTACACTTAGCAGGAAAGACAGTGTCTTCACATGCAGCTGGTGATATGGTGTTTTCACATGCAGCAGGTGACACGGTGTCTGCATGTAGTTGGTGACACAGTGTCTGCATGTAGTAGGTGACACATTGTCTACACTTAGCAGCTGGTGTTTCAATTTCCTCACATGCATCTGGCGACAGTGTCTTCACAAGCAGCTGGTGACAGTGTCTTCACATGCAGCTGGTGACAGTGTCTTCACAAGCAGCAGGTGAGAGTGTCTGGATGTAGCAGGTGACACAGTGTTTTCACATGCAGCAGGTGTTAGTGTATACACTTAGCAGGTGAGACAATGTCTTCACATGCAGCAGGGACACAGAGTCTACACTTAGCAGGTGAGGCAATGTCTTCACATGTAGCAGGTGAGACAGTGCCTACACTTAGCAGGTGAGACAGTGCCTACACTTGGCAGGTGAGACAGTGCCTACACTTAGCAGGTGAGACAGTGCCTACACTTAGCAGGTGAGACAGTGCCTACACTTAGCAGGTGAGACAGTGCCTACACTTAGCAGGTGAGGCAGTGTCTTCACATGTAGCAGGTGAGACAGTGCCTACACTTAGCAGGTGAGACAGTGCCTACACTTGGCAGGTGAGACAGTGCCTACACTTAGCAGGTGAGACAGTGCCTACACTTAGCAGGTGAGACAGTGCCTACACTTAGCAGGTGAGACAGTGTCTTCACATGTAGCAGGTGAGACAGTGCCTACACTTAGCAGGTGAGACAGTGCCTACACTTAGCAGGTGAGACAGTGTCTTCACATGTAGCAGGTGAGACAGTGCCTACACTTAGCAGGTGAGACAGTGCCTACACTTAGCAGGTGAGACAGTGCCTACACTTGGCAGGTGAGGCAGTGTCTTCACATGTAGCAGGTGAGACAGTGCCTACACTTAGCAGGTGAGACAGTGTCTTCACATGTAGCAGGTGAGACAGTGCCTACACTTAGCAGGTGAGACAGTGTCTTCACATGAAGCAGGTGAGACAGTGCCTTCACTTGGCAGGTGAGACAGTGCCTACACTTAGCAGGTGAGACAGTGTCTTCACATGTAGCAGGTGAGACAGTGCCTACACTTAGCAGGTGAGACAGTGTCTTCACATGTAGCAGGTGAGACAGTGCCTACACTTAGCAGGTGAGACAGTGTCTTCACATGTAGCAGGTGAGACAGTGCCTACACTTGGCAGGTGAGACAGTGTCTTCACATGTAGCAGGTGAGACAGTGCCTACACTTAGCAGGTGAGACAGTGTCTTCACATGTAGCAGGTGAGACAGTGCCTACACTTAGCAGGTGAGACAGTGTCTTCACATGTAGCAGGGACACAGAGTCTACACTTAGCAGGTGAGACAGTGTCTTCACATGTAGCAGGTGAGAAAGTGCCTACACTTAGCAGGTGAGACAATGTCTTCACATGCAGCAGGGACACAGAGTCTACACTTAGCAGGTGAGGCAATGTCTTCACATGTAGCAGGTGAGACAGTGCCTACACTTAGCAGGTGAGACAGTGCCTACACTTGGCAGGTGAGACAGTGCCTTCACATGTAGCAGGTGAGACAGTGCCTACACTTAGCAGGTGAGACAGTGTCTTCACATGTAGCAGGTGAGACAGTGCCTTCACTTGGCAGGTGAGACAGTGTCTTCACATGTAGCAGGTGAGACAGTGCCTTCACTTGGCAGGTGAGACAGTGTCTTCACATGTAGCAGGTGAAACAGTGCCTACACTTAGCAGGTGAGACAGTGTCTTCACATGTAGCAGGTGAGACAGTGCCTTCACTTGGCAGGTGAGACAGTGTCTTCACATGTAGCAGGTGAGACAGTGCCTACACTTGGCAGGTGAGACAGTGCCTACACTTAGCAGGTGAGACAGTGTCTTCACATGTAGCAGGTGAGACAGTGCCTACACTTAGCAGGTGAGACAGTGTCTTCACATGAAGCAGGTGAGACAGTGCCTTCACTTGGCAGGTGAGACAGTGTCTTCACATGTAGCAGGTGAGACAGTGCCTTCACTTGGCAGGTGAGACAGTGTCTTCACATGTAGCAGGTGAGACAGTGCCTACACTTAGCAGGTGAGACAGTGTCTTCACATGTAGCAGGTGAGACAGTGCCTTCACTTGGCAGGTGAGACAATGTCTTCACATGTAGCAGGTGAGACAGTGCCTACACTTAGCAGGTGAGACAGTGTCTTCACATGTAGCAGGTGAGACAGTGCCTTCACTTGGCAGGTGAGGCAGTGTCTTCACATTCACCAAGTGAGACAGTGCCTACACTTAGCAGGTGAGACAGTGTCTTCACATGTAGCAGGTGAGACAGTGCCTACACTTGGCAGGTGAGACAGTGCCTACACTTGGCAGGTGAGACAGTGCCTACACTTGGCAGGTGAGACAGTGTCTTCACATGTAGCAGGTGAGACAGTGCCTTCACTTGGCAGGTGAGGCAGTGTCTTCACATTCACCAAGTGAGACAGTGCCTACACTTAGCAGGTGAGACAGTGTCTTCACATTCACCAAGTGAGACAGTGCCTACACTTGGCAGGTGAGACAGTGCCTACACTTGGCAGGTGAGACAGTGTCTTCACATGTAGCAGGTGAGACAGTGCCTACACTTGGCAGGTGAGGCAGTGTCTTCACATTCACCAAGTGAGACAGTGTCTACACTTAGCAGGTGAGACATTGTCTTCAAATGCAGACTTAATGTATCATTCACAGCTTCAGTATCCCTTAATCTTAGTTTTCCATTTAGCAATACTAAAACTTAAAATGATAATCCACTGCTTTCTTTGTTCATGAATATTACATCCTCTCTTTGTCATTCAAGAACTTCACATTCCATATTTTTTTGTAAAGGAAAAGGAAAAAATCCCTCACAAATCTGCACATTTACTTTTTGTATTCCTACAGCCAATCAATAGCTAAGTAACCAATTTCCACTAATTTCTAAATGGATTCCACAATAGGCTTATTTATAGTAAGCCAACTTGATTCCAGTTGATGCATCAACCAAAAAGCAAATGCCATTTATATCACACTGTCCTCACAGAGGGAAGGGCAAATGACAATTATGAAATCTTCTTCTAAAAGATTCATTAGAAACTGATAACACAGGAAATAGAGTTGCAAAAGAGCCAGCAATAAAGGTACTGACAGAGAGCATGATCAGTCTTACATATATCATAAAACTTAAAAGCATCTATACACATACTGATTTTTATTTCACATCACCAGTTCTTGCACACCAATGTTTCAAGGTTTAAGTTTCTATTTATTTTAATGAAAGATAAATTTAACACATGAGGCTGGTTACAAGGTTGTCATGCCTGACTGGCCTGAAAATGATCCCAGTGACAAGGTTGTCATGCCTGCCTGGCCTACAGATTGTACCAATGACAAGGTTGTCATGCCTGACTGTCCTGCAGATGGTCCCATTGACAAGATTGTCATGTCTGACTGCCCTACAGATTATACCAATGATAAGGTTGTCATGTCTGATTGGCCTGTGGATGGTGCCAATGACAAGATTGTCATGTCTGACTGGCCTGCAGATGGTACCAGTGACAAGGTTGTCATGTCTGACTGGCATGTGGATGTTACCAGTGACAAGGTTGTCATGTCTGACTGGCCTGCAGATGGTACCAGTGACAAGGTTTTTGTCATGCCTGACTGGCCTCCAGATGGTTCAAGTGACAAGATTGTCATGCCTGACTGGCCTGCAGATGGTACCAATGACAAGAGTGTCATGTCATGTCTGACTGGCCTGCAGATGGTACCAGTGACAAGGTTTTTGTCATGCCTGACTGGCCTACAGATGGTTCAAGTGACAAGATTGTCATGTCTGACTGGCCTGCAGATGGTACCAGTGACAAGGTTGTCATGTCTGACTGGCCTGCAGATGGTACCAATGACAAGAGTATCATGTCTGACTGACCTGCAGATGGTACCAGTGACAAGGTTGTCATGCCTGACTAGCCTTTAGATGGTGCCAGTGATAAGATTGTCATGTCTGACTGGCCTGCAGATGGTGCCAGTGATAAGATTGTCATGTCTGACTGGCCTGAAAATGGAACCAATGACGAGTGTCATGTCTGACTGACCTGCAGATGGTATCAGTGACAAGATTGTCATGTCTGACTGACCTGCATATGGTTCCAGTGATAAGGTTGTCATGTCTGACTGGCCTGAAGATGGTACCAATGACATTTAGGTTGTCATGTCTGACTGGCATGTGGATTAAGCCAGTGACAAGATTGTCATGTCTGACTGGCCTGCAAATGGTGCCAGTGATAAGATTGTCATGTCTGACTGGCCTGCAGATGGTACCAATGACAAGATTGTCATGCCTGACTGGCCTGCAGATGGCGCCAGTGATAAGATTGTCATGTCTGACTGACCTGCAGATTGTACCAGTGACAAGGTTGTCATGCCTGACTGGTCTGCAGATGGTACCAGTGATAAGGTTGTCATGTCTGACTGACCTGCATATGATTCCAGTGATAAGATTGTCATGTCTGACTGGCCTGCAGATGGTGCCAGTGATAATATTTATGTCTGACTGGCCTGCAGATGGTGCCAGTGATAAGATTGTCATGTCTGACTGGCCTGAAAATGGTACCAATGACAAGAGTGTCATGTCTGACTGACCTGCAGATGGTACCAGTGACAAGATTGTCATGTCTGACTGACCTGCATATGGTTCCAGTGATAAGGTTGTCATGTCTGACTGGCCTGAAGATGGTACCAATGACATTTAGGTTGTCATGTCTGACTGGCATGTGGATTGTGCCAGTGACAAGATTGTCATGTCTGACTGGCCTGCAAATGGTGCCAGTGATAAGATTGTCATGTCTGACTGGCCTGCAGATGGTACCAATGACAAGATTGTCATGCCTGACTGGCCTGCAGATGGCACCAGTGATAAGATTGTCATGTCTGACTGACCTGCAGATTGTACCAGTGACAAGGTTGTCATGCCTGACTGGTCTGCAGATGGTACCAGTGATAAGGTTGTCATGTCTGACTGACCTGCATATGATTCCAGTGATAAGGTTGTCATGTCTGACTGGCCTGTAGATGGTGCCAGTGATAAGGTTGTCATGTCTGACTGGCCTGAAGATGACACCAATGACAAGGTTGTCATGCCTGACTGGCCTGCAGACAGTTCCAGTGATAAGGTTGTCATGCCTGACTGGCCTGTAGATGGTTCCAGTGATAAGGTTGTCATGCCTGACTGGGCTGCAGATGGTTCCAGTGATAAGGTTGTCATGTCTGACTGGCCTGAAGATGGTACCAATGACAAGGTTGTCATGCCTAACTGGCCTGTAGATGGTGCCAATGACAAGGTTGTCATGCCTGACTGGCCTGCAGATGGTACTAGTGATAAGATTGTCATGTCTGACTGGCCTGAAGATGGTACCAATGACAAGATTGTCATGTCTGACTGGCCTGCAGATGGTGCCAGTGATAAGATTGTCATGTCTGACTGGCCTGCAGATGGTGCCAGTGATAAGATTGTCATGTCTGACTGGCCTGAAAATGGTACCAATGACAAGAGTGTCATGTCTGACTGACCTGCAGATGGTACCAATGAAAAGGTTGTCATGCCTGACTGGCCTGAAGATGGTACCAATGACAAGAGTGTCATGTCTGACTGGCCTGCAGATGCTACCAGTGACAAGATTGTCATGTCTGACTGACCTGCAGATGGTACCAGTGATAAGGTTGTCATGCCTGACTGGCCTGCAGATGGTGCCAGTGATTAGATTGTCATGTCTGACTGGCCTGCAGATGGCACCAGTGATAAGATTTCCATGTCTGATTGGCCTGCAGATGGCGCCAGTGATAAGATTTTCATGCCTGACTGGCCTACAGATGGTGCCAGTGATAAGGTTGTCATGCCTGACTGGCCTGCAGATGGTGCCAGTGATTAGATTGTCATGTCTGACTGGCCTGAAAATGGTACCAATGACGAGTGTCATGTCTGACTGACCTGCAGATGGTACCAGTGACAAGATTGTCATGTCTGACTGACCTGCAGATGGTACCAGTGATAAGGTTGTCATGTCTGACTGGCCTGCAGATGGTGCCAGTGATTAGATTGTCATGTCTGACTGGCCTGCAGATGGCGCCAGTGATAAGATTTCCATGTCTGATTGGCCTGCAGATGGCGCCAGTGATAAGATTTTCATGCCTGACTGGCCTACAGATGGTGCCAGTGATAAGGTTGTCATGCCTGACTGGCCTGTAGATGGTGCCAGTGATTAGATTGTCATGTCTGACTGGCCTGCAGATGGTGCCAGTGATAAGATTGTCATGTCTGACTGGCCTGAAAATGGAACCAATGACGAGTGTCATGTCTGACTGACCTGCAGATGGTACCAATGAAAAGGTTGTCATGCCTGACTGGCCTGAAGATGGTACCAATGACAAGAGTGTCATGTCTGACTGGCCTGCAGATGCTACCAGTGACAAGATTGTCATGTCTGACTGACCTGCAGATGGTACCAGTGATAAGGTTGTCATGCCTGACTGGCCTGCAGATGGTGCCAGTGATTAGATTGTCATGTCTGACTGGCCTGCAGATGGCGCCAGTGATAAGATTTCCATGTCTGATTGGCCTGCAGATGGTGCCAGTGATAAGGTTGTCATGCCTGACTGGCCTACAGATGGTGCCAGTGATAAGATTTCCATGTCTGATTGGCCTGCAGATGGTGCCAGTGATAAGATTTTCATGCCTGACTGACCTGCAGATGGTGCCAGTGATAAGATTGTCATGTCTGACTGGCCTGAAAATGGTACCAATGACAAGAGTGTCATGTCTGACTGACCTGCAGATGGTACCAATGACAAGGTTGTCATCCCTGACTGGCCTGCAGATGGGTCCAGTGATAAGATTGTCATGTATGACTGACCTGCAGATGGTGCCAGTGATAACTGTGTCATGTCTGACTGCCCGGCAGATGCTACCAATGACAAGGTTGTCATATTTGACTAATGCCTGCAGATGGTGCTGGTGAAAAGGTTGTTTTATCTGATATGCCTGCAGATGGTGCCAGTGACAGTTGTTATGTCTGACTGGCCTACAGATGATGAAAATGATAAGGCTGTAATATCTGAAAAAAATAGATCCAGGTTTTACTGAAAACTGTCAAAGCCGGAGATATGGAGAAGCCCTTATTGTTTGAAACAGAAGGAAAGACGAAAGGAATGACAACAAAGGGTATTATTACAGTTAACAAAACATATCTATACAGGACCACGATGACAGAGTTTACAAGAAAAGAAGACCGGCTAGGTCATCAATTCTAAATTTGTTTCCAAACTACCTTTATTTTGTCTCGTTGTAGGAAGAAAGCGGTGCTGTTGAGGACGTCTGCGGCATGTGTGGAGTTGTGGTAGGTGTTGGTGGGGTGGTAGCTGGCCTCTATCACCTGGAGCCAGTTGGCCAGGCACGTCTCCGACACGTTCAGGAAGCCACACACATCAAACCTTGCCATCGTCCGCAAGGCAAGGTATACGAGCGGCCTGCAGGATTAGGGAGGAGAAACTACAGAATACAGGTTACTGTGCAATTATGAAAACTTTCAAATAGTATATAAGCAACATCTCGAACAATTACCACATGCTTGAAAACAAATAAAGGAAGAATGAACTCAAATATTGGCTACCAACACAAAAGACTGATTTAGGAAAAGATATAGACAAAGACATAGGTAATAATGCTCTGCAGCCCATTGTATCAAACTGGTTAACTCTTTGGATTGGTCAAATTTCGCCAAATTGTTTATTGATTGGTCAATAGTAGTCCAATACTTACAACTACTCTATCAAATCATTTAAACATGATAACTAGCCAGACAATTGTGGACATGTGGACAACTTATCAAAGTTTCATACAATTGGCTGCTGTACATGTTTTAACTCAACTTCCTACAGGTGTACCTTTTGTTAGTGACACGTTCGAGCTCGATGATGTCAAAGTCCCAGCAGTGTTCCTTGACAAGCAGGTTGTTGATGTTGTCTGGGATCAGCTGGCTGGTCATATGGGTGTGGGGGTGGTACTGAGACTGGTGAACTGTACACAGAAGTCAGAATGAAACAGGAGTATGGCATGTATTATATGGTACGCACAGCATATACACACTGTAACAATACACATTACTGGGTAACTGCAAATGAACACACTACACACAGAATCTCCACTCAGTGCTCAGAACTGTAGCTTTAGATGTTTTTTGATACCGCATGAGAGAGCTATAATCAATTATGATACAAAATTTAACAAAATGCATTTGTTATCCATTACTTTAAGATAAAGTGCAAAGTATGTAAGGGGTGTAAAGGACTACATCCAAACAATGTGAATATATGTGTCGCACCACACCAAGAACCAAACAATGTCATTGAAAGTCATACCAAACATGAGCATGCTTCCTGATCTCATCACTATAAGAAAACAGAATATTCTTTTTGTACAATAAAATCCATCTTTACTGTTTAAGAGATGCAGAATAATAACTGCAGACTGTTTTAATAGTTTCCGTTTCTATCAACAACATAACATTACTATAAACACAATCATTTATCAGTTTCATTTTCAGTGCAAATTTTTGCAATGTGTAATGACTGATGGAGACTTTTAATATTATGTTTATTGATTGAAAAACACATAAACTATATTAAGCTTATCACATTTTGCTACACCGGACACGATTATCAAATTTATGAAATTTAAACACTAGTCATATGCATGTGCTTTTAAATTAAGTGCATACAATCTTAAACCACAAAGTTATCAGAGCACAAGAAACACCTATCATCAGAAGGAGAATCATGTCACTGATGTGTACAAATACTGCGACTCCACCACCGCTCATGTCCCACTAGTTCAAGTAACATACTAAAGGCCTGGCAATAAAACTCAACCAAACATTAGCTGAACAGTGTCTTACATCACAAAACATGCATTTTATGTCAACGTTATCAGTTGTTTTCATTATGAAAACTACTATTTCCTGGATTGTTGTTCAACTTTTTTTATTGATGTTCAACTGTTGCACTTGGATGTGTATCAGTAATACCTAATTCTTTAGTTTGTACTTGACCTACAAGTAGAAGGTCATACAAAGTGGCGCAAAGTCATACAAGAGCATACATAAACAAGAGATGTTTGTCAAACATTATGCCTCCCCTGAGCGCCATGTTGTCAGGATTATATGGACAATTGAATGAAATATGCATGGACCGAAATGACAGCTGATTTGTCGCTAACATTGTATGCCGTTGAGGCAGTTTTAAGATTATGACCATTCAAAGTTTGAGGATAGAGTGTGTTATGACCATGACCTTTGACTCTATGACCTCAAAATCCATAGCAGTCATCAGCTGGTCACCAAAAATCTAAATGTTAAGTTTGAGGGCCATGGGTGCAGGCATTGACAAGTTATCACACAGACAAGCATTTTTCGTTCAAGGTCACTGTAACCTTGACCTTTAATCCAATGACCCCTTAAATCATAAGGGGTCATCTACAGGTCAGACACAACTCCAAGTCAAGTTTGAGGGCCATGGGTGAAACATTTTCGCATTCAAGGTCACTGTGAACCTGACCTTTGACCCAATGACTCCTAAAATCAATAAGGGTCATCTCCTGGTCAGGCCCAACTTACATGTCAAGTTTGATGATCATAGATTCAGGCATTGTTGAGATATCACTGGGAGATTTGTTAACTTTTTTTGCGTTAAAGGTTACTGTGACCTTGACCTTGGCCTGATGACCCCCAAAGTCAAGAGGGGTAATCTACGGGTCAGGCCCAACCTTCATGTCAAGTTTGATGACCATAGGTCCAGGAATTGTAGAGTTTGCTTTCAAGGTCACTGTGACCTTGACCTCTGACACCTTAAATCAATAGGGGTCATCTACTGGTCAGGCCAAACCTCCAAGTCAAGTTTGAGGGCCATGGGCGCAGGCATTGTTGAGTTATCACTCGTTCAACCTTTTATCGTTCAAAGTCACTGTTACCTTGACCTCTGGCCCAATGACCCCTAAAATCAATAGGGGCCATCTACTGGTCAGGCCCAACCTCCAAGTCAAGTTTGATGGCCGTGGGTGCAGGCATTGTTGAGTTATCACTCAGACAAACTTTTACCATTCAAGGTCACTGTGACCTTGACCTTTGGCCCGATGACCCCCAAAAACAATAGGGGTCATCTACTGGTCAGGCCCAACCTCCAAGTCAAATTTGAGGGCCATAGGTGCAGGCATTGTCGAGTAATGACACAGACAACCTTTTACCATTCAAGGTCACTGTGACCTTGACCTTTTGCCCGATAACCCCCAAAAACAATAGGGGTCATCTACTGGTCAGGCCCAACCTCCAAGTCAAGTTTGAGGGCCATGTGTGTAGGCATTGTCGAGTTATCACATGGACAACCTTCTACCATTCAAGGTCACTGTGACCTTGATCTTTGACCCGATGAGCCCCAAAAACAATAGGGGTCAGCTACTGGTCAGGCCCAACCTCCAAGTCAAGAATGAGGGCCAAGGGTGCAGGCATTGTCGAGTAATCACTCGGACATTCTTTTACCATTCAAGGTCACTGTGACCTTGACCTTTGGCCTGATGACCCCCAAAATCAATAGGGGTCATCTAATGGTCAGGCCCAACTTCCATATCAAGTTTGATGACCATAGGTCTAGGCATTGTTGAGTTATCACTCGGACAGGCTTTAAAATTATTTTACCATAAAAGGTCACTGTGACCTTGACGTTTGACCCGATGAGCTCTAAAATCAATAGGGGTCATCTACTGGTCAGGCCCAACCTTCATGTCAAGTTTGATGACCATACGTCCAGGAATTGTTGAGTTATCACTCGGACAAGCTTTGGTCTACTGACGGACCGACAGACCGACATGCCTGTGCAAAGCAATATACCCCTCTTCTTCGAAGGGGGGCATAACAACAACATTTTCTGATCCCAACAAAATCATACAAGATTACAAATGTACATGAAGCCTTATATGGTTGACCCCCACAAAGTCATACAAGACCACAAATATACATGAAGTCCGATGTGGCTGACCCTTACAAGGTCATACAAGATCACAAATGTACATGAAGCCCGAGGAGGCTAATCTCCACAAATGTACATGAAGCCTGATGTGGCTGACCCCACAAAGTCATACAAGACCACAAATGTACATGAAGCCTGATGTGGCTGACCCCCACAAGGTCATACAAGATCACAAATGTACATGAAGCCTGATGTGGCTGACCCCCACAAGGTCATACAAGACCACAAATATACATGAAGCCCGATGTGGGTGACCCCCACAAGGTCATACAAGATCACAAATCTGAAATGTACATGAAGCATGATGAAGCTAATCTCCACAAATGCATACAAGACCACAAATATACATGAAGCCTGATGTGGCTGAACCCCACAAGGTCATACAAGATCACAAATGTACATGAAGCCCGAGGAGGCTAATCTCCACAAATGCATACAAGACCACAAATATACATGAAGCCCGAGGCAGCTGACCCCCACAAGGTCATACAAGATCACAAATGTACATGAAGCCTTATGTGGCTGATCTTCACAAGGTCATACAAGATCACAAATATACATGAAGCCTGATGTGGCTGACCCCCACAAGGTCATACAAGATCACAAATATACATGAAGCCTGATGTGGCTGATCTCAACAAAGGTAAACAAAATCACAAATGTACATGAAGCCTGATGTGGCTGACCCCAACAAGGTCATACAAGATCACAAATATACATAAAGCCTGATGTGGCTGACCCCAACAAGGTCATACAAGATCACAAATGTACATGGAGCCTGATGTGGCTGATCTCAACAAAGGTAAACAAAATCACAAATGTACATGAAGCCTGATGTGGCTGACCCCTACAAGGTCATACAAGATCACAAATATACATGAAGCCTGATGTGGCTGACCCCAACAAGGTCATACAAGATCACAAATACACATGGAGCCTGATGTGGCTGATCTCAACAAAGGTAAACAAAATCACAAATGTACATGAAGCCTGATGTGGCTGACCCCAACAAGGTCATACAAGATCACAAATACACATGAAGCCTTATGTGGCTGACCCCAACAAGGTCATACAAGACCACAAATATACATGAAGCCTGATGTGGCTGACCCCAACAAGGTCATACAAGACCACAAATATACATGAAGCCCGAGGTAGCTGACCCCCACAAGGTCATACAAGATCACAAATGTACATGAAGCCTGATGTGGCTGACCCCAACAAGGTCATACAAGATCACAAATATACATGAAGCCCGAGGTAGCTGACCCCCACAAGGTCATACAAGATCACAAATGTACATGAAGCCTGATGTGGCTGACCCCCACAAGGTCATACAAGATCACAAATACACATGGAGCCTGATGTGGCTGATCTCAACAAAGGTAAACAAAATCACAAATGTACATGAAGCCTGATGTGGCTGATCTCCACAAAGGCATACAAGATCATAAATGTACAAGTACCTGAAGCTCTGTGTGGTTGATCCCCCTCCTTCAAGCTCCGCACTGCATCTTGCTGCAAAACAAAACAAGACCTCATGGATAACAGCATTAATATGAACAGAAAGCTGGGGTTTTTTTAAAACTAGAGCTTGCATTACATATTCATTCGTATACCAGTGTCCTGCAAATCTTTAAATATCTGAAAAGGAGGGATTTTTTTATATCACATGGATCACAACTTATTTTAATTTGATAACAAGTTCACTTCTCTGACTTTCAGGCATCAACATTTATACTAAATGGCTTTCACCTGTGTCAATTCATGGAATAAAACCTTGGAATGTTTAAAATCTCATTACCTTGCTTTTTTCAGGTATATTCTTTACAACTTCATCACTTACCTTGCACTTTTTTAAGGTTTACCACAACTGTATGTAGTTATAGGGTAAGCATTTGTATGTTTACAGTAACAGAGAGGCTTGGGAAGGTATATGTTGATATGTTGATATAAGAGCACAGCATACATACATAATACACAACAATAAAATGGACTAAAATTCAATTTGGATCAACAAAAGACCAGAAATATCATTTTAACAAAATCTATTGCCAACATTTCAATATTTGATATTTTCTAGCGCCAAAATAGTTGACATGTTTACTGCACAGGGGAACTCTGGCATACATACTTCAAGGAAAAAGAAATTTATATCCCCCCCCACAAATGTATTCTGTCATCAGGCAAAACATATGTAAGCACTTAAAGAAGGGTGTTTACAGAGTTCCCCAACCCACAGGATAAGCGCATCACTGTTCATGACTGTACATGACTGGATAAGGGAAATATCTTACTGAGACGAGTCCTCCGAGGTAATCGCTGGTCATCGGATCCCCGCCCTTCATTTCTTGTGCAAAGTAAGGCGAGTAAAGCTCACTAGTGCGAAGAATCTCTAGGACTTTGTCTAAAGCTTGAACTACTGTTAGTGGACTACTTTCTTGGGCAGTGTTAATAATGTTTATGACCTACAAAATAGAGAAAATCAAAGTTGGTTATCATATGTAACAATATGGGATCAGACGTAAGTAAGATAAAGAAGTTGTTTTTTTCAATACATATTTCGGCAAAGTCTATATGTATTTAATTCAAGCACAGCCCATTTAATGATACTGGATTTTATGAGGGAAAATGTTGTCTAACAAACTGTCAACAGAAAGATCTGTTTTATATTGGATAAAGCAAAATATGTTTTAAATATAGCATGGTGTTTAATGAATGTGGTATAGCATTGTCAAATAAAGATCACTAAGTTAAACTTGTTAAAGTTTGATTTATTACATTTATCCTTGACCCATTCTTGCAATGTAGCAGCTAGCTGCTGGAACTCTTAGCAGACAAGAGTACAGCAGCTAGCAGCTGGAATCCTTAGCGGACAAGAGTACAGCAGCTAGCAGCTGGAATCCTTAGCGGACAAGAGTACAGCAGCTAGCAGCTGGAATTCTTAGCGGACAAGAGTACAACAACTGGCAGCTGGAACTCTTAGTATACAAGAGTACAGCAGCTAGCAGCTGGAATCCTTAGCGGACAAGAGTACAGCAGCTAGCAGCTGGAATCCTTAGCGGACAAGAGTACAGCAACTGGCAGCTGGAACTCTTAGTAGACAAGAGGACATTAAGTTAAAGGCCATCAATATCCACAGACTTCTTACAAATAACGTTATCTGATTAACACTAAACAAATGTTACATTCAGACAACATAAACACGAAAAATCCAACTTTATGCAAAGAAGAAACATATAAACGTCACCTTAGTGCAAGAACTCCATATCTGCTTCTATTTCTTTAAGCAGTTATTGAGTTATTGTGTTATGGTGTCACATGATTATTTAAATACTCCCAGTTTTTATGCAACAGGCTTATGATAGGGGGAGAACAGTATTTATTTCCTTTTCATAAATTCTACATATCTCTTGGAAATGAAATAAACTGGTATAATACATGTAACAAAGAGTTCACATAACTTGGTTTTCCCATGGCGGTACAAATAAAAAGATGAAATTCAAGCTATTGAATGTAATCAAATCAATAATTCTGTTGTTTCCAAAATAACGTGTGTCTATTAAAATGGTACAATTTGATTTGTACTGAGGAATTAGCTTGGGAATACAAGAATATTTATAATTCTGGGCTTCAGCTATTGCTGCACCATTCATCAAGCCAGAGAGCGATTACTATTTATGATATTGATATACTGATAAATGAAAATATATGGTACATAAAGCAAAAAATAAATATAAAAGTGACACTTTGCAAGTAGAGGAAAGGGGAGAAAGGTACATTTTAGCATCCTTCTTTTAATACAATTTGTTCATTGACAAAATAAAAATCTTTCTAAAGCTAATTTTCTATGTGTTTCTTTACTGTATTTAAGTTGCCATTTTACTGCATGAGACAGGTGGTGACGGTACATAAAAAATTTAAACATACTTTAGTGATGGGTGCTTCTATGGTCATTGAGTGAATTCGGGCAAATGACTCTTTCCGTCTGGGAACACCATGTATACTGCCTGAAACGTACAATACAGAATCCAAATAAGACTTGTATAGTGTATGAAATATTAAATGTTCTTCTTGAATTGATCATGAAATCTCTTTTCCTCTGATGTTAATGCTAAACATTAAAGACAGCTCATCAATGTGACAATAATCATGGGTATCATTAGACTCGTTATCTGTTTCTCCTGCACAGAGCCACTCCCAAACATGCCATATGTCTAGAGACCATTCAGGAGGATTAGTTCAGAAAGGCTGAACATTCAGGGGGATTTTGGTAGTTTTCAGGGGGATTTTTTTAGCAGGTCTATGTTGGCAAAATTTCAAAGTACTGTTAGATGCAAGTACGAAAAATTGTATTCACATATTTTAATTGCTATGATAATCTATAACTTTTTGAATATACAGAATTATTTTATATCATGATTTATCATTTTCTTATGAAACACTGTCATGTCATACTGAAATGCACTTGCAGAACAAAATATGTCATTTGAAAAATATGTTTTCGAGACAATTTAATTTGTTTACCTTCCTCCAAAGCCTTTTAAAAAAATCTGCTTAATACTATCAGCTATGATGACATTCAGACAATAAGAGAATGGAATAAATATTATTAATTTCTTCCTTTTCCAAAAAGTAATATTTCTTTGCCTTTGATCATTGCTTCAAACAAAATAATTACTTGATGTAAATGTTTCTTTTTGGCATTTATCAAACCTTTTTTAAAAATATTCATTGTGATTTATACAATCATTTCTCCCTTGTGGAGTTGTTTGTTTACATTCAGTTTCATTAACATACTGTGGTTTCACTTGTCACTTGTGGGGGGGGGGGGGGGGGGGGGGGGATAAATCAAAATTTCAGGGGGCCGGGGCATATGGCATGTATGTTGACTCCTTAGGCATGATAGCTTTTCAGCAATGAAACAGTAATAAAAGTATGTACCATAATCTTACTGAAGTCACTGCATATTTTTTAATGAGTAAATATATCCTGGTGGTAGGACTTCAATTGAACACCGTTAATCCAAAATCGTAGGGACCCAATTTTTTTTTAGAATAGCGATATTTCGGATTAACAATTTTAAGAAAATGACAGCGTTTGTGATTTATAGATGACATGAAATAGTCAGTCGTGAAGATTGCAATGTCAGTCACACGTTACCGATACGATACATTCGGTCTGAGTGAGCTAATTGTGATCCATTGTCACCTTACGCCGATGCCCGAGTGCATTCTGAGTATGGTGTGAAAAACTATGACATGATCGAGTTGGAAATAAGAATTGATCAATAGGTGTGAAATACCAAATCGGGACATTAATTTTTACTTTGGAATAGGGATTATTTCGGACTAGCCATTTCGGATTAAAATTAAAAATTTAGTTAGGATTAAAATTAAAAATTTAGTTAAACAAAGAAGGAGTAAAATCGGGACCGAAAAATAATTTCGAAATAGCGATAATTTCGGATAGATGGTGTTCAGAATAGCGATGTTCAACTGTATATACCATTGGATAAATTGATGCCCACCCAGCCATGTTTACTATGCCCATGTGGAAAAAATATAAAAATGTTTATCAAGCTAATAAGAAATCAGTACACAATTGCAATTTGATTTGATAGCATGCCCTACATCATTCTGGCTTATAAAATAGTTAATTGTTATAATACGACATGCTGCCAGACATAATGAATATTTAATATATACCAGCTGTTCAACTAGCACAATCATGACACAGATTACCAACACTACAAGGTCAGAGAAATATCAATGGGCAATCATGTATGTCAACAGCCACTCAACCAATCAGTGACCAAATACTTACCCAGCCACTTTACTGTACCAGGGCACAGATATGTCAGTTGGCGACCAAGTATTTCCCAGCTACTGTACTGTACCAGGGCACAGAAATGTCAATGGGCGACCAAGTGTTATCCAGCCACTGTACTGTACCAGGGCACAGAAATGTCAATGGGCGACCAAGTGTTATCCAGCCACTGTACTGTACCAGGGCACAGAAATGTAAATGGGGAACCAAGTATTTCCCAGCCACTGTACTGTACCAGGGCACAGAATTGTCAATGGGCAACCAAGTGTTTCCCAGCCATTGTACTGTACCAGGGCACAGAAATGTCAATGGGGAATTAAGTTTTTTCCAGCCACTGTACTGTACCAGGGCACAGAAATGTCAATGGGGAACCAAGTGTTTCCCAGCCACTGTACTGTACCAGGGCACAGAAATGTCAACGGGGAACCAAGTATTTCCCAACCACTGTACTGTACCAGGGCACAGAAATGTCAATGGGCAACCAAGTGTTTCCCAGCCATTGTACTGTACCAGGGCACAGAAATGTCAATGGGGAACCAAGTACCCTGCCACTGCACTGTACCAGGGCACAGAAATGTCAATGGGGGAACCAAGTGTTTCCCCAGCCACTGTATTGTACCAGGGCACAGAAATGTCAATGGGGAACCAAGTATTTCCCCAGCCACTGCACTGTACCAGGGCACAGAAATGTCAATGGGGAACCAAGTATTTCCCCAGCCACTGCACTGTACCAGGGCACAGAAATGTCAATGGGGAACCAAGTGTTTCCCAGCCACTGTACTGTACCAGGGCACAGAAGTGTCAATGGGGAACCAAGTGTTTCCCAGCCACTGTACTGTACCAGGGCACAGAAATGTCAATGGGGAACCAAGTGTTTCCCAGCCACTGTACTGTACCAGGGCACAGAAATGTTCAATGGGGAACCAATTATTTTCCCCAGCCACTGTACGGTACCAGGGCACAGAAATGTCAATGGGGAACCAAGTATTTCCCCAGCCACTGTACTGTACCAGGGCACAGAAATGTCAATGGGGAACCAAGTATTTCCCAGCCACTGTACTGTACCAGGGCACAGAAATGTCAATGGGGAACCAAGTATTTCCCAGCCACTGTACTGTACCAGCGCACAGAAATGTCAATGGGGACAACTAAAACCATATGTGTATTTTATAAATATGCTTAATATCCTAGTGAAGCACAATCTTCAAAATATAATCCAATGAAACAAGAACATTTAACTTTTGATATCTAACAAAATGATCATTAAGTGAGATTGAAATATGTGTATGTGAAAGTGATGTATACCATTGGCAATTTGTGACAAGTAGTCTGGGTCCTTCAATAGCTTGTCATAGTAGTTTGAGGTATCGAGGTGCAAACTGCGAACACTCACATAGTGAGATGGCTTCCTGTAAAACACACATCACACACTTGAATCATTTGAAATGACATTTCAGTATGTGAACCAGTTACAATAAACATAGAGCAGTCATGCCAGAGGACTGACCCCACATTTTTGTGCTGTCATTCATTATGAACACTTGGACAGGACTAACAAATGTATGGAGGATGTTGGGAGTTATGATTGGGTAAATAATGTCTACCTTGTCCAATCAAAGTGCAGTTATAAAATAAACAATGAAGTCAATCTGCTACAACAATGAATGCCATTTTTTTTTTAAATCCAGGAAAATTTAAGTTTATGAACATGACATACCCTCCAGGTCCTACCACAGGACATATTTTACAGTGCTGGGGAAACGCGTCGCCACTTTTCCTTCTTGTGTAATATGTACCCTCCCATTTCTGAAATATAGAGAGACTTATGTCTTAGAATGTATGACAGCTACATAAGAGGTTAGGTCATATTTTGCACATCATTACTTTTCCCATAAATCTTGAAACAATTTTATCTAATTGCAACACTCAAAACACAAGCTGTTCAACATATTAATGATGGATTTGGCATCTAAGGTTCTAATTCCTACAGAAAAGCATGTAAATAAAATATGTGTAAACAACAATATAACTCTCTTAAGTGTTTTTGTATGTTAAGTTTATAGACAATCATGACAAATGGAGCATTACCTTTTCCATGAAATGGATCATTAAAGGCTAAAACATTTCAATTTACACCCTCAAAGTAGCAAATTTATTGCCTGTTTTCCAACATTTTATGCAATTCTAACATTTACTTCAAAGAAAAGCACTTTAGATATCAAATAATGCCTTTTAATTAAATTTTCAGCATGAACCTTTTGTGAACCACAGGGTTTTATGAACATCATTTTAAAGGGTACCTTCAGCTTCAATGAGTTCTGCAAACATATTAAATATGGAAAAATGAACTTAAATCTCAAATAATATCATATTTATCTTCCTGAATTTTTAACAGTCATTGATCCAGCAAAATAACTTTACAAATATGATGTACTGAAAATCATGTTTTGGTCCTTTATAATCTAAATGTTGTTTTGTAGTTGAACAAATAATAGCCAAATTCGCTACTGGATTTAGATCCAGCATCAGCCTCCAACTAGAGCTGTCACAGGAGTGACAAATACCCCAAAATGCCGCCTGGACACAGGAATGGCAAACCATTCCTTTGAAAAGAGGCCATAACTCCAAGGTTACTGCACACTGCATCTTCTTTTATCATGCATGTATTGTTTTAATTAAATCTGTTGAGTAATTTAGAAGTTACACTGCTGACAAGAAAGAGTTATCATCAAAATCGTTTTTCTATTTTTAGTAACAGTGACCTTGACCTTGGCCCCACCAGCCCCAATATTGAACTTGACCTGTATCTTCTGATGTTACACCTGTGTACCAAAACTTATTCAAATCTGTCAAGCCTTTCATCAGTTATCGTCCAGAAACCAGTTTTCTATTTTTAGTAACAATGACCTTGACCTAGGCCCCACCAGCCCCAATATCGAACTTGACCTATATCTTCTGATGTTACACCTGTGTACAAAAAATTGTTCAAATCTGTCTAGCTTTTCATCAGTTATCGTCCGGAAACCGTTTTTCTATTTTTAGTAACAGTGACCTTGACCTTGGCCCCACCAGCCCCAATATCGAACTTTGCCTGTATCTTCTGATGTTACACCTGTGTACCAAAACTTGTTCAAATCTGTCAAGCCTTTCATGAGTTATCGTCCGGAAACCGTTTTTCTATTTTTAGTAACAATGACCATGACCTTGGCCCCACCAGCCCCAATATCAAACTTGACCTGTATCTTCTGATGTTACACCTGTGTACCAAAACTTGCTCAAATCTGTCTAGCCTCTAATGAGTAATCCTCCGGAAATTGTCTTTCTATTTTTAGTAACAGTGACCTTGACCTTGGCCCCACCAGCCCCAATATCGAACTTGACCTGTATCTTCTGATGTTACACCTGTGTACCAAAAATTGTTCAAATCTGTCAAGCCTTTCATGAGTTATCGTCCGGAAACCGTTTTTCTATTTTTAGTAACAGTGACCTTGACCTTGGCCCCACCAGCCCCAATATCGAACTTGACCTGTATCTTCTGATGTTACACCTGTGTACTAAAAATTTTTCAAATCTGTCTAGCCTTGCATGAGTTAGCGTCTGGAAACCATGAAAACCGACAGACCGACCGACCGACAAGCTCACTCCTATATACCCCCTCAAACTTCGTTTGTGGGGGTATAATGATGGATCACACCCTGGAGGTCCCGTACATTGATAGACTGGCGATGCTCTGGTCATCATACCTTGCCCTTCTTCAGCTGTCCGCTGATGCTGTCATGGACGTCCGGCTTGTTGCGGTCACTGCGCAGGTCCCGGGAGTCCTTCCCCACAACCTCATCCATCATGTAACCCGTGAGCCTCTCGTATGCAGAGTTCACATACTGCAACATACAATGTATACAAGATACAGATACAATACAATATGCAGACTGACATTCTGCCTGCACAACCTCCTCAGTCATGGAGAAATACAATACAAGATGCCCAGTGGCATTCTACATACATGGGAACTTCAGTGCCAGCGATGATAAAAGCTAGTTTCCACTTTATACTCCTCTAGATGTACTGCTGAAGTTCACATCCAAAAAATATACTTAACATTCAACTGTAGAAAAAACAAAATAATATTTTCAGATGCATGGCAATATAAACATCAATAAGTTAATGACATCATTATATCATATACCCGGTATCATTCTTAAACCTGCACTCTCACAAATTGTCAGTTTTGACAAAAAATGTCTCAGAATCAGCTGATTTTGGCATCAATGCCTTCAATTCTGTCATATTAGATAATTCATTGTAAAAAAGAACTCATTTGTTTGATAAATTGCTGAATTTTTCAATTTTCTTAAAGCATCAGTAATGCTTAAGCCATAAAACATCAGTTTTCGAACATAGATAAAATAGACTGCACTCTGATATTTTGTCAACAGCCTTATATAATGTCTTCAAGATATTTATGCAAACATTTTGCTCATTCAAAGATAAAAAACAAAAATGTTGTCAAAACGATCAATATGAAGGTGCAGCTTTAAGTAGTTCATTCATGTTTCATAGCAGATTCTTCTGGAACAATTGTACTCAAGATATGCAATTTGTTTTGTTTGTAAAATGTTTGTATTGAAATGCAAGAAATAATTACATAATATACAGTCTGATTAGTTTAATATTAAGATCAAACAATAATCCTAGTCACCATAAATAACATTATGCCTAAGGTCGCTAGTCTGAATATTTGTTTGTTTGTTAAATTGATACTCAGGTATGACTGTCAAATTCAAAAAGGGATCTGTTATAAAAAAAAATATATAATATATTTGTTTCCATGACCACCACAAACTTAATATAGAATAATCAACAGTTATTATGCACATGTTACAGTTTTTCAGACTCCACACATATATTTGTATATAATTGTCTTCATTTATTGTTTATATATTTATTACCGTATTATTTTTGTTTAACATAGATGGCAACATTGTAATTAAGATGTGTATTGTTTTGAATATGCCTTAAGACGTAATGCATGTTATAATACTTGTGTCTTAATGTGTTAAAAACGCTATTTATTATAGTTATGTAGCAGTGTTGTTCATTATTTACATTCTGTGCAATTGCCATGGCCAAAACAAAATTACTTTCAAAGGAGTTACTTAGAAACTAGAGATTGTTTCCAAGGGAAACCATATGCCTCACCCTCCCGCTCTTGATATGCCAACTGTATAGGAACTTATTATAACAAACATCACAATGACCAGTAATTTGTAAGAACAAAATCTTTTTGTATAAAAAATCATAGACAATAACTCAATTAAAAGCTATCAGAGTTGAACATGTTGACAATATGCATAACTAAATTCGTTAAAATCACTGTTCTAAATTTCTGGCCATTCAGTGATCAGAAATAGTGTGGTAGGCAAAAACAAGAGGGCCATGATGGCCATAAATTACTCTTCAGTGAAACTTTTGAACTGTGTTTATTAATGAGAATGAATGTGTTTATTGGTTTATGGCAAAGCAGCTAGGGATTAAACTATGATCGAGTACCGTAAAAGACTGGTTATAAGACACACTTTTTCCCCTCAGATTTTGATGTAAAAAAATCCTTGCGTCTTACAAACAGCAACAAGCTTTTGACCTTTTTTTTCTGAAGTTGATTTCAGGCGGAGATTGGCTCTTCAGAGAAATAAATGGTGAAATAACTAGTTTATTTAGATTTATGAACAAAGGGATGTCACTCGCATCATCTCAGTTGAGTTAATACCCATTAAAACAGCAGTTGAAGATCAGGATACGGTAAAGTTGCTGTGATATTAACCTGTGTGTGCTAACATGCAAAACCTTAACCAGAATTTCTATGTCAAATAATATTTAAGGCCAATTATTTGCATTATATTCAAATTGGTGTTATCTAACTTGATTATTTAAGCTAGTTGGATAGTTGGGAATACATATCTTAAGTTTCATTATGCAATACATGATGCATTTGCAGAGATAATGACCTAAAGGTGCTTACATGCAAAACCTTAACCAAGGTGCGACAATGACGCCTATGCTGAGTAGTAATTCTTCAAAAAGTCGAGCTAAAAATCTTTTCTTCTATTTTTAGTAACAGTGACTTTGACCCCGGGTGCACAACTTCACATGCTGACCAACATCACGTGCATACTTCCATCTTTGTGAAGGTTGATGACTTCAACTCATATACTTTTGTGTAACACTATACTCCATGCCTAAAAAATTATTTGTAAAGGGCTTAATCTCTGCTTGGGACAGCCACAAACAAAACCCTAGAATCACAACTTCCATGCTGGTAAAGATTTTCTTTAGTGTCATGACTCTGACTCTCATGCTTTTGGAGATATGTGCAACAAAAGATTGCCATATTTTGCCATATATTCCTATATGCCATATTTTCATAAAGTCAAACGCCATAACACTGCCCTTTTCGGAAAAGCTATACACATAATCAACATGATGCTTAACGTTCCGGGAAGGTTTCCTGACTTGCTTATATACTTTTGTAGATGCGGCAACACTAGATGCTCTACAGGCTATTCATTAAAGTAGTCAAGGGCCATGACTCACCACTTACAAGGTGAGCACACTCACAAAATCACATGTGCTCATCTTCCCATTCCTGTAAAGTATCATCACTCTGGCCATTATACTTTAGCATGACACAAACTTGTAATTCATAGACAGATGGACAGACAGATAAACATGCTAAAAACAAAATGTTTTCCTTCAGTCGAAGGGGTGACATAATGATATTTCAATTACTGGTAAAAAGACTCAAAATAAGAGGAAATGGCTGATTATAAAAAATGATTTAATTACAATTTTTCTGCAAAATTAGAATCTGAATAATTTAAGACTTTTCGTAATAAACTAATGGAGCGAAAGGTGCAAAAAAATACAAATGCTAATGACTTCTTCATAGACCTGTTCACCAATTACTTTCTGTAATAGTGAAAAAACCTTAATGACAAGAAAAGCTATCGATCATGCTGTTTGTCCCACATTGTAAGAACAAAATTGTTTTGCCATTTCTTACAAGGCTTTCCATGTCTAACAGATAATTAGGATAGATATTCTCAGAAAAACAGCCAACAACTTGTTCAGTAGGGCTTATATTGAGTTGCTTACATTAAAATCCTAATACAACCAAACATTTTATGAAGAAAACAGCAATCACCCAATACAAATAAAGTACAATCATTATGCATTCCTATTTGGGGAAAGAAGATTCCCCAGAAAGACAGGCTTGAAACATGGAACTTCAATTACTATTGCACAGATATCTCGTCTGTTTGTAGAGAAAATTGGGTAACAACAGTGCAAATACAAGTTGAGTTTGGAGTATTGTTTGGAGAAATTCTCGGGAATCATTTTGCCATGAAGATGACAGGACAATAGTTTGTTAATCAATTAATAGTCCTTTACTTAAATACTAGTTAATATTATCTGAGGGCCAGAGGATGTGGAAGGACATATTTGTTAAAACCTGAATAACAGATTAAATATAACAAGTTAAACAGAGAAAAACGTTACCTTATCAAAAAATAACTAAATCTGTGACATAAAAACCTTCAACCTTGGGTTGTTGAAACAGATTAATGATTTCATTATATACTGACAGTCAATGAAAATGCATCATGATATAGATGTATGCCATGCACGTAAACATAATGCAGACAGGGACGTCAAACCAATGGATAGAACAAAGTTTCCAATGCTCACATACAACCATTATGAGGCCTGATCAATCTAGACAAGCCACAGGCAGCATAGATGATTGGCATAAGCCATTACATAGTACTGCAACATCGTCCCAAAAGATTCAAGTCTGCAACTACCCAATGCAAGGGAGATACCGGAACACATGCATCGATATTAAGCAGTTCGGCCAAACGATGACATCAATTTTAATCAGGACTGAAGGTGATATGTCAATATGAGGGAATCATTTTAACTGGGAACCCTGTCAGAACCATGTATGGTGGTGTGAGCAACATCACAGATAGACCCAAAATCAGTGGAAAGACGATGGACCCAAAATCGGTGGAAAGACGATGTTAACTTCGGTTTAATAATGACATCGATGGCGGGCGCCAAAGAGCCAGATTGTGCAGTTTGTTGATTGAAAAGGTGCTCAAACCTATCACCCTTCGAAGTAAGTCACCCTGTTTCAAAAGGATAATGCACACTCGCATGCAATGCAGATTTCAAGTGTGTTAGAGTAAAACGTCATATACTGTGAATTAAAGGCTGTGACTTTCATTTGTTTTTACTGTGTTCACTTCAAATGCAGTGACAATAGCTGCTTATTTGTCAATGACCTTTGATGGTGCTAGATATTGGCAGTATAATTGCTTATTATTTAAAAATTCCAACTAACAAATGAAGACTGTTTGTATTTCATGTTTTCAACGGAATAAACATTTCCATTCTTGGTTAAGTGGTGTGCTTTTGTTGACTGTATATTTATCAACCTAGGTAGAAACAATAAAACACGACAAAACAACAAAGTATTAAATGCGTTGTAAGAAGTATTTATTTTCTGTAGTAGAGACATTATTCCATGTTTATTGATACGAAACTTGGCCAATTGGTAACTTACCTGTATTTCATGGTCCTGATTTGAGATCTCCACTGAGTCTGTGACACAGTCCAATGCGCTGAACATTGCGTTACACATGCGCAACTTGTGCCGTGACAACACCTCGCCATGCTCCATCTGCACCAGCTCGTTTAAACATGCCCCAACATTGGAGTTCTCAACAAACCTCTGAAATGAGAAAAATGGGTAAAATTGGATATGGCTACAAAAAAGATAGTTTTTACAATTTTTGAAGCAGGTATCAGCTCTCCCTAGGTCAGAGGTTATGGCTAGTTTATCCACTTATTCAGATAAAAAAGTAAGGAAATTTGATAGAAAATCTGTACAACATTGGCTCTTTTTGGAAGTGACAATTCCAATTAAATTCCTGTTTAATAACAATCAAAACCTAAACTTCCACAACTTCCGAATGAAGAGTCTCATATTAAATAACAACAAGAGCAAGGAGCAGAAGCTACAATGTACAGGGATTCACCCGATAACTGGCGTGGAACAGACTGAGAACAGGTGGCTAGGTAACATTACAAACCAGGCAAAAACACTACCAAAGGAAGGAAATGGGGATTAAATTTGTCATATTTTGGAAGAGAAAAATCATAGATGAGCATGCCAGCACTAGACAGAAATACTAAGGGACTATGGCAAGTCAAATAATAGAAGAGTCATGAAGGGAAAGGTGCATGCACTTACATGTATGCTAGGTTAGTCTAGGATAACACAGGGACAATCCAATACACAGGCCATAATAGTACCAGCCTGTGGACTATGATACGTCCATACTGAGGATTAAATTATGTTAAAATACAACTCATAATATTGTGCACTACATTCATTTTCGCCTTCATTTTGGCCTTTGCTATATGAATGTACTTTCAGGCTCTAGTGCACCTATTTCTCCCAACGAGGACTTGCACAGCTTACAGCAGCCATATTATCCACCAAGCGTAGAGAGGGCATTGACAAGCCAGAATCCAATTACAAGCGTCTGCCTGTACACAATTTTCCACATATCCACAAGGTTCTACCAACAAGTGAACTTCACACTAAAGTGTGAGTGAAGCCAGAGGCAAGCTTTTTCATAAATATAAATCTTCCCAACAAATTAACAAGCCCCCAATATTTTAACAAGGATGACATCTCGTACCCTTTTATCAATTACTTCCATAAGACGGGCTGGTAGGAGGGATAATTCTCTCAGAAAATGGCAACTGGAAACAACATCTTTACTGGCAAATATTGATTGAATCTGTCTCTGAAATCCCAGGAATAAATGAATAAAATCTAAGAAAGTCATGTCTCTGAATAGCGGCTACTAGATTACGCCATTTCCTCCTTGACTCTTGTCTGACAGAAAACGCAAATAGCCAGCGTCACCAGAGTTCTGCTCTTACACGGTATGTCAATCACTGCAATCTAGCCGAATGATTGCCTTGCTAAAGCCACCTATAATAAGGTCAATTAGGAGAAGAAACTATGCCTTATTGGTGACTTTTGGAAATCTCTAGTAGTAGGTTAATTTGGCTAAAATCTGTATTTGCTTTGTCAGTGGTCTATATCTGGTTGGATGATTGCTAGTCACTCGAGAGTCTGGCACTACAGCTAGATTACTGGGTTACAGAGTGATTTGGTTACAGCGTACATTGTTTCAAAGTACTTTGTAACAGAGCACTTTGGTTACAGACTACTTTGCTAGACTACTTTGGTTACAGATTACTTTAGTTACAGACTACTTTGGTTACAGACTACTTTGGTTACAGACTCAGCACTTTGGCTACAGAGTACTTTGGCTACAGAGTACTTTGTAACAGAGTACTTTGGTTACAGACTACTTTGACTACAGAGTACTTTGTAACAGAGAACTTTGGTTACAGACTACTTTGACTACAGAGTACTTTGTAACAGAGTACTTTGGTTACAGACTACTTTGACTACAGAGTACTTTGGTTACAGACTACTTTGACTACAGAGTACTTTGGTTACAGAGTAGTTCGGTATCTAACAAAAACGGCAGATAATAGATAAGGACCCCCTCCAATAATGATGTATGCCAGTTAGTAGAACAGATCAATCACCAAAACAGCTGCTTTTGATCAGATCAATTTCTAATAGAATTAAACAAATTTGATTAATATGCAAAAGGTGATCTATGAGATATTTTTACATTAAATACACACAAAATGGAATAAATGAAGTGCTAAATAGGCTTATGACAAAGAAGTTGGACAGTTATTTAATATTAAGCATAAATACATATAATGACATGTTAAAGTGGTACATAAAAATAAAATTTCCTCATTTGCATAAAATCATTTGAATTGACACCACACAAAATATTCATCCAAAAAAACAAGACTGTAATGTGAAACAAGCACACATATTTTTGTTTTATGAAAAAGATGTCTCTTACAGTTGAATCATGACAATTTTATGCTCGGACTTGAATATTTGATTCCACTGAATTTGAAGCACAAAGCTCCTATGGGTACAGTAATAGCTGTAATTAAGACAAACATGAATCAAATAAAAACGCTCCTGTAGCAAGATGTATATGTCCCCTAGCATGATGTACATGGTCCACTAGCATGATGAAGTGGTCCCATAGCATGATGTACATGGTCCACTAGCATGATGAAGTGGTCCCCTAGCATGATGTACATGGTCCACTAGCATGATGTAGTGGTCCCCTACCATGATGTAGTGGTCCCCTAGTATGATGTAGTGGTCCACTAGCATGATGAAGTTGTCCCCTAGCATGATGTACATGGTCCACTAGCATGGTGTACGTGGTCCACTAGCATGATGTACATGGTCCCCTAGCTTGATATACATGGTCCCCTAGCATGGTGTACATGGTCCACTAGCATGGTGTACGTGGTCCCCTAGCATGATGTAGTGGTCCACTAGCATGATGAAGTGGTCCCCTAGCATGATGTAGTGGTCCACTAGCATGATGTACATGGTCCACTAGCATGGTGTACGTGGTCCCCTATCATGATGTACATGGTCCCCCAGCTTGATATACATGGTCCCCTAGCATGATGAAGTGGTCCCCTAGCATGATGTAGTGGTCCCCTAGCATGATGTAGTGGTCCACTAGCATGATGAAGTTGTCCCCTAGCATGATGTACATGGTCCACTAGCATGGTGTACGTGGTCCCCTATCATAATGTACATGGTCCCCTAGCTTGATATACATGGTCCCCTATCATGATGTAGTGGTCCACTAGCATGATGAAGTGGTCCCCTAGCATGATGTACATGGTCCACTAGCATGGTGTACGTGGTCCCCTATCATGATGTACATGGTCCCCTAGCTTGATATACATGGTCCCCTACATGTACATTGTCCCCTAGCATGATGTACATGGTCCCCTAGCATGATGTAGTGGTCCCCTAGCATGATGTAGTGGTCCCCTAGCATGATGTAGTGGTCCCCTAGCATGATGTACATGGTCCCCTAGCATAATGTATGTGGTGCCCTAACATGATGTACATGGTCCCCTAGCATGATGTAGTGGTCCCCTAGCATGATGTACGTGGTCCCCTAGCATTATGTACATGGTCCCCTAGCATGATGTACGTGGTCCCCTAGCATGGTGTACATGGCCCCCTAGCATGGTGTACATGGTCCCCTAGCATGATGTACGTGGTCCCCTAGCATGGTGTACATGGTACCCTAGCATGATGTAGTGGTCCCCTAGCATGATGTACATGGTCCCCTAGCATTATGTACATGGTCCCCTAGCATGATGTAGTGGTCCCCTAGCATGATGAACGTGGTCCCCTAACATGATGTACATGGTCCCCTAGCATGATGTAGTGGTCCCCTAGCATGATGAACGTAGTCCCCTAACATGATGTACATGGTCCCTTGCAAGATGTAGTGGTCCCCTAGCATGATGTACATGGTCCCCTAGCATGATGTACATGGCCCCCTAGCATGGTGTACGTTGTCCCCTAGCATGATGTAGTGGACCCCTAGCACAATGTACATGGTCCCTAGCATGGTGTAGTTGACCCCTAGCATGATGTGCATGGTTCCCTAGCATGATGTAAGTGGTCCCCTAGCATGATGAACGTGGTCCCTTAGCATGATGTAGTGGACCCCTAGCACAATGTACATGGTCCCCTAGCATGGTGTACGTGGTCCCCTAGCATGATGTAAGTGGTCCCCTAGCATGATGAACGTGGTCCCCTAGCAAGATGTAGCGGTCCCCTAGCATGATGTACATGGTCCCCTAGCATGATGTATGTGGTTCCCTAGCATGATGTACATGGTCCCTTGGCATGATGTACGTGGTCCCCTAGCATTATGTGCATGGTCCCCTAGCATGGTGTAGTGGTCCCCTAGCATGGTGAACGTGGTTCCCTAGCATGATGTACATGGTCCTTTTGCAAGATGTACACAAGAACAGTTTCCCTTATTGAAAGCCAGTACTTTCGCATAATGTTTGGGTCTGTGGTCATATACTTTATATTTCAGTATAGAAAACAAATATGATCAGCGATAATGTGTAATTCATCAGGGTGTGAGTGACAGCAATACGAGTGGCGGCTGGCATTTTCTCTTACTGCTCGAATATGAAAATGAAGAGTCAACAGTTATAATGAAAACTGTCCAGAGCCTGTGTTTACTTCTCGCTTTTGGAATATAAAACAAATTGTATGTCCTGGAATTACTTTATTGATTCCAATACGATTAATAAAGCTGGTCTGTTCCTTTAGTCTGCAGAGTTGGGACCATCGGCAGTATGAGGCCAGCGCACTGTGCCATCAATCAGATCGTCTTTCATATGAAAATTTGCCCAGCTTCAGAGCTGATATCACACAATGCAATCCCCCTCCTGTAGACATCTGATATAGGCATGTGGATTATCCTGGCTATAAATGCATTCAATAGAAAACTGATATGAAAAGAAATCGGTATGGTAATTTGTTCCTTCAAGATTGATTCGTAAATTAATAAGCAAGAAAAATAAATTGATCCACGGAAAAATTAATCCTTTTGAGATCAAAATGTGGCCATACATTATTGTGTCCTTTCTGTGATGGTGTTTTTTTTCTATAGAAAATAAATTACAGCATGCATTCTAAATTAGATTGCTATGTACTTCCTTAGATGAAACAGCAAATTAATTTTCTCCGCACATTAATCACACCATGTCATAAATGAAAGCTGCTCTCACTCTCTAACATCAGGGTAGACATTCTGGCTTCAAAAGGAAATATACTTAATGCTGTGCTGAAAATGCATAGAATATTGTCAAGAATATAAAAGCATGTGATCAAAACAGTCATCAACAGAATTAACAGAATTTTAGCTCTTGCAGAAGAACGAAAAAAATTGAATGTACATTAAGATTAAAATTCAATTTTACAGCAAAGTGTTGTAAACATCCATGTACAAGTTGACCTGCCATCAACATGAGTGCAGGCAATGAACCCGGAAAAAAGGTCTGATTCGCTGTCTGCAAGGTCATAATATCAATCATGGTTACTGTGATATGCTCCAGTCACAATGAATGCATTGACGTCATCATGACTGCCCCAGGACCACTAACATACATCACACATCTATACAGATGAACTTAATACCCATAAGGCGGATATTATTACCCACAAGCAGTTAAGACTCTAGTCAAGAGTTCATGTTTCATTTCATGAATAAGCAATAAAGCTAGTGCTTAAAGGACCAGAACTGGGTCAGAATACCAGTTGATCACAAGTGTGTGTCCACAGAGTCTCAATCATTGACCTGCGGATTATGACAAATCTTAAAACTGCAGCTGTTACAAACTTAAACCCATTGAGACCAAATCCATTTCAATATGGTTGACCTTCTTCAGATGTAGACCATATTTCAATAACCTCCCTTATTATTACACCATTTATACCATTTTTATTTTTATTTAGACTGGGTGTAATTTTTATTTAGACTGGGTGTAAATATTTTTCATAAACATCATGGGTGCCTTGGCCTGTGGTATCACATTCTCTGTATTAATGTAGTCTATACATTAACAATTAGTGGCACTTTATTGGTTATCATTATACTAGACATCAAAACATCCATGCATTGTATAATTATATTCACACAATATAGTTAAACATTTGTTTAAAATCACTGTTTATCCATGTTTTACATATACTTGTAAGCAGTATCTAGTATCAAATTTGGATCAAACATGGTCTCCCCAACCCAGAACTTATTTTGCCTACTTATAAATGAGTTAAGTGATGTGCTATTACAACAACATTGGGAAGGAAAATCCCAGAGTTTACAAGTTATCTAACATTTAAAAGAGTTTACAACTTATCTTAAACTACCAGGAGTTTACAAAATAACTTACACTTTCAGGAGTTTTCAACTTATCTTACACTTCCAAGAGTTTACAAATTATCTTACACTTTCAAGAGTTTAAACTTATCTTACACTTTCAGTGGTTAACAACTTATCTTACACTTTCAGGAGTGTACAACTTATCTTACACTCCCAAGAGTTTACAACTTATCTTACACTTCAAGGAGTTTACAACTAATCTAACACTTCCTGAAGTTTACAACTTATCTCACACTTCCAATAGTTGACAACTTATCTTACACTTCCAGGAGTTTACAACTTACCTTAGACTTCCAGGAGTTTACAACTTATCTTAGACTTCCAGGGGTTTACAACATATCTTACACTTCCAAGAGTTTACAACTTATCTTAGACTTTCAGGGGTTTACAACTTATCTTACACTTCCAGCGGATTTCTTTTTTGTATCTTTGTGCTTGTGTTGCATACTCCCAAATCTCATACTCAGTACCATGTTGGAAACATGTTCTCATCCACATCCAAATTGTTGGAAGCTCATTAAGAAAAGCTGTGCATCAATAACATGCTAATCAGCCTTTCTTCATGGAAACACTGGTGTCAGGAACAGCCTTATTTCTTGCAAAAAAGCCCTATTTTTTCAAAAGAATGGCTCTATTTTTTCGAAGGAACGGCTCTATTTTTTTTTATAAAGAATGGCCCTATTTTTTGCAAGGAATGGCCCATTTTAAGTATGGCCCTTAAATTTTTGCTCTTTTGTATATTTTACTCTGATGCATTGAATCAAAATCTACTAATGAGAGAAAGCTATTTAAAGCCCAACTATTGATGGGTTATTTTTTTAGGCATTTGAGCAGCATTAACATGCTAACACCTTCATGTTTTCATACACATTTTAATAGCTACCAGTCAATAGTGAACATGTACAGCAAGTCAGACAAACAGACTGGAAGAAGTTTTGAAATATTCAGACAGGATATCAGATTTCCAGCCACTGTAAATCATAGCTAGGTTACTGAAGCAGCTCTTCAATAATTCATCATCAGTTTGATTTAAAACGATATTCTGAATGACAAAAACATGAGCCATTAATAATGCATCAAATCATTATTGTATCTCTTCAAATTTGCAAAAATCCAAAAACTACCATTACAACATTGAAGGTTCAATGCAGCATGTGAGATAAATAATGAAGAGGCAATGTAGGGGATGCAGCATGCAAGATGAATGATGAAGAAGTAATGTAGGGCATGCAGCATGCATGATAGATAATGAAGGGGCAATGTAGGGGATGCAGCATGCAAGATATATTATGAAGAAGTAATGTAGGGCATGCAGCATGTGGGGTTGCAGCATGCAAGATATATTATGAAGAAGTAATGTAGGGCATGCAGCATGTATGATAGATAATGAATAGGCAATGTAGGGGATGCAGCATGCAAGATATATTATGAAGAAGTAATGTAGGGCATGCAGCATGAATGCTTGATAATGAATAGGCAATGTAGGGGATGCAGCATGCAAGATATATTATGAAGAAATAATGTAGGGCATGCAGCATGTATGATACATAATAAGGAAGAAATGTAGGGGTTGCAGCATGCAAGATATATTATGAAGAAGTAATGTAGGGCATGCAGCATGTATGATAGATAATTAATAGGCAATGTAGGGGATGCAGCATACACGATAGATTATGAAGATGTAATGTATGGCATGCAGCATGTATGATAAATAATGAAGAGGCAATGTAAGGGATGCAGCATGCAAGATATATTATGAAGAAATAATGTAGGGCATGCAGCATGTGAGATAAATATTGAAGAATGTAGGGCATGCAGAATGTGAGAAAAATAATGAAGAAGTAATGTAGGGGATGCAGCATGCAAGATAAATTATGAAGAAGTAATGTAAGACATGCAGCATGTATGATAGATAATGAAGAGGCATTATGTAGGGGATGCAGCATGCAAGATATATTATGAAGAAATAATGTAGGGCATGCAGCATGTGAGATAAACAATGATCAAGCAATGTAGGTGCTACAACATGTGAGATAAACAATGAAGAAGCAATGTAGGTGCTACAACATGGAGATAAACAATGAAGAAGCAATATAGGGGATGCAGCATGAGAGATAAACAATGATGAAGCAATGTAGGTGCTACAACATGTGAGATAAACAATGATGAAGCAATATAGGGGATGCAGCATGAGAGATAAACAATGAATAAGAAATGTTTGGGATGCAGCATGAGAGATAAACAATGAAGAAGCAATGTAGGTGCTACAACATGGAGATAAACAATGAAGAAGCAATGTAGGGGATGCAACATGAGAGATAAACAATGATCAAGCAATGTAGGTGCTACAACATGTGAGATAAACAATGAAGAAGCAATATAGGGGATGCAGCATGAGAGATAAACAATGAATAAGAAATGTTTGGGATGCAGCATGAGAGATAAACAATGAAGAAGCAATGTAGGTGCTACAACATGTGAGATAAACAATGATGAAGTGCTACAACATGTGAGATAAACAATGATGAAGCAATGTAGAGGATGCAGCATGTGAGATAAATAATGAAGAAGTAAAGGATGCAATGTAGGAGAACTTATGATATAAAAAAATGATGCTATATTGCTTCTTATGATGCATGCTTGATTGCTTTGTACAATGCATTTTCTTATAACATATATACATAAGTCAGTGCTTTTAATTTAAAAGAAACACTAGTTTAAATAAAATACTTTAAAGAGTAGAAAACGTAACAGAAAAATGACAGCGCAGGAGTGCTTCAAGAAAACAACTGTGGGAAGCATTCTAGATATATGGCATGTATGCAATGCTTTAAAACAATCACATGAATGCACAGTGAAAGATTATTATTATTTATTTCAATGAATTTTGATAGCTGAAACCATTCCTCATAACTATGTCATTAAAAATGTGACAGAAAGTGAGAATCAGATGAAAAACCTATACAGCTGAGCTTATTTCAAATCCATTTGAAGATTGGGATTTTCATTAACGGTAAAAACTGAGCTAAAGGAATATTCCAGACAAGTTGATGAACCATACCAAAAGATCTGCTTAGGAGAAAAGAGGATATCTTGCCATTTAATTATCACTTTAAGCGAGGACAGGCCCGTTTTTCACAATGGGTCCAAACAATACCTGTCATGTATCTGTGTGGATTGATTTTCTTGATTGTATTATGGGTGATGTGAAGTAGAAGGGATAATGCATAATCCTGTTACTGTCCATCACCCTCACATAAGAGAAGATTCTTGTGGATTTCCTGCTAACTTTATCTAATGATGACTGTGTAATGTGACATGAACATAAACATCAAATGTGGTGTGCCTTCTAACTGAATAATATTGGTCATAGATGGGATCACGTGGGAGACACCGGCATGAATATATCAATTTAGCAGTAAATGAAAGCGACCTTTAAAACTCAAAAAAGCATGCAAATACACACTAGCCCTTCATGAGTTTATGACCCACAGTGACATTTAACACAAAACAAAACTAAGCCAGCTGTTTAATGGCCCGCCCTTTAGCCCTAACCAGCTTATGTCCACTCCAGCATAATAATTTTGCAAAAATTCCATAACCTTAAATTCACCCTTAAGTCAATTTTGATCAATAACCAATAACGAATGAGTTTGCCAATTATTTCATAGTAGACTTAATTTATCTCCAGAGCAGCATGTGTGTAAATTGATGTATACTGGGTTATATATATATATATATGTACATGTATATAGATGCCAGTGGAATCTTACCCTGTTAAATCCGACCTTCAACAATGGCAGTATTGATGGCTCTTCCTTGTCAGAGTGGGCACTGAAACACAAAACAGCACCTTTAAACTACTTTCATACATTATGTCAGAGTAATTTTCATGTAATAAAATAACATGTTCTTACTGGATTAATAAGTATGCTTTCACCTAATTCTATAATTTCATATCATAAGACCCAAATGTTTGATAAGAACAAACTTTTAATCTGATGGAAATTCATATTAAAGTAAAAACAGAGACGTCATGAGGGCAGAATTTGTACCTTAGACTACATGATTATGCACCAGTCAATTGTTACCTCAAACCCCCAGGTCTGGGGGATATACTGGGGATAGCCGGGGAAATGGGCCGTGTTTATACTTTCCAGGTGGCCCTGCAGTGCTGGGTGAGTCGGGTGGTTTTGTCTTCGCGCAAAATATAGCAGGGAATAGGACTTACCTAGGGTCCCTGGGGTACGGGGGCATTTGGCGGGGATTTTACCATCAGTTCTTTACTCGGGCTTGGTTAGACCGAAAGTCAAAGTACCCGATATTCCCCGGACCTGGGGGGGGGGGGGGGGGGGGGCGTGGTTACAATTGACTAGTGCATTACACTTACTGTTTTTTGGTGACAGCAACTATCACAGCATGTTCACTGGCCTTTGTGGCTCGTATTGACCTGCAATATCAACATCAACAATATATAACATGATAGATGCTTGTTTTCACCTAACAACAGTACAATCATATCATATATGCATCCAGTGGAAGGCTTTTTCAACCAGTACAAAATCACCATTGATGGAAAGAATCAAAGGGCACCATGAATTAGTTTGTAGAGCGAACAAATTAGTTGGAAATAAATGACAAACAAATTATAATTACTGTTGCTTTTTTAATATTCTTTTATCAGTTTCAATAACAATAACAACTTGACTATTCTCGTCCAGTCAATAAGTATATTGTGATTCATATATTTTATTTAATGCAGCATTCAAGTAATTGCAGATACACAGGTAATCTTGAATCATGACTCATCAATAACCACTTTTCATTAACATGCTTAACTGTTGACTTATTTAGCTGTTTTTTTTTATTTAAGAATTTTTATTTCAGTTGTATTTTTTTCAATAGTTTAATTATTCATTTGAACGGCGAAATATTACCAAAGTTATTCAAGGTTACATGCAAACAATATTTAGAGGTAAAAGGAATTGTACTTTTAAAGGAATGATGCACTATACTTAAACTTCTGTTCATGATAGAATGGGGTCTTGGTTTTAAGCATTTTTATGTTTTATTTGCATTATGCTCTTTTATTGCCTGTCGTTGGAAAAACAATATGGCATACATGCCATATTTCTGAGAGGCTTCCCAGGGGATTTTGTCTGAATACCAGTGGATTTTGATATTGCTCCAGGGGATTTTTATGCAGGAAAAATTTGCGCAATATCTACATTTATGATATAAGATTAAATACAGAAACACACTCTGATTACAATTATTTTTGGAGTTAGTCATCATGGTTCTTCATGGAATTTCACACTCATAATATCATGGATGCTTTCCACTGTCAACGATGAGCTAGTTTTTGTTTTGTTTTTAAATTTAGATCCCCCTGCAGGGGACCAGGGGGTTGGTCAGAATTCCAGGGGATTTTTCCCTCCGCCGGGGGATATGGCATGTATGATAAAGTATAAGCAAAGAGTAAGCTTTAAAACATGTTTTTAAAGGGAAGTAACTGCTGTGTAGACAACCGTATTGGTAACACTAGACCATCAGAAATGTTGTCTACGCTTCTTTATAAATAAATTATGTCCTAATGTTTTAACAATAAATAAAACGATGGGACAAGCTGTTAAAAATGTATTATAAAATTGTTTGTGTGTTATCTTTCGGCTTGCAAAGGAACTACAAAAATTTATTTATTTTCTTTCTTTTGAATGTTCTTGAAAACTTTAACAACAAGAGCCGTAATAAGACAGCGCACTCGACTACCCTGCTTTGACTTAGAATACAATAACAATGTTATAATACCAAGTTTGGTCTCTTTATTTCAAACCTTACTAGAATTATTCGATACATAAGGTGACTTCGATGCTGCCCTCTCACCAGCCCGCCCGAACAATGAGGCAAGTCATTCAAATAACTCGATTTCCCATTAAGAAAATGTGGTTAAGAATATATGGAGTTATGTAACCTCATTGGGTGATAGTCCTGAACAATTGTAAGAAGTATTAAGTCAATTGAATGAAGGGTATAGAAGTTATTAAACAATATCCCAACCTGCCCTAAAACTTTAACCTTGGTTCCATAGTCAATCAGGGACCATAATTTGTATAAAAGATAATATGGAGTTATTTAACCTCATTATGTGATGGCTCTGAACATCTGTGTGAAGTATTAAATCAATTGAATGAATGGTATTGGAGTTTTAAGAGAAAATCCCAACTTGCCCATAAACTTTAACCTGCCCTAAAACTTTAACCTAAGTCAATCAGGGGCCATAACTTGTATTTAGGATAATATGGAGTCATGTAACCTCATTGTGTGATGGTCTTGAACAACTGTGTGAAGTATTAAGTCAATTGAACAAAGGCTATAGAAGTTATTAATAAATATTCCAACTTGCCCTAAAACTTTAACCTAAGTTCCATAATCAATCAGGGACCATAATCTGTGTAAAGAATAATATGGAGTTATCTAACCTCATCATGTGATGGCCCTGAACAACTGCGTGAAGTATTAAGTCAATTGAATGTAGGGTATTGGACTTATAAGTGAAAATCCCAACTTGCCCTAAAACTTTAACCGGACGCCGACGCCAACGCCGACGCTGGGGCAAGTAGTATAGCCCACCTATTCTTCGAAAAGTCGAGCTAAAAATGATGTACGAAAAATTAAACAAACTTTATAAGAACAATTAAATACTTGGCCTCCCATGTCTGACCCCAAAAATGCATTTCATAAAAGTCGCCCCCTCCAGGAGGTGCCAATTACTGCACAAGCTTATGTCAAGAGTACACGATCCCTTCTGAAACTTCATTTAAAAGCATGATGTTACTTTGACAAATTATAATTTGTTCCACATTTCATAATCAACAACATAAGTCAACAATCTTTGCTACAGATTCAGTGCCAAATATAATGACAGAATGAGACCATAATTTGAAGGATTCACTGCAATATCAGATTCTTGACATTAGTGGCCATCATATGTGTAAATGACACACAATCATATGTCAAAAATAACAGACCATTCCCAGAAACTTGAGCCCCCAGCATTATGTAAGAACATGAGACCCTTTGAGCTGACAGTAAATTGTGGAATGCAGTGAACATCAGAACCGCCTCCTTACTTATTCATACCCTTGTCTGTCCACTATGTCATTTACGATTGTCATGGCAACCAGGACTATTAACAAGAGTTGCTTAGAAATAATAATTAGGAGCTTCCTTTGGTCAATTAGATGGGTCTACAGTGAATTTTGTGCGATTCAGGGTTATTTCCAGCTAATCATTAGTACCAATGATGGAATTCCGCAGAAGATGGATAAATGAGCCTTCATTCCATTTTATGAAAAAATTTCCCCCCAGTTTATGAAACATAGTGCAGTCAATGAAGGTTTTATAAATGCCTAAGAAAATACCAGTAGTCATAATTAAATGTAACCATTTTTTAAAGCCTGACATATTTTGACCACAGATGCAGGCCGATATATAACGTTCATCAATAACACACAAAATCACATTTATTAATAAATACATTCATGCCATTACAGTCTTGTTTAGACCATAAGGATGCCATATCAGAAGAATAAATGTATCAATTAACAAGAGCTGTCACAGTATATGACGAATGCCCCTGAATGTGACATTGACCTACGAACAAGGTCAGTACATGAAAAGTTGATCTTGCCTTTACGTGTCAAATACATATGGCAAGTTATCTTAAAATGCCTCTGAACATAAAAAAATACCACCCATACTTGACAACCTACACTGTTATGTCCTTATATTCAGAATTCCCTTGTGAATAAACACTTAGTGTATCTTTCACCTTAGAGGTAGGGACATGGGTCTTGCACACAACACGTCGTCTTCGTATGTGGAACACATGTAGCAAGTGATTTTAAAATCTGTCCATACAAGGGAAATTAACAGCCCTGACACGACAACCTATACTCTATGTCCTTATATGCGGCACTCCATTGTGAATAAACACTAAGTGTGACCTTGACCTTTGAGGTAGGGACACGGGTCTTGCACGCGACACGCCATCTTGGTATGTGGAACACATGTGACAAGTTATTTTAAAATCTGTCCATACAAGGGAAAGTTACAGCCCGGACACGACAACCTATACTCTATGTCCTTATATGGGGCACTCCATTGTGAATAAACACTATGTGTGACCTTGACCTTTGAGGCAGGGACACGGTTCTTGCACGCGACACGTCGTCTTGGTATGTGGAACACACGTGGCAAGTTATTTTAAAATCTGTCCATACAAGAGAAAGTTACAGCCCGGACACGACAAACTATACTCTATGTCCTTATATGCAGCACTCCATTGTGAATTAACACTAAGTGTGACCTTGACCTTTGAGGTAGGGACACGGGTCTTGCACGCGACACGTCGTCTTGGTATGTGGAACACATGTGGCAAGTTATTTTAAAATCTGTCCATACAAGGGAAAGTTACAGCCCGACACGACAACCTATACTCTATGTCCTTATATGCAGCACTCCATTGTGAATAAACACTAAGTGTGACCTTGACCTTTGAGGTAGGGACACGGGTCTTGCACGCGACAAGCCATCTTGGTATGTGGAACACATGTGACAAGTTATTTTAAAATCTGTCCATACAAGGGAAAGTTACAGCCCGGACACGACAACCTATACTCTATGTCCTTATATGGGGCACTCCATTGTGAATAAACACTATGTGTGACCTTGACCTTTGAGGCAGGGACACGGTTCTTGCACGCGACACGTCGTCTTGGTATGTGGAACACACGTGGCAAGTTATTTTAAAATCTGTCCATACAAGAGAAAGTTACAGCCCGGACACGACAAACTATACTCTATGTCCTTATATGCAGCACTCCATTGTGAATAAACACTAAGTGTGACCTTGACCTTTGAGGTAGGGACACGGGTCTTGCACGCGACACGTCGTCTTGGTATGTGGAACACATGTGGCAAGTTATTTTAAAATCTGTCCATACAAGGGAAAGTTACAGCCCGGACACGACAACCTATACTCTATGTCCTTATATGCAGCACTCCATTGTGAATAAACACTAAGTGTGACCTTGACTTTAGAGGTAGGGACACGGGTCTTGCAGGTGACATGTCGTCTTGGTATGTGGAACACATGTGGCAAGTTATTTTAAAATCTGTCCATACAAGAGAAAGTTACGCCCGGACACGACAACCTATACTCTATGTCCTTATATGCAGCACTCCATTGTGAATAAACACTAAGTGTGACCTTGACCTTTGAGGTAGGGACACGGGTCATGCACGCGACACGTCGTCTTGGTATGTGGAACACATGTGGCAAGTTATTTTAAAATCTGTCCATACAAGGGAAAGTTACAGCCCGGACACGACAACCTATACTCTATGTCCTTATATGCAGCACTCCATTGTGAATAAACACTAAGTGTGACCTTGACCTTTGAGGTAGGGACACGGGTCTTGCACGCGACACGTCGTCTTGATATGTGGTACACATGTGGCAAGTTATTTTAAAATCTGTCCATACAAGGGAAAGTTACAGCCCGGACACGACAACCTATACTCTATGTCCTTATATGCAGCACTCCATTGTGAATCAACACTCACGCCACACGTCGTCTTGGTATGTGGAATATTTTAAAATCTGTCCATACAAGGGAAAGTTACAGAGCCGGACGGACGGACGGATGGACAAACGGTGCGATTTTAATATGCCCACCTTTGGGGGCATAATAAAGTCATCGGGCCCAGACAAACATTTTGGATTAATGCTATCTGGATAAACAGATTTAAAAAATGACAGCATGCGATACTTATTGGTGATGTGAAATATTATGTTGTGGAAATTGCTATGTCAGCTACACGTTACCAACATCTTTCATTTTATTGAATGATCATTCAGTATACATGTATGTTTATGTATTGTTTAATAAATGGCAAATAACTTGTTATTATACCTTTTTATTAAAACATTATGCATGTAAAACAAAATGAAAGTATATGCATGCATTCGCAACATATCACAGTTTTATAAACATGTTAACCAGACCCTTCTCCTGATTGTATGGTACTATGGTCAAGTGAAATATGTGGCTATCAATTTGTTGAGACATTTCAAATGAAATTTAGATTGTGTAAACCAGCCATATTCAAACTGCACCACCAAAAGTAAATCGCTTATTATCAGACATCCATGTTTGTTACATATGCTAAATATGCGTGCTCAATGTCATTCTTTAACAAGTGCTAATTGTGCTTTATTACCACCATAAGCGGATGCCCACGTGCTATCGCAAAATGGTGTGAAAACTATGTAATGACCAAGTTCAAAACAAGGATTGATAAATAGGTGTGAAATACCAAATGGGGACCCTACTTTTCATGGTAATTTTGATATAGCAAATTTGAATTATTGATAGTAATTTAATTAAACAAAGATGAAATTAAATTTGGACCAAAAAATAAATTCAAAATAGCAATAACTTCGGATAAACGGTGTTCGGATTAACAATTTTTTAATGTATACAACTTGTGTAAAATATATACATGGTCAACAAGCCTCAAATATTTAGTGAAAAAAACATTTGATTGTTTATCTATCATTCAGAGGCGCCGGAAAGGCACGGACGGAGCTGGGGTGGCAGTTACAAGTGGCAACTGCCATTCTCATGTTATGGCTAATTATTAGCAAGCCCATTTGAAATAAATTCACCAATAATGTTCTTTATGATAGGTTTTGGTAACCAGTTGTATCATCAATAATACTCAGATTTGGCTAAATGAGGTACATTAAGCTGAATTAGCTGCATGGGCGTCTTCTGATGTGAAGTTTTCTGTGTATTTAGCATAATATACAGAATGATTTTATTCTGATTATGAAGTTTATTTAGAATATCTGCAAACTACACCTCCATAAGAAAAACAACTTCTACCAACAATTTTGAATACATTCAGTTCATTTATTCAGTCAATGCATTAGTTGTATGAATTATACCTTTTCAATTTTCATTATCAACATTAAATCAGGGAATCAACTTTTTATCCGAAAATCAAAAAGTTATCTTGGATGAAACACATGCCAGTGTTCATTGGACAGTACTACTACTCTGGATCATATCTACATGAACTAACATTAAACACTTTACCAATGCTATTTGAGTAAAATATTGTATAGCATACATTTCCATGTTTGTTGAGCTGTTAAGAGAAAGAAATTGCCAAAAATTCTCAAAAGTTTACTACAGCAATTGCTTATTACAGTATGTTAAGATTTCTGAGCAAATCAGACACCAACTTTTCTTTAAACTAAAAGCACACCTGAGTACATGTGTACATGAAGAATCAATTCAACATTGTTTTAATCCTTTATATAATACTGAACAAAAGTAAACAATGAGCAGTAAACATGTGTTAAAATTTAAATTTCAAGTATGATACATCTAGAAAAATTATCCACGGTGGACCCCCCCCCCCCCCCCCCCGGGGACGCCCCCTCCCAAAACCACACCCACGGTTCTTCCTGCGTCGTTGTAATTATTTTATGAAGTAAAACACTTCCAGTGTTGCATTTTGTCTTTGTCTGCTATGTTATTGACATATGATCAGATAAACCATTAAACACCAGTCAAAATTGGCCCTGGAAACAAATATGGCTTTAAGAAGTCATTTGTCAAATATAGAAACCAAATTCCTAGCTGCAAACCTTTTCATACTAACAAATAATTTGTGAAGTAATTTCATCATTAGTGCATTCCATTGCAGAAAAGACTGGAAAATCCGCGAGAGTATTTCCCCCAGGAGTTGGCTGAACGCGAGAGTATTTCCCCCAGGAGTTGGCTGAACAACGTTCTGATAAATGTTGGCACAAGTCTTCTGTTAAACCACTTGCTAAGTTATGTTCTCAGATGTAACCCTAGTTAAATACATTATTATCAAAATGATGTTAACATATTTTTAATGAAAAGCCAAAGGTGAGTGAAACCATGCAGATTCTTCCGACAAAAATTCAAGAACACCTTAGTAACAGGAACTTCTGAAAACCAGTTTTCTATCACTGTATGTGTGTAAGAACTGCCCATTCAATCTGTGCCACTGGTCTTAAAACAACTTGATATTATATATTATATAATTATTTTTTGATTTTTTGAAAGTCATTGTATTGCAACCTTCTTGATTTGAATCAGAAAGAGTTCATTAGACCCTGCAACTAACATGTTAATATCAGAGAGTTAATTTGACCCTGCATCTAACATGTTATTTTTTACATCAGAGTTAATTTGACACTGCAACTAACATATAAATAATTGAGAGAGTGAGGGAGTTGATTTGACCCTCCAACTCACATATAAATAATCGAGAGAGTGAGGGAGTTGATTTGACCCTCCAACTAACATTTTAACAACAGAGAGAGTTCTTTCGACCCTGCACTAACATATTTATACCAGGGAGATGTAAATTGGCACAACAACTACCATACAAGTAACAATTGTCACTAGGGGGCTAGCAAGATACCATGTCCAATTTCCTGCAGGCAAGAGGGTGAATACTGAACAGCTATGGTCAATCTCATAGCCAGTGTGTAATCAACAGGATACTACAATAATAGCATTTGAGTTGAGGTTTAGTGGTAAGTAGCAATGTCCAGTTTCAAAGATAATTCCATGGAGATTTCTTATTTTACGTCACAGACTGTCAATTTTAATCTAGCAGCTACCATTTAATGGATGTGGAAATTAGGAATTTATTTTGCTACATACAGACACAGCAAATTTCCCAGCATTTTTTCCTGATTTTGTTGGAATGCAATTTAACACTGTCAGAAATCAATACTAGCAAATATTGTGAAGACAAGAAAATGCCACAGAAAAAAAGCCAGCATTAGGAGAATCCATCAGTAGCAGTGGTTTTGTTCTTATCCGTTCATGTAAACTTTTACAGGAACAACAGACTGCAGCAAATTATGCATTTCTCAAAATATATTGCAACTTTATTTTCTCAAAGATTTGTGAAATAACCGTTAAAACAATCAAACTTCCAGTAATGGTAGGAATCCAAACTTCTGTATGAGTTGAACTGTTTGTTTCCAATATGATACTGTTATCTTTCAGCTAGAAATATGTCAATATATAATGACGGTAAAGTTGGAATGTAGTTGGTAGTTGGGGATTCGAATAATCAACTACTTACCAGTTGCCAGTTGGGGATTCTAATATTCAACTAACTGCTAGTTGCCAGTTGGGGATTCGATAAACACTGTTTTAATTCACTTTTATTCGTATATTCGCCAGTCGGATATTCGACCATTTCCAGTCGATTATTCGCGAATGTTCAACTGCAAACCAGTCAGTAGTTGGGGATTCAGATTATGTCTTTATGTATGGTTTTAAAGGTCACATATGGTAAAATTAATCGCCAAATGTTTCTGTATACATGTACACATATGTTTCTTTGCGACAAACACTGTTTAAATTCACTTTTATTCGTATATTCGCCAGTCGGATATTCGTCCATTTCCAGTCGATTATTCGCGAATGTTCTACTACTAACATGTCAGTAGTTGGGGATTCAGATTATGTCTATATATATGGTTTTAAAGGTCACATATGTGAAAAATAATCGCCAAATGTTTCTTTATGTATGTATACATATGTATCTTTGCGACAAACACCGTTTTAATTCACTTTTATTCGTATATTCGCCAGTCGGATATTCGTCCATTTCCAGTCGATTATTCGCGAATATTCAACTGCTTACCAGTCAGTAGTTGGGGATTCAGATTATGTCTATATATATGATAGATGCATTAAGAAACATTTGGCGATTAATTTTCCCATATGTGACCTTTAAAACCATATATATATACATAATCTGAATCCCCAACTACTGACTGGTTTGCAGTTGAACATTCGCGAATAATCGACTGGAAATGGTCGAATATCCGACTGGCGAATATACGAATAAAAGTGAATTAAAACAGTGTTTTTCGCAAAGATACATATGTGTACATGCATAAAGAAATATTGGCGATTATTTTTTCCATATGTGACCTTTAAAACCATATATATATAGACATAATCTGAATTCCCAACTACTGACAACTTAGCAGTTGAATATTCGCGAAAAATCGACTGGAAATGAACGAATATCCGACTGGCGAATATACGAATAAAAGTTAATTAAAACAGTGTTTTTGTCGCAAAGATACACATGTGTACATGCATAAAGAAACATTTGGCGATTAATTTTCCCATATGTGACCTTTAAAACCATACATATAGACATAATCTGAATCCCCAACCACTGACTGGTTTGCAGTTGAACTTTCGCGAATAATCAACTGGAAATGGTCGAATATCCGACTGGCAAATATACGAATAAAAGTAAATAAAACAGTGTTTGTCGCAAAGAAACATATGTGTACATGCATACATAAACATTTGGCGATTAATTTTCCCATATGTGATCTTTAAAACCATACATAAAGACATAAACTGAATCCCTAACTACTGACTGGTTTGCAGTTGAACATTCGCGAATAATTGACTGGAAATGGTCGAATATCCGACTGGCGAATATACGAATAAAAGTAAATAAAAACAGTGTTTGTCGCAAAGAAACATATGTGTTCATGCATAAAGAAACATTTGGGGATTAATTTTCCCATATGTGACCTTTAAAACCATACATAAAGACATAAACTGAATCCCCAACTACTGACTGGTTTGCAGTTGAATATTCGCGAATAATCGACTGGAAATAGTCGAATATCCGACTGGCAAATATACGAGAAAAGGTAATTTTATACAGTGTTTGTCGCAAAGATACATATGTGTAGATGCATAAAGAAACATTTTGCGATTAATTTTCCCACATGTGACCTTTAAAACCATACATATAGACATAATCTGAATCCCTAACTACTGACTGGTTTGCTGTTGAACATTCGCGAATAATCGACTGGAAATGGACGAATATCCGACTGGCGAATATACAAATAAAAGTAAATTAAAACAGTGTTTGTCGCAAAGATACATATGTGTACATGCATAAAGAAACATTTGGCGATTAATTTTCACATATGTGACCTTTAAAACCATACATATAGAAATAATCTGAATCCCCAACTACTGACTGGTTTGCAGTTGAACATTCGCAAATAATCGACTGGAAATGGTCGAATATCCGACTGGCGAATATACGAATAAAAGTGAATTAAAACAGTGTTTGTCGAATCCCCAACTGGCAACTAGCAGGTAGTTGAATATTTGAATACCCAACTGGCAACTGGTAAGTAGTTGATTATTCGAATCCCCAACTACCAACTACCAACTACCTTCCAACTTTACCGTATACAATATATATCACACCTCAATAATAAATGACACGTTCAAAGCCATTGGTCAATGACCAGTGACTGGTCCATGGTGACCCCATATTTCTCCACATTGGGTCACTAATCCTTATATTGTATTAAATGCATTTTTTTTCAGATTTCGATACACGAACATTAATTAAACATGTAAACAAGATATATAATTATGTTACAGAGTTAATAACCTGCAGGAGCTTGGCTCTCTCCTCATATGTTTTCCTATATATCGCCCGTGAATCCTATATCAGGTCAACTACTAACCCTGTAACTTATAACATAGAACATCATGCTCCCACTTTTAGTACCATAAACATTTTAATGTTATATGCCCTCAATACTTTTTTTTTTATAATACAGGCATAAATGATAATTGATGCCCTGACGTCCTTCTGATGACACACCCTTGCTTGTCTATAAGAACATATATATCATATCATAAATTGTTTGTATTGTTTTGTAATTTGGTGCATAATTGATATTTTTTCAAAAGATCTGATTAAAATAGAAAACCACACAACTTTCAATACATAACATGATACTAATTAACCAGATTCACAAGTACTGCTAAAATTCTTTTTGTGATACCTACACCTATACAGACAGCCAAAGAAACAAATTTTAATCTGCATCTTATACTCCACCATTTTATTTTTTTTTATCTCCTTATAATCTTCATTAAAATAACTGAGGCTGTCAAAAACTCTTTGAAGTTATTATCTACATTATGAACAAAGTTTATGCAGTCTATGTATATTTCAGAAACTTTACCTGCAGAGTGTCTCTGCGTCAAAGGATTTATTGTTTCTATGGTCGATGATAACAACATCGTGGTGTTTCGATAGGAAGCACTCGAGAGCGCTCTCTGGGTTTCGGGCAATGTTACATTTGTATCCGCCCTTCTCTGCTGCCCACCAGAACCCGTCACTCTGGTAGTCCTCCTGGGTAAACACCAGCAGCACCTGAGACAAAGAGGAGATAAAATCAGAAAGGGACACAAACCACTACAAATACATCATGAAGTAATGTAACGACAAGTATTTCAGTTATAGATGACTTTAATATTTCTCCTTGAAAAAATCAGCTTTTTAATATTTGACCTTTAAATAAACAGTTTCTCATTTGTCCCATAGCATGATTGGTGAAGCAAAATATATATCTTATTTTAAAGGGACTGTACACCAGATGGCACCAAAAAAGTTTTTTCTGTAACAAATCTCAGGACAATTATTAAATAAAATGTTTTACTCTTTGATATCATAATTGTAAAAATAATACCAAAATGTAAAAACAAAAATCGAGTCGGAAACTGGGTTCGAACCGGTGTCGCCAAAATTGCAGTCCAGTGTTGTATCCACTGACCTATAAAGGCTAATCCTAAATGGTTGGAATATTTAAGCTATATACCTAACTTGGTAATATCAAGTGATAACATCGACTAGCCAATTACGCATAAGGAATTAATTATACTAGGAAGACATACCTAGTAATCTTTTTTAATGGAAAAATTAATCAATTATGAACTATGTGGTACTTCAGTTAGTAAGTTTCAATGCATTGTAACACATCGATACCAAGTTTATGTCAGTTTTCGACAACTTTCTTCTTTTTTTCCGCTATTTCATCATACGGAGAACAGCCACTTTAAGAGTTTTGATTTTTCCATACTTGTATTCGTGCAATTTCTTGGTGCACTTTAAATCAGTTTAAGAAAGATGTGTTAGCAAGGACAAAGCTGGGACAAATCCAGTGATGACATCTCTTACTTACTATTTATTGTGAAATGTTGAAATTGACGTTATTCAGAAAATGACGTCATTTATACAAATATTATTTGAATTTTTTTTGTCTTGTCATAATTATTGCTTAAGTATGATTTTCTTCATATGTGTCATCATATGAATTTAGATAAATTGTCATAAAATAATATAATTGTTGGGGCTTACAGATTATTATCAGATATTCACTGGTAGAAAAACATACTAACCTTGTTGGACGTCAGTCAATATGCCTTTCTGCCAGTGAATATCAGATCATATTTACTCCCTTGTGCATATTGGCTCCCTAGCCAAAGATTGTATATTTATTACCAGTAATAAAATATTCTACCCAGGTACTAAAACTTTTTTTCTATAAGATCTGTAGGAACTCACCGACATCGTCTTCTGTTTCAATTTCATTGGCCCAAACATCACATCACTGTCAACACTCTGAAAGTACATGGAAAAAGTTACCTTTGCAAGCAAACTGTATTTTTTTAAATCTATAATTATGGGTTGTACAAACATGGAACTGCACTGTATTTGAATCATTTCCATACACTACCCCCATGACACCAGAAATGTGTCCACAGGACATTGCATGACCCCACTGTGACATTTTCGAAAACAATTACACACATTATAAAAGATAAATTAAAAAAACAACATATTTTTTCCCAAAGTCTAAGGTCACAACTTTTACCTCACAGCTTAAAACTCAGATGCAAAAGTTCATTACACGTTCATTTTATTTCCCTAAGTCAAGCCATTTTAGAGAATTTATTATACACAACGTAAATGTTTTTTAGTCTTGAGCCTACTAAATGTTGGGGCAAATCTATATTTGCCCAACCTCCTAAATGTTGGGGCAAACTGGTATAGCACTTTTGGAAAAAGTATGAGTATTCAAACAGAACCATTTCTGTATCATATTTCAGAGCTGGGATGAAACATTGACCCAACAACCACTGTCTTAGGGCATGAGTAAGAGGAAAGCCATGTCGTACATTTAACATGACCTTGTTTACCATGCAAGGCCTTAACTGGTTTAGCATGCAACGACCTCGTTAACCATGCAAAGGGCTGGAAGTTAATTATTAAATAAGTCAATTGGAATTGTCTTGGTTAAGTTTTACATATTCTATGCAATGAAGAAACCACCACAAATTTCATTTTTGATTTACATTTTTATCATAAATGAAATTATCAATCAAGAAATAAAATCATTATATATAATATTATATATATATTTTTTATTTGATGTCATAAGTTATAATAGTGATTTACAACCCACAAACACTTGTTTAATCCTGATAATAGGTTGTATAAATATTAACCTAAAGATTAAATTTTCTTTTGTATTTTATAAGTCAGATTGGTACTTAATCTTACTGGCATTTAATTGAGCTATTTGTTTTACCAGACCTGATGGTGAAACATGTGAGTACCATGGAGTCAACACAAATCTAACAATGTACCCTAACATCTAAAAACAAAAAAAAAGCTGATTGTGATACACTCATAAAAGTATTGAGTGATTGGAGACACATGTTCACCTGTAGGGAGATGTTGTCCTGCACAGGAGCCTCACAACACTGGCAAATCCCCATAGTTTCACCACGGTGCCGCCCTCACCACCAGACTCTACCAAACCACCTGTGTATAGTGTCACCTGGTTGCGGCCTTCAGCATCACACTCTTACAAACCACCAGTTTGTCACTTAGAACAAGTTGTCACGTTTTGATCCTCACAAACTTCATATTCCAGGATCTTACTAGCAAATTACACTTATTTCACATTAAGTAAAGACTAAATACATCCATTTCTAAAAGTTTTGTCACTGCAATTCCAGTGAAAAAAGTGTTACACAAACCTACTAAGCAAAATAGTTTTAGTTTTGAGACATACATAATGACAATTATCTCCATGCCCATGGTGTTCATAGGATGATTAACGTGGCCTTTTTCAAACTATCTGACCATATCCAGTAACCTAAAAAACTCCATATATCAAACAAATCTATGACAGCTTGAATGGGGGGTGACTGCATAACAGGTAAACGGTGTCTAACTGTCCACACTGGGACTGGTGTGACTGTGCAGAGACTGTAGTACAACATACCGTATACACTAAATGCAAGAAACAGGTCGAGGAAGACATAAATGATGAAAACATTGCACTAGGAAACAACACAGAACAAATCAGATATGGCCATTATATACCCCATACCAGCAAGCCATAAACTGGACAGTGGTCATTATATACCCCATACACCAGCAAGCCATAAACTGGACAGTGGTCATTATATACCCCATACACCATCAAGCCATAAACTGGACAGTGGTCATTATATACCCCATACACCAGCAAGCCATAAACTGGACAGTGGTCATTATATACCCCATACACCAGCAAGCCATAAACTGGACAGTGGTCATTATATACCCCATACACCAGCAAGCCATTATGGCCTAAACAGTGGGCATACTAAACCCCATACACCAGCAAGCCATTATGGCCTAAACAGTGGCCATTATATACCCCATACACCAGCAAGCCATTATGGCCTAAACAGTGGGCATACTAAACCCCATACACCAGCAAGCCATTTACTGGACAGTGGGCATAATAAACCCCATCAAGTTGTTACCTAGACAGTGGGCATACTAAACCCCATCCACCAGCAAGCCATTTACTGGACAGTGGGCATACTAAACCCCATCCACCAGAAAGCCATTTACTGGACAGTGGGCATAATAAACCCCATTGATTATATACTAAGGAAGCCATAAACTGAACAGTGTCTATTATATACCCCAAACACCAGCAAGCCATAAACTGGACAGTGGTCATTATATACCCCATACACCAGCAAGCTATAAAATGGGCAGTGGTCATTATATACCCCATACACCAGCAAGCTATAAAATGGGCAGTGGTCATTATATACCCTATACACCAGCAGCAAGCCATTAAATGGACAGTGACCATTATATACCCCATACACCAGGAAGCTATAAAATGGGCAGTGGTCATTATATACACCATGCACCAGTAAGCCATAAACTGGACAGTGGCCATTATATACCCCATTGACTAGCAAGCCATAACATGGACAGTGGCCATTACATACCCATACAGCAGCTGAGGTCATTAACTGGACAGTGGGCAATATATTGATGGCACTGAATGAGAAGTCAGAAAATGCCAAAATGGAACTTTAAAGGGAACAAAAAACTAAATGATGAAAATTCCAAACCTGCACTCTTTTGCACAAAGTTGAGGGTTAGTGTATTACTGATGTTACTCCATCAATTTTAAATAGAATAAAAAGGGTCTTCTACTAGGCCTGCAAAAACAAGGAATCCAATGAATTCACAACCTTTTATCACATCGTGATTTTTTCATTTTCTGATTGGCTATTAGAATTGGTGTTTTCTCAAAAGGAGCGCGAAAATAGGCATATTCTAGAAAGTTAAAAAAGTTGTTGCACCAAAATGCATATATTGGTTTTCCATTCTGTGCTATCAATATATATACCCCATTCACCAGCAAGCCATAATCTGGACAGTGGGCATTTCATACCGTAGCCATTCCATCGGCAAGCCATTATAAAGCAACAGCCATATCAAAAGTGGGCACAGAAAGCCTTGTAAATTATACTACCAACACATTGAGGATGATTGTCATAATGGAGAAGCAGTACAGCCTGAGCAAAGCAAAGATTTCTTAAATTTTATGACTGTAAATGCATTATCAGACTATCTTATATCACTATTATGCAAACCTATATATCGATCTAACCTGAAGTTGTCCAAATAGCAGTGTAATACATAATTTTACTATTCAAAGCTCATTTTTTTAATTATCAATAACTGAATTTTGATGAATAACCTTGCCAATTTTGTTTCAAGACTGAAAATACAACAATAACATGAACTCATTCAATGTATCATAAATAATACAATTTATGAGTTAAGTAATCCATTGTTGTTGAATTATAAGAGTGGTGTGATGTAGTTTATGAGCACATGTACATGTATGTATGGACTACTTTTAATGAATTACATCATCCAGGTATGTGTACATTGTAAAAAGTTAAGAATGACATGTATGATTACATGGGGAATGTGATTTATGCTAGTATCAGCAAGCATACATTTTTGTAAAGGTTTTAATTTTTTTTGCAAAAGACTCTTAAGTGCAATTTTTACCAAGTACACATACCTGTGGTATTTCCCAACCCCTATTCTTTATCCCAAACCACTGAATGTCTTCAATAAATGATATACACAGTTTTTCAAATTATTACCAACTTTGGGACATTGACTTTTTCAAATTCCAAATGTGGGGTTTGTGCATAAACAAGCAAAATTAATAAATTTCCTTTTTAAAACAGAAAGTGTTTGCTCGTTATTTAATAAACCAACATTAGAGAGATAATTGGCTCAGTTTAAATGACACTATCATCGCTTGCCCTTGTTTTGAATCAGTCCCACAAGTTCACGTTTTTTTGTACAGAAATCCCAGCACATCTTAACTAGCTACCATGTTAGTTTCTACATCTCTTCAATTTATACACCTCTAAATATTTCTCAGAATAACCAAGAACCTAAGATTTTAATCAAAAGTTCATAAATTCCTGCTGCATACAGGCAGATTTGCCAGAAAATCTAAATTCCTGAGAAATAATCACCAGACCTACATGCAAGCATCACACTGGCTCAGGCTATCAGCTTCATGTTCAACCTTTTACTCCAGATTTTTGATGACAATGCTTAATAACCAAACCCAGTATTAAATGCAGTCACGACAAAAATACATTTTCCTTAACAAAATCCACACTTTCACCATGATCAACATATTTTCAAGCTAGACACATTTCTGGCCTACACACTGTTATTGAAGTAAGTGAATTTATCTGTGAATGTACGTCACACTCATCCATTAATGTTTCTTGAATATAAAGTACATAAATGTTTCTTATCCTTCTCTGACAATTTACCGATTACAAAGTCAGGCACAAGGCTGTATGAGCATCCTGCTGACTGTTTCTCGTATGGATTCCGACACACCACTCTCTGTTAAATTACTCCCAATCTCAAGTCCAATAGCAGGAGCACAGAATGGGTACAGTTCTGCCGTTTCCATTCAAATAAAATAAAATTGCTGCATAGCAAATATGATCTTAACTATATTTTAACTGCTCTTTACAGATACATTAGAAAAAAACATTATCGTTTAGTATCTCCCTCATTCAATACTCTTTCAGCGTAAATAAGCCTGTATTGTGTCAACTCAACATGAATGTATTGGAAATCAAAAAATGAATGGCCGTATTTATGTCACCTCGACAATTCAACGTTAAAAAGATTGAGTCATGAAGGCTGATTGAATGTTTGTATACATATCAATACCAATAGCACAATTACCATCTCAAGTTACATCATAACACTATTTCAGCAAAACAAGGTACACTCTACAAAGTAGGCTTATTAAATAATTATGTTTTTGGGGGTGTGTTTTTTTTAAAATCCCCACAAATATAAATCAACCATTGCTTCATGAAAATGTGTTAAGCAAAGTAATTGATGTATAGAATTAAACATATTTTGATCAGTTCAATTTGCATTCAAGTCCATATCAAAACACTCCGCTCATGCAACTGGATAATGGCTTACATAAACAAGATCTGGTGCAACATTATACCAGTATACAGCATATTATTTCTTGTATAATACACATCAGAGGCTAGCTAGTACATAGACATGTCTAAGATAACAAACATTCTAAGCTATATGTTTCGGAGGGCAGTTAATAAACAATCTTAGATCTAACGAAGCTATTATTCCAATGTATAAGTTTTAAAACTTTCTAAGCTACACTGTATGTATCTGTATGCATCTAAGCTATATTGTAATTGTATCTATGCTACATTGTTTGTATATGTATGCATCATTCTAAGCTATATTGTATGTATTTAGCTATATTGTATGTATCTGTATGCATCTAAGCTATATTGTATGTATCTGTATGCAGCTAAGCTATATTGTATGTTTCTAAGCTACATTATATGTATCTAATTAAGCTATATTGTATGTTTCTAAGCTACATTGTATGTATCTAAGCTACATTGTATGTATCTAAGCTATATTGTATGCATCTATTCTAAGCTATATTAAAGTATGTATAGATCTGTATGCATCTAAGCTATATTGTATGTATCTGTATGCATCTAAGCTATATTGTATGTATCTGTATGCATCTAAGCTATATTGTATGTATCTATGCTACATTGTATGTATCTAAGCTATATTGTATGTATCTAAGCTACATTGTATGTATCTATGCTACATTGTATGTATCTAAGCTATATTGTATGTATCTAAGCTACATTGTATGTATCTAAGCTACATTGTATGTATCTAAGCTATATTGTATGTATCTAAGCTACATTGTATGTATCTATGCTACATTGTATGTATCTAAGCTATATTGTATGTATCTAAGCTACATTGTATGTATCTAAGCTACATTGTATGTATCTAAGCTACATTGTATGTATATAAGCTACATTGTATGTATCTAAGCTACATTGTATGTATCTAAGCTATATTGTATGTATCTAAGCTATATTGTATGTATCTAAGCTATATTGTATGTATCTAAGCTACATTGTATGTATCTAAGCTACATTGTATGTATCTAAGCTATATTGTATGTACATAAGCTACATTGTATGTATCTAAGCTATATTGTATGTATCTAAGCTATATTGTATGTATCTAAGCTGCTTTGTATGTATCTATGCTATATTGTATGTATCTAAGCTATATTGTATGTATCTAAGCTACATTTTATGTATCTAAGCTACATTGTATGTAGCTTAGCTACATTGTATGTATCTAAGCTGCTTTGTGTGCATCTACTCTAAGCTATATTAAAGTATGTATAGATCTGTATGCATCTAAGCTATATTGTATGTATCTGTATGCATCTAAGCTACATTGTATGTATCTGCATGCCCTTAAGCTATATTGTATGTTTCTGTATGTATCTGTATGCATCTAAGCTACATTGTATGTATCTGCATGCCCTTAAGCTATATTGTATGTTTCTATATGTATCTGTATGCATCTAAGCTATAGTGTATGTATCTGCATGCCCTTAAGCTATATTGTATGTTTCTGTATGTATCTGTATGCATCTAAGCTACATTGCATGTATCTGCATGCCCTTAAGCTATATTGTATGTTTCTGTATGTATCTGTATGCATCTAAGCTATATTGTATGTATCTGTATGCATCTAAGCTACATTGAATGTATCTGTATGCATCTAAGCTATAGTGTATGTATCTGCATGCCCTTAAGCTATATTGTTTGTTTCTGTATGTATCTGTATGCATGATCCATCTAAGCTATAGTGTATGTATGATTGTATCTAACCTTCATTGTTATCTTCCGAGGTCATATTCACAAACATTTTAAATCACATTCAGAGGGCTCAGCCTTAAAGTTCACAAATATTCAAAGATAATTGTTTCACAGGCTTTGTTCACAAACAATCTAAGTTTTTTCAGGCACTGTTTTATGATAATTCTAAGCTTTGTTCTGAAGCCAAGTTACAACTATTATAAGCTTTGTTCCAGAGGCTATTTCACAAACATTCCAATCTATGTTACAAAAATAATTAAAATTCTGTGAATAATTTTTCATAAAATATGTATCATAAGCAAAAATTGACATTCATTGACATTAACTTTGAGCATGTGCTTACATGTAACAATTGTATTTCATAGGACTGACCCTTCTCTTTCAACATTTAATTAAGCAACATAACGTCAATCAGCTCAGTCACCAAGAACAGATTTGCTTACCATCACTGTCATATCCTATATCCCTGGAAACACCAATACAAAGAATGTGTCAATTGAAACATTACAAGACCATCATGTTTTGAGCATTTTAAAACATGTACATTGTTGGCTAGTAAAAGAGAGTCCCAGCCTGTCGCAGCCGGTGAGGTGCGATGGGTAATCATCACCTGGCAGTAACTGTGAAATAGTCATCAATACTGTGACCATCAGTCACACAATACTGACCAGATGAAGCCAGTGACAACAAAGGAACAGTACACAACAAATACATGTGTAGTTCACATAAAAGTACACTAAGCTGTTCAGACCATATGCAATAAGATATCTCAAGAAAATAAAAGCCTGGTATTAAAGGAGAATATAGTCAGAACAGTCAGAATTTGGTCCAATACTATTTTAATTTATGCTTTTAGAACAAGTTGTTCACGTTGATTCAATGCCATACCAAAGCATTAGTGCCTTGCTGATTTAATATACTTCGCCTTTAATGTTAAGGGGGGACAATTAATGGCTGTCTAACAATTAGGTATTTTAATACATAGTTTGTGTCATGGTTTAAGTGTCTTAAAAAAATATAATTTATTGTAAATTATCTTTCCTTTAGTACTGTCAAATTCTGTATTCTAATACCATCAGTATAAAATTAAAAGCAGCATTTTAAGTGTTGTCTGTGGCCTGAGTCTCTCATTGATTAAACCCTCTGTTGGCTTGACATGAGAATCTACATGCACAATTGATACCAGCTCTATAATAAGTTGTCATTACTTCTCCATATGACAAAAAAAATATTGTTTTAGTCTCACTGGTTATTTTATGACTGGTATAACTCCAGTCACACTGTCTGAAGATGAGCACAGTCATTGAACTTGTAATATTTCACTAGCTTTCTACATCAGCTCAGCTGTGATCAGGGGCGGATCCAGGATTTTGGGTTAGGGGGGGCGTAACTTTTAATCACTCTAAAGGTTGCACTAGCAACGTTTAAATTGCGTGCACTCTGTGTTGTGTACGAGTACATCTCAAAAGGCAATGTTGTATAAAGATACGCGAGCGAAGCGAGCAAAGAAAAAATAGGAAAATATAGTATATTTTATTGTTTCCATACCAAAGAACATGTAAGCTCCGGGTATTTTAGGGGGGGCGTGCGCCGGGTGCGCCCCCCCCCCCCTGGATCCGCTAGTGGTGATTTACAGGGAGTTTTATTTGGCCATATTTCATCAGATCATGCTATAACATTAGAGCTATCCCAGATACATGGCAAATACCCCCAAATTAGCCTTGTCAATGTACATGTATCAGAATAAAATAGAATGTACATAACAAGTGAGTTATGATTGCTGGTAATACAATAGTCCTCTACCAGTTTTACTCCTGTTCACAAAAAAATAAATAAGGCAAGTATACTTGTGAATCAGCTAATAAAAACACAATCATAAAGCTTTAGCGGCGGTCAATTTAAACTGCCACAATACAGTAACTTTTTAGGCACTTCAAAGAGTGTAATTAAACATTACAATTTGATTGGCTGGTGGATGTGAAACCAGTTTTAACAATACATGCAAAGCTCTTTCAGGGTGTATGACATTGCCCTTAAGTAGAAGTTCCACAGTGATATATGTAATAGATACCCTGTATTGATGATGTCATCTTTCTTTGATGTGTGAAGACAAATGACAGACTATAGTTGTTACACTTGATTCAAAATGCTACACTAGCAATGCCTGAGGTGATAATAATCTGAAATTTCTAGCATAAATATTATTTACTTTTTTGTTGTTATGGCAACCATAACTGTTTTCTCAGCACTTAACCAACTATATCATAGTGTTCGTAAATACCTTATTATTGTTTACACCGGTACACATGTTTTAAAGGCCTAAATCCTCAATACAAAGTGGATGGGATGATGAATGTAATACTCATAACCAGGCCCCAATGTTATTGTTTTAGAATCAAACTATTGCGTATTGATCATATCTATCTAAATAAAACAAGAGCGGTCACAGACAGCTATATCCCCCGCCTCATGGGGGCATTTTTTGTAATGAAAGCCAATCAATGGTAAGGGTAGTTTCTTAGGAACATAAGAAATGCGTAAAATTAAGAAAGGGCAATAACTCTTTTAAAAATGGCCGAATCGCAAAAGCCTGACAATATGGGCTGCGACACTATATAGTCATCAATCTGTGAAAGTTTGGTAGAAATCGCATGAAAAATGTAAGAGGAGTTGCAAAGAAACCAATTTTAAAGGTAAAATAAGCAAAGGGCAATAACTCTTTCAAAAATGGTCAAATCAGGAAAGCACAACAATATGCGCTGCTTCACTTTATGATCATCAATCTGTGAAAGTTTGGTAGAAATCGCATGAAAAACGTAAGAGGAGTTGCGAAGAAACCAATTTTAAATGTAAAAGAAACCAATTTTAAATGTAAAATAAACAAAGGGCTATAACTCTTTCAAAAATGGTTGAATCACAAAAGCCTGACAATATGCGCTGCTACACTTTATGATCATCAATCTGTGAAAGTTTGGTAGAAATCGCATGAGAAATGTAAGAGGAGATGCAAAGAAATGAATGTGGGACGGATGAATGCACACACGCATGCACACACGCATGCACGGAATCGCGTCTACCATTACTATATTTCCTCGCCTTTTCAAGGCGAGGGATAATTAATCTGAACAAAACAACTCATAGGGCCTGAAATAAGGTGAGTAAATGGAAACTTCCCGAAAAAAACAGCTTATCCAGGAAGATGTCCAAATGTCTTGTTACAACATTGCTGGTTGTCTAATTAAATGCAAAGCTCTCTGAGATATGGTTTCCTTACATATCTATTAAATGAAACAGTGTATATACATATCTTTCACTGTAAGATACAAAAGCTCCATGATAATCTATCAATGAAAACTTGTTACCATGAGAAATCTCAGGGATATCTGTCTTTAAAGACAAACTGCATGTTGTAGCAAGAAAGTAGGATGTCCCTATGGATAATAGCTGCATTTTCCCATTCTCTAACTCACATATGAGACCCCAGGAATTGTTTTGTCTTGATTTCTCTTACTTGTCAATGGATAACTGTAATCAATAGTTCATTTTGAAATAGGTTATATCATCAACAAAGGAATTTAATTGGAACCTCATAAAGTGTGCTGCAAATATGATCATGTAGCTTGTGCATTCAACAGTGAAATCTGTGAAAAATATTTTTTATTACATAATTATAGAAGAAAGACCAATCTTACAGCACATAGTCTGTAAATACAAAAAAAAAAATGTTTCAAGATATAGAAACAACTTTTTAAATAATACTGAAATATTTTTTTGACTTCACTATAAAACCAAAATCTGCCAAGATATTTCTGCCAATCAAAGTAAATTAAATTGTAATTAGATAAAATGAGACAAGAGTAAAAAGAAGTAAGCAGACATTTTAATCTGCCACTAGAATTTGTGTAACAGACCTTTTATTTTCATATAACCCATATGTATGGTTATAGTGATGGCAGTGGCAGCAACTCTTGTGTTATATTGAGGGAAGAACAACCCGAGTTGTCACTTGTTTTTGCTATTTCTCAATGCATAAAGGGCATAATTCTAGAGTTAATGAGGTGACTAACCCCAGGATTGAAATGGACTATGACTGTGCCCAAATACACTGCCACTAATTTTTATCATGACTGGATAAGAAATACCAGTTTAGACATAAATCAATTAAAATAAAAGGGGCATAACTATGGTGTTACTATACCGATTTACACAACAATCAAACTAAAACAAGACAGTATGCCCGTAAGCACTGTCACCTAATTTTGTAATGATTTGATAATAGATATTAATTACTTGTTATTGTTTGCACATTACTGACGCTGCCAAAAGTATTCCCCTGTATGATTTATTTTCAGGAGATACAAAAACGGCTTCAGTGCTTAATATTATAAGGGCAAGTTAAAAAGGTTTAGAGCAATGTGATTTTAAAACCAGCTTGCCCATCAAAGACTATGTGTAGGTTACTTACAAGTATCCTTTCACTAAGAAGTGGACACATTGACTTTAATCAAGACCATCACCATTCACAAGTTCAGGGACCTTTGGTGACCCATCAACAATGTTTTATAGATATGCCATATCTTAACTGACCATAACCTTGACAAGTAAACCACCAGCTTAATAAATGACTAGGTTAATGGTTCACAAAACCAGCAAGTAAACTGTCAACCAACCCTTGTCAGCAATTAAGTACACGGAAATGAGCTTACTTCTCATAATTAATAATCTTCACTGCCTGTCCCAGTGGGCAGACAGTAACATTAAGTACAATTAAATAAGTTTTTTTTAAATAAGACAGGTAAATAACCTCAGGCACCAATTTTTCCAAATCATAATCTAAAGCTAAGAGGTTTAAGTGTGATTCAGCCAGATTACTTGCTTAAACTTGATTTTATAAACCAAAACATAGCTGAACATGATGAACATTTAAATGATTTCCTTTAACAGTCTATAAATTATAAAACTCTTTAAAAGAAGAAAAATATACCATATACAAATAAGACAAAAAAATAGTGAGCTTAGATTGAACCTGCTATAAGGGACTTCAACAGCCTCGGTTACTTCTAACTCAGCTGTCTACACTATTTAAATCCTGTGTATATCTTTAATAGAAAGAAAAAAAATTCAGGTTCTTCCACATTTTGTTTAATTTGTTATTTATTACATTTAACCCAATTGTGTGTGTTTACTTCATCTTATAAGGTCATGAAATATGCAAAAGGTAACACGTTACAAAATTACATAAGGCATACATTACACTTTGAGAAAAAAGTTATTGGTACCTTAGGTGTACACTTAAACAAGTTGAGCAAATTATTCAGTAATTACTAAAGAATTTTCGAGAAACTGAGGTGAAATGTTATAGTTTAACAACTTCCTTTCCCCACATCTCAGCCATTTTATTAATTTAATTTAAACACTTATATAACATTGTGAGCACATTAAGGTATGGCTTTGCTTATACTGTACTTATTGTTACAAATTATAACCAGCTTATTGTTTATCATTTACTTTGAGGTAAGTAGATCATTAAAGATGACGTCAAGGCAAAATAAATATCAACCCAGTCAAGTAGGCCAATATATAGAACAGAGTTGACACAATATTTGACTGATTGGTTTCATGTGACGAGCTATAATGCAGGTACAGTTCATGCATCACAAGGCAGTGGAAAGGTGATCGTAGCCTTAGTACACCATTGAAGTAGTCATCACATATTACAACATTTGAAATTAATAAGGCCACACTTCACCATTCCAAAAACAGTCTTAGCCAAAAAAATAAAATAATAATTAACAAGCACACTGATTCATTTGATTATAACCTATATCCAGCCAACAATGGCCTATCAGCCATATATGCCTTGCCAACAATGGCCTATCAACCAATATATGCCTTGCCAACAATGGCCTATCAGCCAATATATGCCTTGCCAACAATGGTCTATCAGCCAATATATGCCTTGCCAACAATGGCCTATCAGCCAATAAATGCCTTGCCAACAATGGCCTATCAACCAATATATGCCTTGCCAACAATGGCCTATCAGCCAATATATGCCTTGCCAACAATCGCCTATATGCCTTGCCAACAATGGCCTATCAGCCAATATATGCCTTGCCACAATGGCCTATCAGCCAATATATGCCTTGCCAACAATGGCCTATCAGCCAATATATGCCTTGCCAACAATGGCCTAACAGCCAATATATGCCTTGCCAACAATGGCCTATCAGCCAATATATGCCTTGCCAACAATGGCCTAACAGCCAATATATGCCTTGCCAACAATGGCCTATCAGCCAATATATGCCTTGCCAACAATGGCCTAACAGCCAATATATGCCTTGCCAACAATGGCCTAACAGCCAATATATGCCTTGCCAACAATGGCCTATCAGCCAATATATGCCTTGCCAACAATGGCCTATCAACCAATACCGGTATATCCCTTGCTTTAACGTTCAGGCTTGCAGTTTTACAACTGAACACATTCCGTAAATTTGGTAAAATGTTAGCATAAAAAACAAACTGAATAAAACTTTCTGAGAATCAAGCTTTTATTACTGAAGTGGGTGATAGAAATGGAAGACGTTAAACATTAGAACAAAAATTTGTTGCATTTTAAATTTCAAACACCCTAAATATTATTTTAAAGAAACTGTACTACAGGCGTAAAATCTTGCAACGATTTAAAATGTTGATAAGACATCCATTACTCAGTAGTCAACAATTTTAATTAATAATAAAGGAAATAGCTATATTTATTTCAAAGCTGAATATTACGGTCTTTTCGCACAAAGAAAACAACCTCATTTGACGTCATTCCATGTGCTGCCATATTTAAAATATAACTCCATCAAGAAAAATAAATGCACCTAAATGAAATTTAGCATGTACACCAAAAGAAAATATTCCAATGATTTGTGTGATAATATAACTAGATAATGAATTAAATGTTTTACGTACATGGTCTACCTGTTTTATTAATGGCCCTCGAATATATATACAAATGTTTGCAAATAAATATAGCGAAACATGCTTGTCAATTATTATAAAGCGCAATCGCAATTCCATTTTGAATCAAAGAGATGGTCAATAACTCCAACTGCAGTTAAAATACTTTTTACAGTAAGTTTCAACACCTAAAGATGTGTTTGTCACTGCGAAGTTTTTGCAAGCGTAATTTGAAGCTAAGAATGTTTTATACAACTGAAGTGAAATCAATGCAAATTGTACATGTATGGCTGCTTTTCAAATTTTGAGACTGGCTTTTCAGGAGCTACTTCCTCATAATATGGAAATGTTTGCACTAAATCCCTGATGGCTGCAGGCAGTTTCTTTGATATGTGAAGTTGATCAACAGGCTTTAGATGTTGACATGATTTGAAATTCACTTGATTGACTCAGGCTGACTGAGTTGAAGCCATGACCTGACCGAAAGCTCCAAAACCTTGAAAGACTGACATTGTAGTTCATTTTCCACCAGTAAAAGATCTTAATATGCATTTTTATAATAATTTTTCATAGAGTAAGGCAGACACTTTGCTCGAAAATGGTCACACCTTTGCTAAACTTGAATTTTATATTGAAATATAAATTTCATTACAAATTCCAAAAATAAGCAGATTCAAACTACAAAACAGCCAACGCTGAACATTAAATAGAAGAATTATAAAAAAATACCAAGATAAGATATGTGAAAGCATCCTGAATGTGACACACAGTAGACCATGTACCTACCTGGACCCACCGGACACCAAACAAACACAGAAAATCATGAAGTAGCCAATGTAGCAGAAAAGCTAGAAGTTTGAGAAATCGAGACTCTCTTGCACCTTTCATGTCTAACAACCGAGTTTAGATAGAAATTAGACAAAAAACAAAAGCGAATCAAGCTTTATCATATTCAATATTTGAATGACACTTGAATTGTTTGATTTAAGTCAGAGGGAGATTAAATTGGTGAGCATCAGTACGCTGGGCTGAGCATCACTATCTCGCAGCTCTAAATACCCACTCCATTTATAGAAACAGAGAAAACCAACAGTCGAAAATATCTCCCATGAACCCATATTTGGAATGTAGCCTGCCACATTTGTACAAGTAATCTTTAAAATGCTTAAACAGTTTAAGAGGCTGCTTATTTTAAACACTTCAATCTCTACATAAATATGCATGAAGAATATATGTAATAAGACAATGAAGCTGTACATTTTGTTCACCCTTACTGGGCAGATAAACATTACAAACCCATAAATCAAGTCATAAACAGTAACACTAACTACTATCTTACAGTCCAACAAATTCAAGCAGACACACTTTTAAATAAATACCAAACAATATCCATAAATAAGGATTGAAAGTGTTATAAAAAACAACCTGTACAATGGCACACCGGTATCTCAAGTTGACTGTCACTCCACCATCAGTTACCAGCACACAATATTCATAAGAAATCGTCTCTCCACAGCACAATGTCATACAAGTTTGAAGTACATAAAAGATCTATTGAACAAATATTTACATTTCAATTTCATTGAAATACATATGAAAAGAGAAAATAATATTTTAATTGACACAACGTTACTGTATGGAGATTGCGATTTTGCTTGAATCCAGAACACTCCACAAGCCCCACAGATAGCATTTCCTGTTAACACACATTACCAAGAAACAGTCATGTATCTTAACTTACACATTAGGCCTTAAGTAAGATTTTTACCTTACATGTTAAAGGTCCTAATTGTAGGTTCTAACTCATACAAGGCCTTACATAAGGCTTTAAGTCATAGTTCTACCTTACACAAGGCTTTAAGTCATAGTTCTACCTTACACAAGGCCTTAAGCCATAGTTCTACCTTACACAAGGCCTTAAGCCATAGTTCTACCTTACACAAGGCCTAAAGTCATAGTTCTACCTTACACAAGGCCTAAAGTCATAGTTCTACCTACATAATGCCTTAAGCCATAGTTCTACCTTACACAAGGCTTTAAGCCATAGTTCTACCTTACACAAGGCCTTAAGCCATAGTTCTACCTTACACAAGGCCTTAAGCCATAGTTCTACCTTACACAAGGCCTTAAGCCATAGTTCTACCTTACACAAGGCTTAAAGCCATAGTTTTACCTTACACAAGGCTTTAAGCCATAGTTCTACCTTACACAAGGCCTTAAGCCATAGTTCTACCTTACACAAGGCCTTAAGCCATAGTTCTACCTTACACAAGGCCTAAAGCCATAATTCTACCTTACACAAGGCCTTAAGCCATAGTTCTACCTTACACAAGGCCTTAAGCCATAGTTCTACCTTACACAAGGCCTTAAGTCATAGTTCTACCTTACACAAGGCCTTAAGTCATAGTTCTACCTTACACAAGGCCTTAAGTCATAGTTCTACCTAACACAAGGCCTTAAGCCATAGTTCTACCTTACACAAGGCTTTAAGTCATAGTTCTACCTTACACAAGGCCTTAAGCCATAGTTCTACCTTACACAAGGCCTTAAGCCATTATAAGTTCTACCTTACACAAGGCCTCAAGCCATAGTTCTACCTTACATAATGCCTTAAGTCAAAGTTCTACCTTACACAAGGCCTTAAGTCATAGTTCTACCTTACACAAGACCTTAAGTCATAGTTATACCTTACACAATGCCTAGAGACATAGTTCTACCTTACACAATGCCTTAAGTCATAGTTCTACCTTACACAATGCCTTAAGTCATAGTTCTACCTTACACAAGGCCTTAAGTCATAGTTCTACCTTACACAAGGCCTTAAGTCATAGTTCTACCTTACACAATGCCTCGAGTCATAGTTCTACCTTACACAATGCCTTGAGTCATAGTTCTACCTTACACAATGCCTAGAGTCATAGTTCTACCTTACACAATGCCTAGAGTCATAGTAATACCTTACACAATGCCTAGAGTCATAGTTCTACCTTACACAAGGCCTTAAGTCATAGTTCTACCTTACACAAGACCTTAAGTCATAGTTCTACCTGACACAAGGCCTTAAGTCATGTATCTACCTTACAAAAGACTTTAAGTCTAGGTTTTACCTTACACAATGCCTAGAGGCATAGTTCTACATTACACAAGGCCTTAAGACATGTATCTACCTTACAAAAGACTAAGTCTAGGTTTTACCTTACACAATGCCTAGAGTCATAGTTCTACCTTACACAAGGCCTTAAGTCATAGTCCTACCTTACACAAGGCCTTAAGTCATGTATCTACCTTACACAAGGCCTTAAGTCATGTATCTACCTTACACAATGCCTTAAGTCATAGTTCTACCTTACACAATGCCTAGAGTCATAGTTCTACCTTACACAATGCCTAGAGTCATAGTAATACCTTACACAATGCCTTGAGTCATAGTTCTACCTTACACAAGGCCTTAAGTCATAGTTCTACCTTACACAAGGCCTTAAGTCATCGTTCTACCTAACACAAGGCCTTAAGTCATAGTTCTACCTTACAAAAGACTTTAAGTCTAGGTTTTACCTTACACAATGCCTAGAGTCATAGTTCTACCTTACACAAGGCCTTAAGTCATGTATCTACCTTACAAAATACTAAGTCTAGGTTTTACCTTACACAATGCCTAGAGTCATAGTTCTACCTTACACAAGGCCATAAGTCATAGTCCTACCTTACACAAGGCCTTAAGTCATGTATCTACCTTACACAAGGCCTTAAGTCATAGTTCTACCTTACACAATGCCTAGAGACATAGTTCTACCTTACACAAGTCCTTATGTCATGTATCTACCTTACACAAGGCCTTAAGTCATGTATTTACCTTACACAAGGCCTTAAGTCATGTATCTACCTTACACGAGGCCTTATGTCATGTATCTACCTTACACAAGGCCTTAAGTCATGTATCTACCTTACACGAGGCCTTAAGTCATGTATCTACCTTACACAAGGCCTTAAGTCATAGTTCTACCTTACACAAGTCCTAATGTCATGTATCTACCTTACACAAGGCCTTATGTCATGTATCTACCTTACATAAGGCCTTAAGTCATGTATCTACCTTACATAAGGCCTTAAGTCATAGGTCTACCTTACATAATGCCTAGAGTCATAGTTCTACCTTACACAAGGCCTTAAGTCATGTATCTACCTTACACAAGGCCTTAAGTCATGTATCTACCTTACACAAGGCCTTAAGTCATGTATCTACCTTACACAATGCCTAGAGTCATGTTTCTACCTTACAAAATACTTTAAGTCATAGTTCTACCTTTTAAAAGACTTTAAGTCTAGGTTTTACCATACACAAGGCCTTAAGCCATAGTTCTACCTTACACAAGGCCTTAAGTCATAGTTCTACCTTACACAAGGCCTTAAGTCATAGTTCTACCTTACACAAGGCTTTAAGTCATAGTTCTACCTTACACAAGGCCTTAAGTCATAGTTCTACCTTACATAAGGCCTTAAGTCATAGTTCTACCTTACACAAGGCCTTAAGTTATAGTTCTACCTTACACAAGGCCTTAAGTCATAGCTCTACCTTACACAAGGCCTTTAGTCATGTATCTACCTTACACAAGGCCTTAAGTCATAGTTCTAGCTTACACAAGGCCTTAAGTCATGTATCCACCTTACACAATGCCTAGAGTCATACTTCTACCTTACACAATGCCTAGGGACATAGTTCTACCTTACACAATGCCTAGAGACATAGTTCTACCTTACACAATGCCTTAAGTCACGTATCTACCTTACATAATGCCTAGAGTCATAGTTCTACCTTACACAATGCCTAGAGTCATAGTTCTACCTTACACAAGGCCTTAAGTCATAGTTCTACCTTACACAAGGCCTTAATTCATGGTTCTACCTTACATAATGCCTAGAGCCATAGTTCTACCTTACACAAGGCCTTAAGTCATAGTTCTACCTTACACAAGGCCTTAAGTCATAGGTCCACCTTACACAATGCCTAGAGACATAGTTCTACCTTACACAATGCCTGTAGACATAGTTCTACCTTACACAATGCCTAGAGTCATAGTTCTACCTTACACAATGCATAGAGACATAGTTTTACCTTACACAATGCATAGAGACATAGTTCTACCTTACACAAGGCCTTGAGTCATAGGTCTACCTTACACAATGCCTTGAGTCATAGTTCTACCTTACACAATGCATAGAGACATAGTTCTACCTTACACAATGCATAGAGACATAGTTCTACCTTACACAAGGCCTTGAGTCATAGGTCTACCTTACACAATGCCTTGAGTCATAGCTCTACCTTATACAATGCCTAGAGACATAGTTCTACCTTACACAATGCCTAGAGACATAGTTCTACCTTACACAATGCCTAGAGACATAGTTCTACCTTACACAATGCCTAGAGTCATAGTTCTACCTTACACAAGGCCTTAAGTCATAGTTCTACCTTACACAAGGCTTTAAGTCATAGTTCTACCTTACACAATGCCTAGAGACATAGTTCTACCTTATACAATGCCTAGAGACATAGTTCTACCTTACACAATGCCTAGAGACATAGTTCTACCTTACACAATGCCTAGAGACATAGTTCTACCTTACACAATGCCTAGAGACATAGTTCTACCTTACACAATGCCTAGAGACATAGTTCTACCTTACACAATGCCTAGAGTCATAGTTCTACCTTACACAATGCCTAGAGTCATAGCTCTACCTTACACAATGCCTAGAGACATAGTTCTACCTTACACAATGCCTAGAGTCATAGTTCTACCTTACACAAGGCCTTAAGTCATAGTTCTACCTTACACAAGGCTTTAAGTCATAGTTCTACCTTACACAATGCCTAGAGACATAGTTCTACCTTATACAATGCCTTGAGACATAGTTCTACCTTACACAATGCCTAGAGTCATAGTTCTACCTTACACAATGCCTAGAGTCATAGTTCTACCTTACACAATGCCTAGAGACATAGTTCTACCTTACACAATGCCTAGAGACATAGTTCTACCTTACACAATGCCTAGAGTCATAGTTCTACCTTACACAATGCCTAGAGTCATAGCTCTACCTTACACAATGCCTAGAGACATAGTTCTACCTTACACAATGCCTAGAGTCATAGTTCTACCTTACACAATGCCTAGAGTCATAGTTCTACCTTACACAATGCATAGAGACATAGTTCTACCTTACACAATGCCTAGAGACATAGTTCTACCTTACACAAGGCCTAGAGTCATAGTTCTACCTTACACAAGGCCTTAAGTCATAGTTCTACCTTATACAATGCCTAGAGTCATAGTTCTACCTTACACAATGCCTAGAGTCATAGTTCTACCTTACACAATGCATAGAGACATAGTTCTACCTTACACAATGCCTAGAGACATAGTTCTACCTTACACAAGGCCTAGAGTCATAGTTCTACCTTACACAAGGCCTTAAGTCATAGTTCTACCTTATACAATGCCTAGAGTCATAGTTCTACCTTACACAATGCCTAGAGTCATAGTTCTACCTTACACAAGGCCTTGAGTCATAGTTCTACCTTATACAATGCCTAGAGTCATAGTTCTACCTTACACAATGCCTAGAGTCATAGTTCTACCTTACACAATGCATAGAGACATAGTTCTACCTTACACAATGCCTAGAGACATAGTTCTACCTTACACAAGGCCTAGAGTCATGTATCTACCTTACACAAGGCCTAGAGACATAGTTCTACCTTACACAAGGCCTAGAGTCATAGTTCTACCTTACACAATGCCTAGAGACATAGTTCTACCTTACACAAGGCCTAGAGACATAGTTCTACCTTACACAATGCCTAGAGTCATAGTTATATCTTACACAAGGCCTTGAGTCATAGTTCTCCTTAACACATGGCCTTAAGTCAAGATTCTACCTTAATTTTTAGCCAGCAAAACAAATTATGAAGTGAAGTTTTTCAAGTTGTAAAACTACAAGTCTTAACAATTAAGCCGGTATTATTGGAGGCAGAAATCACAATCTTAATTTAGATTAATATCTAATTAGTCATGCATTTTACTGATACTTATACCTATCTTCTCAGTTACTGAGAGTAAACCATTGTTAATTTGCTAATCACAGAGTGCAATTAAGTATGTTAAGGGCTAACATAGTTTAAAAGTTATAACTATGACCATGTGCCAACTTATAAAATTCACTGAAAAACTGCTACTTACTAAAATTTATGTGATCTATAATAAAATTCATACAGTGATAAACTTGTACTTACTGTGATGATGCAGCCAGTAAATAAGGAAGTTTATTTAAAGTTTCTTAAGGTTGTCTCAGGCATGTACATAATTGTTTGAAAGTATACCACTTTGCTATACGTTTATTGAATTGAACACAAAAGAGGCATTATATAATGAGTTTGGCAAGATTGCAAAATTATTCAATATTACATAAAAGTTAGTGTTTAAGTTGGCAGGCCTACATGATTATTTAGAAGACCAAAAATATAGTGCTAACTTTCTTGGTGTTAACCAAAAATGCCTATCAAGTGACTCTATTCTAGCCAGTGCGCATGTGCAGGCTTTTAAATACTGTGAAATCATTAATGTTCGTGGGGCATTAATGTTCGTGGTTTTCGTGGGTTGGGTGAACCACGAATTCAAGATCCCACGAAATATAAACCCTTTATTCACTTTTTCAATTGCCTTGTTACGTACATACTCTAGAATATTCTTTACAGAGGTCGCAGTATACAGTGTTAAAACCTGTCTCACTGTATAACTTACGATCATTATTCTGTTAATATATTATAACTGCCATTAACAAATAATCAACCAAATCAATTAAATGTGTTTTATGCAGCAAATGACAGTTATAAGCACGTGTTTAAATGTGTGCTGTTAATGAAAATCTCCAAGTTTACAAGATGTGCGTGATGAGTGTCCATACTCGTTTTTTTTATTTAATAAAATAATTAATCGATTACCAGTATATTGAAGGTTACTAAGCACCGAACGTGACAATATACGCACCTTTTCGGTGTTTTCACAGTTTGCAAAATTCTTAATTGGCATTCAATGGCTTCCCCTATCTGTATTTATGATCAGGGTACATCTTCTTTTATTACCTTTATTCCCAATTAAATCGATAAGTGACATGGGTATATGCACTAATTGGCATGTCGTACCACATTAGCGAGTGTCATAAACCGAGTGACGTAGAAGACAGAAATCACGGGCCAGCGCGTGGATATTATGCAGACGATCTAGGACGATCGCATCTTCGATTTTTTTTTTCTTTTTCAAAAATGAAAATCCACGAATTCAAGTACCCACGAAATTGTTTTTTTCGGCAAACCACGAAATTTCATGCCCACGAACATTAATGATTTCACAGTAACTCATTTAATAAAACCAGTTCATGACTAAATGGAAATTTGGTGGTTGTTTTGTTATTTAATTGAAATATGGCATTTGTCATGTGCATTAATGGATTTTGGTTGTCAGACCTCTTCTAACTGTGAATCTGTCTGGCAATCCCATTGGCAGAGGCAAAAGAGCCTTAACACCGAATAATGAGTTATAGCTGATATATAACAAGTTTAACACGTTCATTCACTGGATTCCCTTTTTGGCAATTTTATCAGTCCAGATCTTTCAGTCATAATGCACCAGTCAATTGTAACCACGGCCCCCCCAGGTCCAGGGAAAAGCCGAGACTTTGACTTTCGGTCCAGCCGAGCCCGGTTAAATCCCCGTAGGGCGGGGATGAACTGCTGGTAAAATCCCCACCAAATGCTACCCCACCCCAGGGACCCTAGGTAAGGCTAATTCCCTGCAATTTTTGGTGCGAACACAAAACCACCCAATTCACCACATGGCCACCTGGAAGATAAAAACACGGCGCATTTCCCAGGCTAACTACAGTATACCCCCGGACCTGGGGGGGCCTTGGTTACAATTGACTGGTGCATAACACACATAATATTTTGAAAAGACTTTTATGGCATTCTTTAATAAAAAAAAGAAAAGAAAAAGTAAAAACATTGGTTATCATGAAAAGTTTTACAGTACCTTAGATTTTAGCAAATCCTTTCATGAAAATCCAGATATGTACCTTGTCATCAACATGCATTAGTATTTAGTTATGCAACTTCTAGTCAATCAGATTTTCATTTTTGTTCATAACTTTTACATTTAACGTAACACATAGTCATTCCTATTTGGATCTATGTGTGCCCAAGCTTTTCCACTATCTATGTTTATGCCTCCCATTTTTGCCTGCCCTGTATAATATAAAACCACAGTTCAAACCACATGACATCAGGTTTACGTAAATTAAAAAAGATAGTCATATTTTTCCAAACGTGTTTGATACTGACATACAGCTGAACTCAATGCCAATTTAAATCAAATGCATTCGGAAAATTATTTTTTCTTTAAATCCTTTTTTTTATTATTTATTACATTATCACAATTGTTTTCTTCAGTTGTAGACATAAAAACATTCTATATCTTTTACAATGTTATATGCAGCCTTTGGACTGCAAGCAATTAATGCAGGGTAGTGCAGGTAAATATATCAATTTAGCATCACCTTAAGAAGTATCAGTTGATGATTATAAAGTGACAAGTTAAATATTTAATCAAAGTTGTCCATCAATGTTATAAAGCACTCATTTGATATAGTTAAATTTAATATAAACAAGAGGGCCATGATGGCCCTAAATGGCTCACCTGAGTAAAATAATTGAACCTTTGTAATCAATATAGCTTGATATTTGTTCTCAAAGATAGAGAAAAACATACTGGTCAAACATGTTGCCTGGATAATCACTGACAGGACTTGTCACAGTTGCCTGCACACTGACAGGACTTTGTCACAGTTTCCTGCACACTGACAGGAATTGGTGATTGACTGCACACTGACAGAACTTTGTTCAGATGCCTGCACTGACGGGACTTGATGATTGACTGAACACTGACAAAATTTGATTCTCATACCTGCACACTGACAGGACTTTGTTCAGTTGTCTGCACACTGACAGGACTTAATAATTGACTGCACACTGACAGGACTTTTTTCAGTTGCCTGCACACTGACAGGACTTTGTTCAATTGCCTGCACACTAACAGGACTTCATTCAATTGCCTGCACACTGACAAAACTAAATATAACAACAAACAGTGCACCATTCAATAAAATCAATAAACTGCCTTAAGCTCTAAAATCAATTATCAGTACACATTCTGCACCTTCAACTAATATTATCTCTCCTTCCATCTAGGACAACATCACCTTCCTTCAAATTTATAGAATCAAATTCTTCTTTATATAAGGCTTATTCACTATCCAACCTATTTTCGGCGTGACTACCCCCACACCCACCACCCCCCCACCGCATTCACTCGGCAGTGCAGGGCCACCTGGAAGGTAAAATCATGGCCCTTTTTCCCTGCTATCCCCCCGGACCTGAGGGCCGTGGTTACAATTGACTGGTGCATATCAACCATACAAAACCTTTTATCATTTCTTAATGTACATGGGATGAAATTTAAATTATTGTATACTTTGTTTTATGCATTGTTCTTGATTTAGAATTCGTAAGAACTCTCTGTATAATTCAACTTTGTACCATGTTTGAGGATAATTCCTTTGTTTTTGTCTATACATTATCACCCATAATGAAACAATAACAAGTAGGCAGATATTAACCATTCAATAACTGGTGTCAGGTTAAATAACAACACTACTCACTTATATCTCATGCTAGTTTATATTGAGTGTTGTTTTCAACGACAAAGTTCTATACAGTTACTTAACCCACTACTGCCTAGTGCGAGTGTATAGTTTAGATACGTCAGGTTGTAGGTGCCGAACTTATAATAAGGGCCGCAAAAAAACCCATTGCAATGTATAGCAATATGCAGAGCCCAAATTGATAATTCATTATTATCATGCTGTGTGGCTAATACCAGGAGTTTCACTACATGTCCATGTAATTGAGTATTACCCAACATTTTTTAAATGGATTCGATATCAGTAAGTTTCTATTACTGTGTTGTTTTGATTTTAATTGAGTTTCAACAATGAATAATTGTCTGTTTAATAATTGAGTGTTATAGAAAACAATAACTGGTACCAGCTTAATAATGCAAAATGAGTGTTTAAAACTGTTGTAAAGTTCAAAATTCTGAATAAATCAAAACATCAAAACACACATTAAGCACAAACTAACAATGACCAGGAACAACCATGAAATTAATACAGAATTGTTGCTAGAATTCACAATTTGATTAGAACAACCATGACATTAATACAGAATTATTTCAAGAATTCACACTTTGTCTAGACCAACAATGATATTAATATGGATTTATTGCAAGAACTCCCAACTTAAACGACTAGAACTTTAGGCAAACCAATCATTACCACTTCATTATGTGTGCGAAGGATGTATGGTAATGTTAATGAGTGTATATTGTCTATAAAGGATTAAGTTATGCTTTGTTTGTATACAAATATCTGCATGGTGTTTCTTTGATTTCGAGAAGCCATAATCAAAGTTGACAATTTGGTCAATTATTGATGGCTTGAGCACCATACAGCAGCACTATGTCTGATATTAATTCATCTAAGATGTCCCCAATTATCTTCTCAGATCGCGGGGGATTCAAATACATTTAATTTGACAAAGCATTTGCTTGAGTTTTTACTTCTTATTTTACCTCTTTTCTGACAATTTTGCGGAAAACTTGTGATTTTCTATCTGCATCTGGGTATGATTGTAATTACTCTGAAATCAACAGAAAACGTTTACAGAAGTTTATTTCTGGTTTGCTTCTGGGGGTCGGGGAAGTGGGGGGGGGGGGGGATAATCAGCTTATCACAGTAACAATGATCCACTTAAAATTGAGGTTATAATCATTGAATCCAGTTCACCAAAATGAGTTTCCAACTATTATTTTTAATTCACTCTGGGCTGCTTTTAATTAAATGCGTTTTTTAACTTGCCAATTTTAAAAAATGCATTTTCTATGATTTTAATTGTGTATTAATGCAAATATGCACCTTGTCTGTAACTCAGAAACTGACCTGCATGTTATGGGACATTGTTTATCCCCTCATCAATCCACAATACAACATCCAAACACCATCAACAAGGTAATACAGCAGTTTTCAGTTTCAGAAGAAAGTCCAAACAAAATACACAGTTTAATAGTCTGAACTAATAATAATACATAAGTCGTCAAATATTTGTCATATAATAGTTTTGCCCCCAAACTGACTGGTTTTCTTTCATATATTTTTGTTTCATATATAATCAACCAAGTTCAGTCACCGAACAATAGGTAATGCACAACAAATTAAATGCTCTAGTAAGATCAAATTAATGCGCAAAGATTAAATTCAGCTTTGGTTTCACTAAGTCAATGTAAATCCGCTTCCAACATGCTAAGAAGTTTGCTCAAGTTTATTGTTGTAATCATGGTAGTTGGCCATAGTTCATTGTTGTATCCATGGAACAAATTCAGAAACATGTGATAACCTACAATAAAGTATCATCTTATATTGCTACAAATTGTTTAAATGTTTTTGACACATCCAAAGAAGAAAAAATCAAATAGTTATGTTCTGTAATTGACAAGTCACAAATAACTTATCCATCATGTCAAACAGTGTAAAGATTAAAACAGGGACGTTTTTTGCCCAATTGGCGGATATCAGATATTAGTTAAAAAAGTTAACCCTGAAACATCATTACATGGTCAATGCATTAAGCTGTTAAGCTGCTTAATTATTAACACTGTGCAGATGGACAAACATTAATCAATGCACAGAAAACACTCAGGGTTTTCCAAGAGATGCACAAGCACTTTGTTTTTCAATTCCAGTAATAAAGGCCTTCTATATTTAAGTTATTATCAATCATACTTGCCATTTTTTTTATCAGTATGTTCACTATACTTATAATTTTTCATTAAAAAAAGCAAATGAGCTTAAAAAAATGAGACACAAAATGCTCTTTGATAGATTCTATCTTGAAGCACTCTTTGAGCCATTTTGGCAAAGAATCTTAATTATCAGAAAAAACAAAACCAACTAGGTTACTATGTAATAGTCAATGTTTATTTTTGGTCTTTGAAATAATAAAGACGGCTGACTAGGCACTGCCTCTAATAGTTTAGATATTTAACTGTAAATTTTACATTTCCTAGTGCTTAGTGCAAATTATCTCACAGATGCCTTCTTATTAGGCAGTGTGCATGGACAACCTTCTAAACAAATCACTTAATAAAATCAATTAATTACTAAATAGAAATTTGGAGATATTTAACAAGGGTTTTGGTTTGTCGGAGCTCTTCTTATGTTTAAATGTGAATCAGTCCAGGCGATCCTATTGGCAATGCCAGAGGCATGGGCCTGAACACTCACATATTTTATATGCAGAGTTTTATTTCAACAATTTCTTTATCTTTTGGAAAACATAATTTTCCATCATTCTTTTCAACAATTCAGTCAAATACATTTATATAACAATGGTGAAAAAGCAACACCTGAATAAAAAAACAATGACCCTTTACAGCTCACCTGATGAACAACTTGTCAGTGGTCATCAAGTATGTTGCTGTTTGCTAAGGAAGCAAGTGGTTGCCAAGTAATTTGAAGGTTGATAAGGAGATCGATCCTTGTAAAGGAAAATAGTAGTATTTCTAGGGAGGTTAAGACATTGCCAGCTGAACTGGTTCCCCGAGACAATGAATGTGGTAGCAATGGAAGCTGACTGTTGCTAAAAGTATCATTGGTTGCTATGGATGTAAGGAGTTGCTAAGGAAGAAAGAGGTTGGTTGGAAGTCACTGGTTGCTAAGAAAGACATTGGTAGTTGAGGTAATTAGTGGTTGCTAAGGAAGTTGTTGGTTGCTTAGGTAGTCGATAGTTGCTTAGGAAGTCATTGTTTAAAAAGAAAGTCATTGGTTGCTATGGATGCAGGTTATAGCTTTGGTAATCATTGGTTGCTTAGAAAATAATTGATTTGAAAGGAAGTCTTAAGTTCATAAGAAAGTCATTGGTTGCCATGGAAAAAAACTTAATTGCTAAGGAAGTAAGTGGTTGCTAAGAAAGTCATTGGTCTTTTCAGAGGTCAAAGGTTACTGAAGAGGTCATTGATTGCTATGGATGTAGGAAGGTGCTAAGAGATCATTGCTTGCAAAGGAAGTCAATGGTTGCTAAGGAAGAAAGTGATTGATTTTTGAGGAAGTCAACGGATGCTATGGACCCCGAGGGCATGGCCAGCTTTGAGCCAAGGAGCAATATTTGAACAATGCTAGTAAGCGTCCACTATATAAGGTTAATATCAAAGATTAACGGGCCTTGCAGTTTCAGAGAAAACATTTTACTATATAAGTATATAGAAATCTTGTGACCCTGGAGCAGGGTCAGCTTTAATACCATGGACATAACTTGGAACAATCTTAGTAAATAGCCACTACTTAAGGCCACATACCAATTATCAAAAGTCTTGGCCTTGCAGTTTTAAAGAAAACAATTTTGAAAGATTTTACAATATGAGTATATTGTTGAAAACCTGGGACCCCCAGGGCAGGCCAGCTACTACCCCATGGACAAAATTTGAACAGCGTTGGTAAAGGATCACTTATTGAGGCTCCATACCAAATATCGAAGGTTTGGGGCTTTCCGTTTTACAGAAGATGTTGGAAGTACTAAATGTTGACACTGAATACAGACATTGGACAATCACATTAGCTCACTCAACAATTATTAAAGGGGCTGTACTCCGTATGATAAAATAGCGAAAAAAAAGAAAATTGTCGAAAACTGACATAAACTTGGCATAGATGTGTACAATGCATTGAAACTTACTAACTGAAGTACCACATAGTTTACAATTTATTTAAGTTTAGCAGTTATTTCGTATTTTTCCATTAAAAAAGATTACTGGGTATGTCTACCAGGTAGAATTCATTCCTTATGCGTGATTGGCTAGTCGGTGTTATCACGTGATATTACCGGGGTAGTTGTATAGCTTAATTATGTCACCCAATTAGAGTGAGCCGTCGTAGCTCAGTGGATACGACGCTGGACTGGAATTTTGGCGACACAGGTTCGAACCCGGTCTCCGACACAATTTTTTTTTACATTTTGGTACTTTTTCTTACAATTATGATATCAAAGCGTAACACATTCTATAAGATAATTGTCCTGAGATTCGTTACAGAAAAAACTTTTTTTGGTGTCAATCTGGTGTAGGTACAGTCCCTTTAAAGCCATAATTGAATAAATAACTTCTTGCAGAATGTAAATCAAGGTTCATTTAAACAGTTGTTAGGACCAAGGTTCATTTGAAGTTTTTGCACAACATGACAACCACAACACCTCAGCTATTGCAAACACCACAGGTGTATCTGTATTATTTTTTTGTTAACTACATCCCATTCAATCATAAATTAAAAAACGAAAACCTCTTGATTTGTTTTTTTTATCATATGTTGAATAAAATACTGATTAGGACAAAATATGACACAGCTAAAATCACAGAATACTGACAACCATTCAAGATATTCAAATTTACAATTTAGCCTTCACCTTATTTTAATTCATTTTCCACATTCCCCTAAAGTGCAGTCTTGATCATTCTTTATGATATATATCCCCATAACAGTCATATCTCCATAATAATGACAAGAACTGTACAAAACTGACCCACATTTACTGGTGTAGAATGTGTAATTTATGTAAAAGCATGAAAACGGAAACAATTTATCACTACAGTTAACACTTGACAAGATAATGTCAATGGACACAATCTCAAATGCTTCTTCTATTGTATGTTTTTAATACAGTGGCCAGTAACTTCGTGACTAGAGCTAGCACCAAGTGACCATGAGAGTTGGTTCAACAGTCATCGAAATTAAGATTTTATGACAAACAAGCCGGAATTCTTAAAACATTTCAAAGTTTCTTAAAACATATCAAAGTGTTTTATGCTGGAAGGCATTTTACAAGAACAGGATAAAAAATGATAGGTGTGTTTTAAAAAATGAATAATTTGATTGATAACAAAGTCTTAAATTGAAATGGCCCTGTATATTGCTTTTATTGAAACATAGATTTTAACTAGAAATGTGTCCATAGGACACGGATGCCCCCACTTCGATTTTTTGTCACAGAAAATAAGCCATAATGATTATTCAGGATAATCTGAGGGCCCTAACTCCTAAATGATTAAGGCGATTTCCATGGCTATCAAACTTGATCAAGATATTATGGTCACAAACATGTGTTAAAAGTTTGGTGAGGATTGGACAAACAGTTTTCAAGAATTAGATCGGAAACAATCTTCGGGACGTATTTTTCAAGTCTTTTTTTGCAAATAAAGGGCCGTAACTCCTAAATGACAAAAGCGATTTCCATGGCTTTCGAACTTGATCAAGATATTATGGTCACAATCATGTATGTAAAGTTTGGTGAGGATTGGACACATACTTTTCAAGAATTAGATTGGAAACATATATTTTTGAAGTATTTTTGGCAAAAAAGGGCCGTAACTCCTAAATGACTAAAGCGATTTCCATGACTATCGAACTTGATCAAGATATTATGGTCACAAACATGTGTTTAAAGTTTGGTGAGGATTGGACAAACGGTTTTCAAGAATTAGATCGGAAACAATCTTCGGGAATTTTTGGCAAAAAAGGGCCGTAACTCCTAAATGACTAAAGCGATTTCCATGACTATCGAACTTGATCAAGATATTATGGTCACAAACATGTGTTTAAAGTTTGGTGAGGATTGGACAAACGGTTTTCAAGAATTAGATCGGAAACAATCTTCGGGACGTACGTACGTACGTACGGACAGACGTACGTACGTACGGACAAGGGCAACCCTATATGCCGCCACTTTGTGGGGGCATAAAAACCAACTTTTCCTTGAATAGGTGAATGTTACACAGTACTATTTGTATTAATAATACTATTTCCTATAGGTTTGTCAATCTCCTACTTAGTAATCTCCCTTAGCAAGAAGGATAAAAAAACCAATATAAGAATAAATAAGTCCGAATAACTCACAATCATGACGCTTTGGAACTTTGGAATAGTGTTGTGCCGATGATCGATTATAATCAACAATTGATCGGAAAGGCCTACGTTGGCGACAATCGATAGTGAAATTTGAACAATTAATTATAGAAACAGTGGACATAACCGCTACCGACTACGAGTAAAAAATTGTCATGAAAATATGTTTTGTTTCTGGTTAATGCTTGTTAATGTTGAAATGTTAAGGTGTTACTAATTTAAGTTATCTTAGGTCATAGTCTTATCAAGTCAATAAGTCACTACAGTACCTTATTACCAATTTTCTTTGTAATTTAACTGTTAAAGAATTGGTTCTCAACTGTTCATGTTTGTTCTCATGATTTTTAAAACTTATTACCGTTTACTTCTTACCATGTAAGAATTTTTTTTTCTCAGTTTTCTTAAAAAAATGTTCTTGTAGAACATATCAAATTTTTAACTGCTTGTTGAACTTGCTACTGACTGATTATTAAAAAGAAATTGATATCTTCCTTTGTGTTTATTTTACACATGAATACAATACTAAATGTAAGACAAAAATTAGAGCCTGTGCTCTCATGTTCTGTAAAAGTAACTTGCAAACACGAAAGGATAGTTGCAATCTGAATAAATAATGTAATTTATACAAAGAAATGTACAAACAATATTGTAAGGGAACAATGCTTAAAACTGATGCATGTACTGTATCTGTATGCCTTAAATATGATGACCAAAGATAATTAAATAATGATTGAATCGATTAATAATCGATCATTGATCAGTTTCATAAACCGATTATCCATAGTATTTTTTGCGTCCGATTTCCATCACTACTTTGGACAAGGTCAGAGTTGTGAGGTAGCAATGTTTAGATAGCAGATTCAGGGACGGATCCAGCCATTGACTTAGAAGGGGTGTAACTTAGGGGTACAAACATTTTGAATTAAGCCCCTACCTCAGAACCGAAAGTATATGGCATAAACTATTTGCTTGAGGGTTGGAGGTTACTACCATAAGAAAATTTTAACAATTTGTACTCAGAAATAGTGCATCTATATAAAGTGTATTTTATTATTTTACAAAAAGTAAACTGAGGACGATTTTAGAGAGGGCATGCCTCGGGGACACCCCTCTAAATCTGCTAGTGACATTTCATCCAATGATTTGATGTTTAAAACTTTTTTACATCTAAATCGAATGCGTGTTTGTGTACAAATCTGGATGTGCAAAAGTCGCAGCGATGCACTCAATAGTTCTATCATCTTAGCCAGCATTATTATTTACAAAGGCAGGTCAGACTTGTCGTTTAAAGTTATGACGCCTTTTGCTCTATATTTTAACAAAATACAGTTAGACTTTATACAAACATACAGACATATAGGGTATTTATATAAATGTAAGGTATAAAATTATAATTTATTTATAGATGATTTTATCAACTACCTCCTAATGTAAAATCCTGATGTTTCTTTAGAACAGTCATAATTGCAAAACTGACCTACAAGACATAAATTTATAATGTTCTCCTATAATATATATATATATATATATATATATATATAGAGAGAGAGAGAGAGAGAGAGAGAGAGAGAGAGAGAGATCAAACATTTACCTGAAAGTACAGCCTTATGACATTTAGTACATAATATTTTCATTTTTCATTCGTCTTAAATATAGACTTGATAGTAAGGTAGTTATTGTAATTTCAATCATATCAATATGCTTTTATGGTGTACATAATTAGATATGTAAAGGTCACTTGGAACATGAATTTATTTAAAAAATATGTATATTTTGTTGATAATATTGATTTGTACAAATACATGAATGTTTGTTTTTGTCACTATTTTGAACAATATTTGTCCACACAGGTCTATTTGGACCATAACAGTTTTGTTCTGTTCTGTAAAATATCAGTATCATATACTTGAACATAGCGATAGACCACAGCAGTCTTGTTAAGGTTATAATAAAAACAATGATGATTTTATGTCTAGCAAATTATTTCATAATATATATTTACTGTACTGTGCCTATCATTTTAACATTTCACCACTGTGTATAAACAACTCAAGTTTTCAAAGTTCAAAGTTTACCATGATGAAAAGGTGAGAAGAACATCCCTTGAAAGCTTAAATAAGTCCAGATCCTTTCCTATCCTTCTCTGCAGCAACAAATACACCAGACAACACTTACACAACATTCGCTAAATACATTTGACAACTTTAACACATTTCTGACAGGTTGACAATCAAGGGAGGTCATTTTAGTTTTATAACGTATGATTTATCATGAGGAGAAAATTATTAAAGGGAGGCTACTCATTAACAATAAATGTTTGTTCATTGAAAAGTTGTCATTCTTTTTTTATCATTAAAATATACACGATACCAAGGAACTTGTATTCTTCATTGGGTCCGACTTTTTGAAAATGAGAGTTTGAGTTAAAGCAAAAAATGTCTTAATAAATAAATTCATATGGACTTGTCACAGCAGACCCCTGGAGTTTTTTGTTTCTTTTTTGTAATGGAAGACTTGTGGTGTCCATACTCCTTTTTGTTCACTCAAGAGTAAATGCAGTGCAGCAAGTCTATGCACACTATACGTCCAATTTTTTTATTGTGCAAACAATGAAGACATGATAAAAAAACAACATTTTTTTATAATAAACTATTACTAGCAGGCATCTCAAACTGTGCCACAATTATGGTCATGGACCTCGTGCAGCTACCATGACAATGATCATAGACCTCGTGTAGCTACCGTGACAATGATCATGGACCTCGTGTAGCTTCCGTGACAATGATCATGGACCTCGTGTAGCTTCCGTGACAATGATCATGGACCTCGTGTAGCTTCCGTGACAATGATCATGGACCTCGTGCAGCTACCCTGATAATGATCATGGACCTCGTGTAGCTTCCGTGACAATGATCATGGACCTCGTGCAGCTACCATGACAATGATCATGGACCTCGTGCAGCTACCATGACAATGATCATAGACCTCGTGTAGCTACCGTGACAATGATCATGGACCTCGTGCAGCTACCATGACAATGATCATGGACCTCGTGTAGCTTCCGTGACAATGATCATGGACCTCGTGCAGCTACCCTGATAATGATCATGGACCTCGTGCAGCTACCGTGACAATGATCATGGACCTCGTGCAGCTACCATGACAATGATCATGGACCTCGTGTAGCTTCCGTCACAATGATCATGGACCTCGTGCAGCTACCGTGACAATGATCATGGACCTCGTGCAGCTACCATGACAATGATCATAGACCTCGTGCAGCTACCGTGACAATGATCATAGACCTCGTGTAGCTACCGTGACAATGATCATAGACCTCGTGTAGCTACCGTGACAATGATCATGGACCTCGTGCAGCTACCGTGACAATGATCATAGACCTCGTGTAGCTACCGTGACAATGATCATGGACCTCGTGCAGCTACCGTGACAATGATCATGGACCTCGTGCAGCTACCATGACAATGATCATAGACCTCGTGCAGCTACCATGACAATGATCATAGACCTCGTGTAGCTACCGTGACAATGATCATGGACCTCGTGCAGCTACCGTGACAATGATCATGGACCTCGTGCAGCTACCATGACAATGATCATAGACCTCGTGTAGCTTCCGTGACAATGATCATGGACCTCGTGCAGCTACCCTGATAATGATCATGGACCTCGTGCAGCTACCGTGACAATGATCATGGACGTCGTGCAGCTACCGTGACAATGATCATGGACCTCGTGCAGCTACCGTGACAATGATCAGGGACCTCGTGCAGCTACCGTGACAATGATCATGGAACTCGTGCAGCTACCATGACAATGATCAGGGACCTCCTGCAGCTTTCATGACAATGATCAGGGACATAGTGGCGCTACCATGCCAATGATCAGGGACCTTGTGCAGCTACCGTGACAATGATCAGGGACCTTGTGTTTTACCATGACAATGATGATGGACCTTGTGCAGCTACCATGACAATGATCATGAACCTCATGCAGCTAGTGTGACAGTGATCATGGACCTCGTGCAGCTACCGTGACAATGATCATGGACCTTGTGCAGCTACCGTGACAATGAAAAAATACAGTGTGGTAAATTGACATCAGAAGTTCAAATAAGTGATCTTTTGCTCACTCATATATTTGTAATTCAAAGAAAAATGCTTCATTTTCAAGAAATACAAGAGCAAAGTGATTTAAAATTCAACCAAATATAGATTACGGTAATTTTTCAGTACAAATGAGTTTTATGTCATTTGCTGTTTACTATTGAACTATAAATTAACAAAGTTATCTGCAAGCTTGTCCCTTAAGGGCTTTAACATTGGAGATATAAATCAAACCGATGTTTTATTTACAGGGATTGATAAGTATCATTTTTGCTAAGGATCCCCAAGGAACATCACCTGTTGATATCACATGCCCCTTCCTGTAGTCATGAGTCCCTTCAAAATATTGTCATTTTTCTATCCTTAAGTATAGGCTTTTGTATGCCTGCTTTTCTAACAAATTCACATGAGGTATGGTTTAGAAGTGATCTTCATGTATGTATTACAAAAGAAGCTTGAAATATTATCTCTACCATTGTGAACTTGATTATTAAGACGCATATCTAACCCAATCAAATGTTGCTCTTTTGCAATTCTACTTTTACTTACAATCACCATCTAGCTACAGGCAGCAGTTATGTTGACAGGACCCACCCTTTACTCCCTGCCCCCATCAAATAGGGTGGGTCCTGTCAATGTAACTGCCGCCTGTGTGCATCTAGCAGTTTTGACCTTTACCACACACTCAGGAATGTTTAGAATGCAAGTAGCATTTTCATTGGATGTTTATGATGTTATTAGATGGCTGACAATTGTCTGACGAAAGTGAAAGAAAACAACAATTTCTGCAACAGAAAACAACATTTCATTTATTGAATTTAGTGTCCTAGCCAGTGGTTGTACACTATTGTACCATACAGCTACCAGTTTAGCTACTGCAAAATAATGTTCGTGCAATAGGGGATTCTTTTAATCCTTAAGGATTTGCCATATCAGAATTTAGAAATGTAAAAAAAACGTCCACATACAATTATCGTAATCGGTACATCCAGGATATTTAGACAACCAGTTAACAGAGACTTGAATGTATGATTCAGATCCCAACAGCTGCCCCTGGCATACTTTAAATAGTTGCCTGTGGCCTCAGTTGGGTAAAATCAGTCTTGACCCTGATTAATCATGTTTAATAGTTGAATTGTGTTCCGTGTAAGCAGCCCATAAAATGTTGTATTTTTTGTTTTCAGGGTCAAGACTGATTTTACCCAACTGAGGCCACAGGCAACTATTTACAGTAAGCCAGGGGCAGCTGTTGGGATCTGCATCATACATTCAAGTATCTGTGTACCAGTTCACCTTGTTTTGCAATTGAAGAGGGGCTGTTTCAAAGTTTTACGCGAGGTATTAAGGTGTCTATATGAAACATATAGTAGAATAACTGTGGTCTCGCGCCAAAAAAATAGCATGATGTAATTAGATGGTGATACGAACGTATTGCTGCTCAGCAATGCGTTGCATATGCTCACGTTTGATTCGAAAATGTAATGGAGAATTTAAAAGTAGGGGCTGTAACTCTAATTCTGCCGGAATAAATTGAGATTATGAACAACCAATACTTATCAGGTAAGTGCGGTGTTTCATTTCTTAAGGCTGGTAGTAGAATTATACGATACAATGAGCAATTTGGTATGGAAATTCTTTGGTCAGGTATTTTGCACATTTTTTTAATGTTTCTTACATCTTTGACGCAAGCTAATAATAACGGAAAAGTAGTAAAACACACAAGGTATTGAGCACATGTGTATTCAAACGTGGTAGAAAAAGCGAAATTAAAAAAAAAAAACATAAGTCGTTTTGTATTACGCAGGTACTTCCGGATAAAAGCCTAAATCAAGTTCAGTCTGATCCAAAGGGGGTGGGATTGGGGGGCCTTCGGTGCTGATCCTTTTGAATTACGCTCCTCTTTCAGAACCGAAATTTATTTGAAAATGTTGGTAGGGGTGTTGCGGGTCATCCCCGACGAAATTTTAACACTTTCTAGTCCGCAATGGGGCATTTTGGACGTATTCTGCTATGAATTTTCTCTTTTATCGAAATAAAAGTAAACATAGACGATATAGGATTTGTATCCAAATGTGTTTCAAATCACTACGTCCAAAATAATCCAACATCGTTTAACCGTCCCCGTGGCCTAGTGGTTTAGGAGTTTGCTTACAGAGCGGGAGGTCGTGGGTTCGGCCGCGTCATATCGAAAGACGTTAAACGTTGGTACAAGTAACTCCCTTGCCTTGCGCTCGGCATTTAAAGGGTAGTGCTTGGAAAAGTGGTGTACTCAGTACTGGTTAATCCCAGGATAGTTGTACTCCGTGTATCGGTGCTTTACACCGGGTTCGTTAAAGAACCAAGGGGTCTCTTCGAAAAAGGGCTATGGTATCGCACCCGGGCTTCCTTGTATCTCACCACTGTCCATTCCGCGTGCTGTCTCTTCAGCAAAAATAAAGGACCCCGTTGGAAATAGGTCTAAAGAAACACATGTATAACATTATACTACACCACCTCCACCAAGGCTGCAGCCGTTACCGCCACTATGATAACTTATGATGGAACGGCTACGATGATATAATGATAAGCATTAAAATGATTATGATGTTGGTCTTGTTTATGATGATATGGTTCATTTGGCAGGGGCGTACCTAAAGCATTTTGAAATGTACGCCCGTACATTTGAAAGCGGTGAAAAAAGTAAAGGTATTTCTATATTCTGGCCCCAATATGATGGTTCGAGCGGGACCGATATCCCCTGACGTGGGACTGTTTTTACTGGTCAGTTCGCAGGAACCGTTATTCATTTGTACTCCTAAGCGTACTGGAGTAAGCCTAGATACGCCCCTGTTTGGTCAAACTGTTCGTTCTTGAAGACATCGACTTAAATTATGACATCAATGACAATGACGAAACTGATTATGTTGCATACTGGTGATTATGTTTAATGGTGAATGCTGGTAGCCAGTACCACTTTCAGATGAATATTATCATTATGACCTTGTCGTAGGGAGCTACAGTATGTATGGGTCATATTGGCCACTTAGATCCCTACACTAAATTAGGACGGATGCAGTCAATTGACACATAGAGCTCTGAACGACAAACAGGTTCGCATAGAACTCCTGGCATCCGAGGGACAAGTACGCACACTAATACATTAGTGTCAAATATACAGATCAACTGACCTTGGCATCTGCTTGCTCATTAAAGTGTGACTGTCCCGCGGAATCCACGGTGTATGACGATGGACCACAAAAGTCCGCAAAACGCTTGGACCTGAGTGAGAGGGCGTGAGAAGTCTCCGCAGACTCCGTCCGTACGACCGTCGTGCTGGCGATAACCGTGGCGCCGTGGGATGCCCGTGGGGAGTTGGAGCCGTCAGATTCCCGACAATAAACGACACCGGTCTGGTTCACATGGATACTGGGCGTGCATCCCATCACGTTGTTCCGGCAACAGCACGCCAGCCAATCCGTGGTTGCGGACGGCGGGTGGACAAGTCACGTTGACGTAAGGCGTAAGATCCAAACATTTTCAACAGCGTTCTTGGAGATTTTGAATAGCATTGTCAATCCACTCAAAACGTTGTTGTTTGAGAATTGACTGATATTACACTGTAACAAATCCACTAATCACTGCTCAACTAGAACACTCGTACTTTAACTGACAAACAGTTCTTATTGGCATGTTCCATTCCCAAAATAACGATATACATATATAGTGCACAATTTGTTTATTCCAGAGAACAAATTGGCTTTAGCTTTGAGCATCATGGCAGTCATATACAAGCGCTTGTCTCCGATATTTGCTGTCAAGCGAATCATATACCCCTTATAATACATATTTCCCCTTATGGTGTTCATTGGAAATCATATGACGTGGACATTTTGTCGGATATTCAATACTATTTGTTATTTGGATACGAAACAATTACCTTTTAAAGAAGTGACTGAAAAAAGCAAGTGTTCGCATCGTTGCTGTCTAATTAAGTTAGATAGGTATATGTATTTCTTCCTCCACTGACTGATGAAGTGACCTTCATTTTAGTCAAATATTACATTACTAGTTGATAAACAAACTTAAAGTGCATAATGACATCAATCTCGTCTCATTTAAATACTGCATACTGATTAACTGTTTTGATAGTCCATTTTAACCATAGTCAATTAAAACAAATCGAACAGTCACATTATATAAACCCTCAATTATGTTGGTGCCCAACAACTTAATGAACATCACCCACATGTATACTGTTACGATGTATCTATATAGTATGGTGGCATATTACTGCCGTAAGATAACGTGATAGTGTTCGCGAATTGTTCCGTGTTAACCACTTAATTTTCACGATATTTATCTAGCTATCGAGTTAATATTCGCAAAACTTTTTCAGTAGAAAAACTTTTTCATACTGAACAACAGTAACGGGATCGCAAGTTATGGTTTGCGAATTCCACTTAATAAGCAACATAGTAACAGGTTAACTAGACAAGATCCGTGTTACCGCTTATCTATAATTGCATTTCTGGCTTCTAGCAGTAACTGGTTATTAGTTATGATTAGCGAATTCCACTAAGTAAGTAACACAATAACTGGTTAACTACATAAAATTCGTGTTACTAGTTATCTTTAAAGTAACTCGCTCATGGTTTGTAATATGCACTTTTTAATGACGAAATAAAGTGTGGGAAATCATAAGGAGTGTAAAAACAAGAATACCTACAGATGAACCCCTTTTGCAAATGTAGACCACAATTTTCATTTGATAACGCGATTGAAAATTAATTAAAGCTGTGGTGTTGCGTGATTGGTTGATTGACATTATCACGTGATGTTATCAATGTATCATCATCAGATCAACAAATCCACCACTTTTCCCAGGGGAAGTGTGGATTAGCCGGCTGTTTTATATTTTTTCTTGACTTTAACGGCGTGGGTTCGAACCCCACTAAAACCAACATACTTTTTTATGCTGTAACTGTATTATCTTCTGCAATTTCTACATCATAGAGTAAAATAATGATAAAATAAGTGTTTTCAGATGCATTTCCGGGAAAACTAATTTTTGGTCCGAAACCGTGAGCGAGTCACTTTAAATAGATTTATACAACTGATCTAATTTTCGAATTTCACTAAATTATTTTTCTTATCTGTATAACCAGGTTACCAACGTTAAGTACGTTACTTACTGAGTGGAATTCGCAAACCGCCATAAATAGATAATCATAACCATAACGTTCAAGCCTGTTTTTAGTATTATATAATATATCTTACTGAAAAAAATCGAGAATATTAGATAGCTAGATGAATATCTTGGAAATTAAGTGATTAACACGAAGCAATTCGTGAACGCTGACAGGTTACCTTACGACAGTAATGTGCCACCATAATATTACGATCGTTTTTTTTCTCATTCAACGAGTGTGAACCATTGATAGAAACATCTGCATGATGGCATTGAGTGATATTGATCTGCGAGCCGGGGTTCGTGACGCGCCCGACACATATTCCAATCCAAATATTGGCTCGTGAACGATACAAACAGGCAACATCTCACCTGCCGGGTCACATGACTACCACGTGGCGTGATAGACGTCATAACGTCAGAGGTGTTCCATGAGATTTATTAGCATGTAGGTAATCCAATATATTAATGTTATAGTCTTTTATGGCACACTCTGTCAGTCAACTTCGTATTGCCCAATGCAATACGTCTTTAAATTATATAGCTTATCACTAGCGGAATAAGAGGGGGGGGGGGGCACAGGCACGCGCCCGTTTAAAATCAGTGACCTAAACTTAAATTTAACATGTTATAAACTAATTGTCATGGAAATGTATCAAAAGCAGCCATTGTCATGACGCGGATTAGTTGGTTCCTTTAGTTAAAAAATATCATTTTGCTCAAATGGAATATGGAACAAGATGAAAATGTTTACTTCAGTAATTTGCCATCAAGCTGAAAAATATTGAACTTGAGCTATCACAGAGGTGATGACTATCCCAGCATGCCGCCTTGACACCGAGGATAACGAAGGGGATTATTACGACCATTTTTAAAGGCGGAAGTAAACATCAATAATATTCTTATTATAACAGAAAGATACAATATGCTCAATAATTCTTATGCTATATCAAAATATTAAAATAAAGGATATGACAGGGCGGGTTCCAAAAAGGCTAACGGTAGAACGACCCAAATGGACATCATTTCTAACCATGATCCGCTTGATAGTTTCTAAATGTGTATCATTTCCTGGATTCAAAAACAAAATTTAAAAGATCTTTTACTGTCAAATAACAATTTTACCTAAACTTGAATCATTCCCCCATTTCAGATTTTTTTTTATAAAAACAACATCACCCGAGAGACAAGAACACTCCTTTAATTCATTTATTTTTTCAACATTTTGGTAATAATTTGATATGAGAGTAACAAGTAATATATTTGCCTCAGAAATGATATATTATTGATCAAATCATCAAACTATAATCAAACTGCACTGAAAAAGCCATACGGTATGACAATTTTAACATACTGATTTGACCGCGTAAAATTGGAACATATACGTTTTAAAGCAAAATCAACAAGTTCTAGAAATATTCTTGATCTGCTCTTTATTAGTGATAAACTTTATCCTTTAGGATACATTTTGCCAAAGAAAATCTAAATGTTTAACTGTCTCATTTAAATCAAATATAGTTTAAAATTTCCTATTTCGGCCTGGCTGAAAGTAATTAAATCATTAAAAAAGCTAATATGTATGTGTAGAAATGTATTCAATGACTTTTTAATAAAAACACAACAACAGTAACTTCTGTAAAAATGTAAGCTAATGAAAACAAAGAAGAACAAAATGTCCTTCTGGATGGATTCAAACCTCTACATTGAAACCCTCAAAGGATTTGTAGTTCTTTCCTTAACAACATTGGCGTAAGCTTTAAATTGAAGAGTTTAAAGTGTAGGTTTTAATTATTGCTGTTTCTAATGCATTCATTACTAAAAATGTATGCATTTCACACGTGAAAACGACTCAAAACTGTATTCATGTTATTTAGACGCGAACAAAATAATTGACAATACGTATCTGCGAACTTTATAACACTGGGATTTTACCTAAAGTTTTAAAAATACTGACACATTTGCTTATAAATATATACAGCTGTGTCCGAATGGTTCCAGATATACGAACATGGGCTATTTGACAAGACCAATTTTTTAGTTCATTTTATTACGACACCTCCATGAATGGTTTAAAAGAAAAAGCTGGATTGCCATGGCAGTGTTCTTAAAATACACGACACTTCTTTTGCTTGTTTTACGGTAGCGACTAAATTATGTTGCGCGCGCTTACGCCGAAAGGTCTTCGATGATGGCCCGATGATTTTGTTCTATAAACTCGAAAAGAGATCGGTATGAATACAATCAAAATTAATACACCGTAAATGTTATTGAAAATGGTCATTTGGAACGCAGTCTTAACGGAATCCATAAGGTACAAACACCTTACCAATAAATGTAACGAAATTAGTGAACGGCTTAATAGAATCTCTCTCTCTCTCTCTCTCTCTCTCTCTCTCTCTCTCTCTCTCAGTCACTCTCTCTTGTGTCTTGGATGGGTGTTTAGATATTATATTTCAGGTAGCATTCTACGTATTCTGTCGGAGGAACAATATAACATTTTCTTATTGAGAACCGTTTATCTTAAAATATAACGACCTACTTAACAGTGGAAGTCTTCTTAGTTTTCATATTAATTCAGTACGTTTCATCTGTCACAAAGTTCCTCTTTTTAGAAAATGAATTACGGCAAACATCTCCAAGGATTAATGGCTGGAAACGAGGCACTCGCTACAGGCATATCCAGCATGGAGCATGCCAGTTTAATAACTATACGTACCAATAAAAACTCTATGTTACGAAGATGATTTTCGGCACGCAGCTGAGAAATTCCGTGCAAACTCGAAGAAGTTCATCAGTATTTAACTCACAAAATTGTATTCATGTATTGAGTATCTTGTTAAATACATATTCTTTTGGCAGCTTGCTCGACTAACCGTGCCGCTTTGTGATTTTACCGAGCTGATCAAGTAAAACAAGGGCAATAGTTTGAATTACAGATAATGTTCTATTCGGAGATTTAGTTGTGGAAGAAATGTTGGATATAAACTGACACTCAATGACACACCACAAACTGATCCGATGGTAATCTTTGAAATTTTCTGTGAAATCGAGTCCATCGTATACACCCAACACATAACAAGTGACCATTTTGTCAACTAAACGCCAAGAATGTCACATCAGTAGCAAATTATAAACATCAGGAATCTAGTGCATTACGCATTGCAAAATTGTGTTCGAGAATTGTTAGCAAAACACCATATCCAATTCCAACGACAATACTCTGGCGCAAGTTAAATGAACGTCACTTAGACGCGTCTGCGGAGCAAAGAAAACATTGCCACATCAACTGGCATTTATAATGTGATCAAACGACAACTAAATGGCTCAATTATTCCCGACACAAGACTTGCAGGCTAAATACCCGACATCGGCGTAGCATGGAACGTGTATGCCTAAAACCGAGTTTCTTTTTCTTTTTTCGTGTATTAAATACAGGTCACAGCGTATTTTTTGCAATAAAAAACGTGTTATGTTGTTGATTCTAGCTCAAAGGTCGTCAAAACGGAAAATCATAACAACAACTTAAATTTCCCGAAAAAAACTTCATTTTGTTTTGATATTTGACATAAAGATTTTTTTCTTGATTGTCCAAACTATTCATCAATTAGTTGATGGTTTCCATTATGGGAAGATTTCTTTTTTGATTGTACAAAGTAATCTGCCTTGATTACGGGCAACTCGCCTATTGGAATACGCTTATAGTAATCCTTTTTGCACTTGAAGTGAATTTTAACAACTTAATTGAATGTAGCTATCATCTCAACAAAGTTGATATAGTTTTTGGTGTTTGGAATACGTTACAAATACGTAGTCATGGCGGAAACTGCTTTTATATGTACATTTTCACACAAAAACACACGCACGCTAACACACTAAATTTGCCATTCGAGTTGCCTTTCTTGTGCAACAAGCATCCAATATGCGGGCGGCCTTCGTACAGTGTTTTACTTTGCGATTATTGATATATTTAAATATTAACGTGCAATCATTTATGATCCGATTTAATGTATGTGTACGCCAGTTAACTCAAACGGCCGTAATTATAAATGAGAGCCTACAAGTCGCAGCGTCGCACTTTCCTTTACATAACGATACATATAAAAATGTTATTTAACAAACTGTTGCTACATAGTGAATCCTTTTTTTGAAACATTATACTCAGTAGAAGTCTAAAAAAAATGTTCAACTCCTAAATTTCTAACGACGATATCTCGAAGAATAATTACGTTAGAAATAAATACCAGCTCAAACCAGCAAATAGCGGGTTTCTCGCGTATTTCCCATTAATTCTATATCAGGATAATTCCAGCTGTTATCCTTTCCTAGATTCTTTTGATAAGAACATCACCACACACATTGATTGGAAATATTGTCAACAATTAGAACTCTACGTCAAACATCAGATAGAATTTCTGACGGGTTTGAAAAAAGAGCATCTGTTCCCAGGTATTTCCCAGTTTATATTATATCCATCGTTTCGTTAAATATTCGTATTTGCACGAATATTTCCAACATTCTCGTCACACCAGCTTAGTGCTACGAAGCTTTCTACTTACATGTAATTTGGCAATGTGACTTAAAAACGACATCGAGAACCCAGTTTCACTCACATGGGAACGAGAATCTAGCATTGCAATTCCTGTGCCATCGGACTGGGCAAATACAGATTATAATGCTTTTGAGTCGACACACTCGGCTGAGAGTCTGTAGAAGATGTTGAAGCGCAATACCTTGGTATGGTTTAAGACGCTAATTAGTGTGTTTCGTAATGTCAACAAGTCTTGATTGGAGATCAAGTGATCATTGCAAATCGCTCATCCTGTTAATATTTTGTTCATTAAGAGGGAATAACCTACAAGTATATAATATGTCAAAATAAATCCCAGACATTGTGCTTAATTTGTTTGATCTGCCGGGCGAAATGTATACCTTTTCAACAAGCTTTGATCGGAGTCCAACTTAAAATTGCAACTCGCTCATTCGTTTAATATTATGTTTATTTAGAGGAAAAATGTCAAAATCAATCCAGAGCTTGTGCTTATTTTTTCGATCTTCCGGGCGTTCGGCTTTATGAAAGAAGCCTGAACGTACATATGCTGATCTATTTTCGAGAGTTATTTTCGCGTAAAGCTAATTTTACGACTATGAACAATTTATCAAAAGAACTGCGTTTTCAGAAGAAGCCATCATCGATTAAATCCGTGGTATAATTAACTTTAGACTGAACAGGCTACAACCTGCTAGATAGTTGGATACCTTTAAGAGCATTGAGGGCGGCTCTAGGTACGAATATTTCGGAATGGTTTAACATAAAACTTGGTATACAAGTAAATATCGGTTGTAAATAACTTTCTTCTGTGATCCTTGGCTCGACCCTTAGCTAATATTTGTAACGGTATTTTCCCGACCAATGTGTGGAAAATAAAATTGTTACTGTATTTAAGAAAATAACACTGATGTAAACGGTATAGTTCTTTTCAGCTGTTTTCAATTGTATTTACTGGTATAATTAATAAGAAAATATCTGATTGGGCTGAAAATAATGATGTAATTAGTGATGCACAATCTTATTTTCGGACGGGACCGGCTATTTTATTCTTTATGCTGTTATAATTACAGTTTTAACGAAAATATAATAAACGATTAGCAAGTGTCGTTATTGATTTGAAACGCCTTTAAAGGTATAAATATAACATGGCTTTAATTGTACACTTTCGGTATTCGTAGAAAAATAACGAATAGTTAAAAAATGTATACAAAGGCCAAAGCGCGTGGTAGATAGTGTTTTTATATTCTAACTGTTTTAATGTTTTTCAGGCCTTTTCGATACAAAGCGAAATTTTGTCGCTGTAACTTTTGTCTTTGTTAATAGAAAAGTAAAACATGTTTTTGCTGGATGATGTAAATAGCGCTATACCGATAGATGATTTAGTTGTAATATCATTTCCTGATGCTATGGTTATTCAGGCATTTATTCTTTATTTTTTATGGTACACTGCATATATTCAGTTATATATAAAAACAAAGCATGCTCAACTGGAAAAAGGTTAAAGGCTTTAAATATTCGGTTATTGAATGTCAAACCTTTCATCTGTAAGCCACGAACAGTTTGTCAACTAGTTGATGCTTTTGTTGTTTTAGTATTAAACTATGGGTGTGAGATATGGGGATTTAGTAAGAATAAGGAAATAGATCATGGCAGTTGAACTTCTGTAACATATTGCTAAGAATCAAATCGTCATCTTGTATCACAGCTGTGTTTAATGAGCTATGTTGATACACGTTGTATATTAATGTATATGTTGGAATTATTAAGTTCTGGTGTTAGATATAATAATGTTTATATATGATTTAAAGCTGCACTCTCACAGATTTACCATTCTTACAACTTTTTTTCTCTCCTTTTTTTGTCTTGGAAAGGGCAAATATTTGCGTTAATATCTGCAAACCAGTGATATAAGACTGCTGACAAAAAATCAGATAGTAGATTTTCATATTCCACTCGAAAATTAATGTTATATGGCTTAAACCGTTACTAACGGTTCAAGAAAAATGCATTAAACATTAATGTTTGACTTAAATATAAAAATCTACGATTTGATCTTTTGTCATCAGTCCCATATCACTGGTTTCCATGGATTTTCGCAAAAATTGGCTCGTTCCAAGACAAAAAAAAGTTGTCAAAACGTTCAATCCGTGAGAGTGCAGCTTTAAAGATCATATTGAATAATGTTAGTTTATGTTTGTGTGTCACGTGTTACACTACTTAAGCTTTCTGTCCCCCAGTTCTGTCTGCGTCCCTTTGATTACTACCAGAACAGAACAGAACAGAACAGAACAGAACAAAACAGAACTTTTATTAGGCATAAAGATTAACATGTTCGTAGCCAAATGCATATAATTAAATACATTCACGGCGGTAATATAAAACAGTATTGACATTAATGTTGTATGAGAAGAGCATAAATTCAAGAACAAATATAAATATAGCTATTCAAATACTTATAAGCAATAATTAAATTAAATTATAGCTCTTTTGCGCTTTTCAGTGGCAATATAAACAAATTTTGCAAGTTTCCTTAATAATGCTGCATTTTCAGAACTTAACAAATTACATAGTTTTTTCTTGGTTGGCCAATGACAATAATATCGTGGTAAGCACATTTGTCTAATATCTTTATAAAATGGACATACAAGAATAAAATGATATTCATCTTCAATCATATTCATATTGCAATATATGCATTTTCTATCATCTCTTGGTATATTTCTATATCTGCCTTCTTCTATAGCTAGCTTGTGTGCTGAACATCGCACTCTACTTAGAGATACTCTATGGTTAACATTAGTGACACTATCGAGATATTTTTCATAACGAAATCTTGTTTTTATATCTTTATAAGTACAAAGTTTGGACGAATCATTTAAAGCCGCATACTATTTCGGCATGTGCTGATCATATAATCTTTCAATAACTTTTGACAACTGCAATTTAGTGACTGACATATTATCCCATAGGTAGTTAAATCCTAAATCATTTAACAATTTTTTAACATCAGAACACCATGAGCTGCTTATATTTAGTGAACTACAATATCTAAAACATCTAGACAACAGGTTATCATTTGAATTTACAAGCTTATACCAATATTGCAATATCCTCTCTTGGCGTATAACATTTAATGGCACTTTGCCAAGTTCACCATAAACAGCAGCATTAGTTGTTTGACATCTAACATTTAGTAATTGTTTTAAAAATTTCAAATAAACCCTTTCTATATCGGGAGCAGAATGTAATCCCCATATTTCACAACCATATGTTAATATTGGTAAAACCGTTGAATCAAATAATTTAAGTTTTTCATGTACATTTAAGGGTATCTTTTCAAACAAAGAATTTAACGAAAACATTGCACGTAATGCTTGTTCAGATAAAGCTTTCTGGGCCACTGAAAAATTTCCATTGGATGATAACATTACTCCCAAATAGCAAAATTTATTAACAATATCCAGTTTAACTTTGTTATAAAATAGACTGACATTTTCTTTCCGTGTACCTTTCTTGCATATCATAGCAACAGTTTTATTAGTATTTACAGTGATAGTCCATTTTAAACAATAATCATGTAATTTATTTGATAACAATTGAAGGCCTTCCACAGATTTAGAGAACAAAACAGTATCATTAGCAAAAAGAAGCATAAATATCTGTAATTCTTCTAAATTCACAAAGTCATCTCTAACACTTTTTAACTGTGACTCCATATCATTAATAAACATAATAAATAGCAATGGGGATAATGTTTCCCCTTGTTTCACACCCATATAACTTTCAAACGAATCTGACAACTTTCCGTTCACTCTAACACAAATTTTAACGGACTCATACATAAATTTTAACATATTTACATATTTTGACGAAAAAATTTGTTGAAATGAAAGCTTGAACCAAATACCATTTCTATACACCATATCAAAAGCTTTTTTAAAGTCAACAAATGCACAATAAAGCTTACCCTTGTCACGTTCTATTATCTTGTTAATTATATTTTGTAATACAAATATGCAGTCTACAGTACTACGTTTATTCCTAAACCCAAATTGCAAATCAGACAAAGAATTATTATTTTCAACAAAAGACCGAGCCCTGCTGTCCAACAACAATGAAAATATTTTAGAAAACACACTTGTCAACATAATTCCTCTATAGTTATCAACATTATTTAAGTCCCCCTTTTTTGGCACAGGAATAATAATTCCTTTAGTCCATGATATAGGGTAAACACCTTTAGTGTAAATATAATTAAACAGTTTACATAACAATGGAGCTAAAGATTCTTTACTGTCTATAAATAATTCAGGAATGAGCATATCCAGGACTCTTTTGACGTTTCAATCTATTTATAGCTTTTATAACTTCACTTTCACTAAAATCACAATCCAACGTATTAACAATGTTGTCATATACTATATTATCGTTTAAGACAGTTTCTATATACTCGTCCTTATACACTTCATCGCTCGAAAAAAGTTGAATAAAATGTAAATAAAAATCTTCAGCAGACACAGACTGCTTATTAACAGTTTTCTTTTTGATTTTCTTAATTTCCTCCCAAAACTGCTTTGGATTTTGCTTAGACAAATCATGTAATTGTGATTTTTTTCTTAAATTATATTTCTGTTTCGATATTTTCGTTTAACCCGCCTATAACAACGTCTTTTGTTTATAACAACAGCTGACAACTGAGGTGACCTATTTAACCTATACATTTTATTCGCTTTATTGAATTCACGCCGAGCTGTATCGCAATCATTGTTAAACCACGGGTTTTTACAATTTCTCCGATTATCATGACTACCGACCATTCACCAGTTCTCATCGTCTCCATCGTTGTTTTCCTCATATTGAACTGTTTAGATTCTCTACGCTCCACTCCATTTGCCACCTTGCCGATGTCACATTTACATTTGATTTATCTTATGTCTCTTTCAGAATCAGCTGCTATTGTTTTAACCTATCTTTTAAATAAAAATAAAACATCGTTCTGATTAAACAAAAACCTCTTATTAATATCGAAAGTAACTTTTGTTACGTGTGTGTGCATCCAAACAACCAACCATTCCTTTATGTTGTATATGTTAGTATACAAGTATATAACCATTACAAGCATATTTTCTAAATTATTTTCTATATTGCTGGATAGTCGATTGCAAAAATGGGCAGATGATGTTAGCCTTCTCTCAGACTGTCAATATGGATTTAAAGGAAAAAGAATTACTATAAATGCTATTCTGGTACTGTCATCTATTATTAATAAGGTTGACAGTAATATTGGTGTCAAACAAGGTGAACCTCTTTCTCCTAAAGAGTATCTAAAACGATAATATTGAAGTTGCCACTCTGAAAGAAATTCGACTCTTCCTGATAATGTTTGCAAATGATACTGTTTCACTTTCATGTACAGAAAATTGACTTCAACATGTTTAGTGTTGTATATATATATATTAGGGATGCAAACGAATATTCGAATATTCGATCGAACGTTTGGTATTCGAATGTCAAAATAGGTATTCGAATATTCGATGTTTTTGTTGAATTAATAAATTAATAAACTTTTTGCCTACAACTGTCATCTTCGTCTGTCTTGTTTTTACAACGATGGACCCCTAATGCCATAGGTGTGAACTTGATGACACTATACACGCGTCATATCGGATATATCGCCGGGAACTATAAACAGTCCCCGTAATTTTGCATTTACTGGCTGTTAGACAAGTGACATAAAACTCATTCCAATTATTTTGGGTACATTTAAATGACCATGCCAATTAAGAGTTTAAGAGATCGGCCTTTATACCAATGTTTTGTCTTCATTGCTTATCAAGCTTGGCGATATTGCTCAAATCGCCTTGATGATATGAAGGACATGTGCTTTAAACTGTTTCCATGTTTTCAATATAACGCTCTTGCGTACAAAAATTAACTGTATGGTTTAACGTTTAAGGATATATGTCCTGTATTGTTGTACAATACCTAAGGCAAAAGCGACGTTAAGTCATGGTGTCGTTTTCTATAAATATATTTCGTAAATATCAATCCCAGAACGAGGCTGCAAGTCCCACGTTGGAACATATCGTCATTTAACCTGGACAAACGCAATTCCCTGATCTTATATTGCATTGTTTACAAAAATGAACGCAGAGGTTGTTTTTTTTTTCAAAGATATATCGCTTTTTCTTGGGATATATTTTGAAAATTGAGAAATTCAGAGGCTAATTTGTGGAACAATAATGGTCCGTCGCGTGTACCGAATACGACCAGGAAGGGTAACAGGGCCCCCACTATTACGTTAGTGAATAATAATAGTTTACTACAATTCTTAAAGGTTCATTTTGGTGTTCGAATATTCGAATATTCGATCGAAAGAATTACCGAATATTCGAATATCACTTTTGCCATTCGTTTGCATCCCTAATATATATATATATATGTAATGTGTTGTTTGCGGAGTTTTGGGTTGTTGTTGTTCCATGTTTCTAGTTTGTAATTTTTTATTTGTGTGTTATTTGCCATTGGCGTTGACCCTGTGTCATTGGACGGGGTTTATGTTAACTTCCGACTACTGGATATGTTCCGGAATTTTTCATATAAATATTCAACTATTGCTCAACAAATTACACGACTATTGTAATATGTGGGGTATATCTGTAAATATAGACAAACACTTTCTAATGGTTTCTAATAAGGAGGGGGGGGGGGGGGACAGGCACATGTGGTTTGTTCTCATTGAATATACTTTTGATGTTATGCGTTTAGATATATGTATGTGATAAACTGAAACTATTTGTATATGTCAGTGCACTACTGCCCTCCCGTTGTGTTGTATATGTTGGTGCCCTCCTGCCCACCATTTGTACTGTATATGTTGGTGCATCCTGGTCTCCCTGTGTGTTGTATATGTTGGTGCCCCCCTGCTCTCCCTTGGTGATGTATACGTTGGTGCATTCCTGCCCTCCCTTTGTGTTGTATACGTTGGTGCATTCCTGCCCTCCCTTTGTATTGTATATGTTGGTGATCTCGTGCCCTCCCATTGTGTTGTATATGTTGGTACACTCATGCTCCCCCTGTGTGTTGTATATGTCAATGTACTCCTGCCCTCCCATTGTGTTGTTTATGTTGGTGCCCTGCAATCCACCCTTTCTGTTCTATATATTGGTACACTTCTGCCCACCCGTTGTACTGTACATATTGGTGCCCTTCTGCTCACACTTTGTGTTGTATATGTTAGTGCCCTCCTGCCCTCCCATTGTACTGTACATGTTGGTGCCCTCCTGCTCACTCTTTGTACTGTACATGTTGGTGCACTCCTTCCCTCCATTTGTAAAGTACATGTTGGTGCTCTCCTGCACTCCCTTTGTGTTGTATACGTTGGTGCCCTCCTGCTCACTCTTTGTGATGTATATGTTAGTGCCCTCCTACCCTCCCTTTGTACTGTACATGTTGGTGCCCTCCTGCTCACCCTTTGTACTGTATATGTTGGCGCCCACCTGTTCTCCCTTTGTACTGTATAGTTGGTGCTCTCCTGCCCTCCCTTTGTGTTGTACATGTATATGTTGTTGTCCTCCAGTCCTCCCTTTGTGTTGTTTATGTTGGTGCCAACCTGCTCTCCCTTTGTACTGTATATGTTGGTGCCCTCCTGCCCTCCCTTTGTGTTGTACATGTTGGTGAACTCCTGCCCTCCCTTTGTGTTGTACATGTATATGTTGTTGCCCTCCAACCCTCCCTTTGTGCTGTATATGTTGGTGCCCCCCTTCCCTCCCTTTGTGTTGAATATTATTGTGCCCTCCAGCCATCCCTTTGTGTGGTATATGTTGGGGCACTCCTGGTCTCCCTTTGTATTGTATATGTTGGTTAACTCCTTCCCTCGCTTTGTGTTGTATATGTTGGTGCATTCCTGCCTTCCCTTTATGTTGTATATGTTGGTGCACTCCTGCCCTCCCTTTGTGCTTTTTTTATGTTGGTGCATTCCTGTCCTCCCTTAATGTTGTATATGTTGGTGCACTCCTGCCCTCCCTTTGTGTTTTTATGTTGGTAAACTTCTGTCCTCCCTTTGTGCTGTATATGTTGGCGCATTTATGCCCCCCCCCCCTTTGTGCTGTATATGTTGGTGCCCTCCTGCCCTCCCCCTGTGTTGTATATGTTGGTTTACTCATGCCCTCCCTATTGTATATGTTGGTGCCCTCCTGCCCTCCCTTTGTGCTGTATATGTTGGCGCACTCATGCCCTCCCTCTGTGCTGTATATGTTGATGCACTCCTGCCCTCTCCTTGTGTTGTATATGTTGGTTCACTTCTGCCCTCCCTGTTGTATGTGTTGGTGAACTTCTGTCCTCCCTTTGTGTTGTATATGTTTGTGCCCTCCTGCACTCTGTACATGTTGGTGGACTTCTGTCCTCCCTTTGTGTTGTATATGTTGGTGTCCTCCTGCTCTCATTTTGTGCTGTATATGTTGGTGTCAACTGCCCTCCCTTTGTGCTGTATATGTTGGTTCACTCCTGCCCTCCCTTTGTGTTGTATATGTTGGCGCACTCCTGCCCTCCCTTTGTGCTGTATATGTTGGTTCACTCCTGCCCTCCCTTTGTGTTGTATATGTTGGAGCACTCCTGCCCTCCCTTTGTGCTGTATATGTTGGTTCACTCCTGCCCTCCCTTTGTGTTGTATATGTTGGTGCACTTCTGTCCTCCCTTTGTGTTGTATATGTTGGTGTCCTCCTGCTCTCATTTTGTGTTGTATATGTTGGTGTCAACTGCCCTCCCTTTGTGCTGTATATGTTGGTTCACTCCTGCCCTCCCTTTATGTTGTATATGTTGGCGCACTCCTGCTCTCATTTTGTGCTGTATATGTTGGTGTCAACTGCCCTCCCTTTGTGCTGTATATGTTGGTTCACTCCTGCCCTCCCTTTGTGCTGTATATGTTGTCGAACTCATGTCCTCCCTTTGTGCTGTATATGTTGGCGCACTCCTGCTCTCATTTTGTGCTGTATATGTTGGTGTCAACTGCCCTCCCTTTGTGCTGTATATGTTGGTGCACTTCTGCCCTCCTTTTGCGTTGTATATGTTGGTGTCCTTCTGCCCTCTTTACATGTTGGTAAACTCCTGTCCTCCCTTTGTGCTGTATTTGTTGGCGCACTCCTGCTTTCATTTTCTGCTGTATATGTTGGTGTCAACTGCCCTCCCTTTGTGCTGTATATGTTGGTTCACTCCTGCCCTCCCTTTGTGTGGTATATGTTGGTGTCCTCGTGCCCTCTGTACATATTGGTGCACTTCTGCCCTCCCTTTGCGTTGTATATGTTGGTGTCCTCCTGCCCTCTTTACATGTTGGTGAACTTCTGCCCTCCCTTTGTGTTGTATATGTTGGTGAACTCCTGCCCTCCCTTTATGTTGTATATGTTGGTGCACTTCTGCCCTCCCTTTGCGTTGTATATGTTGGTGTCCTCCTGCCCTCTTTACATGTTGGTGAACTTCTGCCCTCCCTTTGTGTTGTATATGTTGGTGAACTCCTGTCCTCCCTTTGTGTTGTATATGTTGGTGTCCTCCTGCCCTCTTTACATGTTGGTGAACTTCTGCCCTCCCTTTGTGTTGTATATGTTGGTGAACTCCTGCCCTCCCTTTATGTTGTATATGTTGGTGCATTCCTGCCCTCCCTTTGTGTTGTATATGTTGGTGAACTCCTGTCCTCCCTTTGTGTTGTATATGTTGGTGTCCTCCTGCTCTCTTTACATGTTGGTGAACTTCTGCCCTCCCTTTGTGTTGTATATGTTGGTGCACTCCTGTCCTCGCTTTGTGTTGTATATGTTGGTGAACTCCTGTCCTCGCTTTGTGTTGTATATGGTGGTGAACTCCTGCCCTCCCTTTATGTTGTATATGTTGGTGCACTTCTGCCCTCCCTTTATGTTGTATATGTTTGTTTTATAAGTTGGTGCGCTCTTGCCCTCCCTTTATGTTGTAAAAGTTGGTGCACTTCTGCCCTCCCTTGGTGTTGTATATATTCGTGCCCTCCTGCCCTTCCTTTGTGTTGTATATGTTGGTGCCCTCCTGCCCTCCCTTTGTGTTGTATATGTTGGTGCCCTCCTGCCCTCCCTTTGTGTTGTATATGTTGATGCCCTCCTGCCCTCCCTTTGTGTTGTATACGTTGGTTCACTCCTGCCCTCCCTTGGTGTTGTATATGGCGGTGCCCTCCTGCCCTCCATTTGTGTTGTATATGTTGGTGAACTCCTGCCCTCCCTTTGTGTTGTATATGTTGGTGTCCATCGGTTCAATATGTTGGTGCCCTTTGGTTCTATGTGTTGGTGACCTTTGGTCGTACAAGTTAGTGCCCTTCGGTTGTATACGTTGGTGCCCTTCGTTTGTATATGTTGGTGCCCTTCGGTTGTATATGTTGGTGCCCTTCGTTTGTATATGTTGGTGCCCTTCGGTCGTATATGTTGGTGCCCTTCGTTTGTATAATTATGTTGGTACCCTTCGGTTGTATATGTTGGTACCCTTCGGTTGTATATGTTGGTACCCTTCGTTTGTATATGTTGGTACCCTTCAATTGTATATGTTGGTGCCCTTCGTTTGTATATGTTGGTACCCTTCGGTTGTATATGTTGGTACCCTTCGGTTGTATATGTTGGTACCCTTCGGTTGTATATGTTGGTACCCTTCGATTGGATATGTTGGTGCCCTTTGGTTGTATATGTTGGTCCCCTTCGGTTGTATATGTTTGTTCCCTTCGGTAGTATACGTTGGTGCCCTTCGGTCGTACATGTCGGTGCCCTTCGGCTGTATACGTTGGTGCCCTTCGGTTGTATAAGCTGGTGCCCCTCGGTTGTATACGTTGGTACCCTTCGGTTGTATATGTTGGTACCCTTCAGTTGTACATGTTGGTGCTCCTTGGTTGTATATGTTGGTGCTTTTCGGTTGTATATGTTGGTGCCCTTCGGCTGTATATGTTGGTACCCTTCGGTCGTATATGTTGGTACCCTTCGGTCGTATATGTTGGTACCCTTCGGTTGTATATGTTGGTATCCTTCGGTCGTATATGTTGGTGCCCTTCGGTTGTACATGTTGGTGCCCTTCGGTCGTATATGTTGGTACCCTTCGGTCGTATATGTTGGTGCTCTTCGGTCGTATATGTTAGTGCCCTTCGGTTGTACATGTTTGTGCTCTTCGGTTGTATATGTTGGTGCTCTTCGGTTGTATATGTTGGTACCCTTCGGTTGTATATGTTGGTGCCCTTCGGTCGTATATGTTGGTACCCTTCGGTCGTATATGTTGGTGCCCTTCGGTTGTACATGTTGGTGCTCTTCGGTTGTATATGTTGGTGCTCTTCGGTTGTATATGTTCATGCTCTTCGGTTGTACATGTTGGTGCCCTTCGTTTGTATATGTTGGTACCCTTCGGTTGTATATGTTGGTACCCTTCGGTTGTATATGTTGGTACCCTTCGGTTGTATATGTTGGTACCCTTCGATTGGATATGTTGGTGCCCTTTGGTTGTATATGTTGGTCCCCTTCGGTTGTATATGTTTGTTCCCTTCGGTAGTATACGTTGGTGCCCTTCGGTCGTACATGTCGGTGCCCTTCGGCTGTATACGTTGGTGCCCTTCGGTTGTATAAGCTGGTGCCCCTCGGTTGTATACGTTGGTACCCTTCGGTTGTATATGTTGGTACCCTTCAGTTGTACATGTTGGTGCTCTTTGGTTGTATATGTTGGTGCTTTTCGGTTGTATATGTTGGTGCCCTTCGGCTGTATATGTTGGTACCCTTCGGTCGTATATGTTGGTACCCTTCGGTCGTATATGTTGGTACCCTTCGGTTGTATATGTTGGTATCCTTCGGTCGTATATGTTGGTGCCCTTCGGTTGTACATGTTGGTGCCCTTCGGTCGTATATGTTGGTACCCTTCGGTCGTATATGTTGGTGCTCTTCGGTCGTATATGTTAGTGCCCTTCGGTTGTACATGTTTGTGCTCTTCGGTTGTATATGTTGGTGCTCTTCGGTTGTATATGTTGGTACCCTTCGGTTGTATATGTTGGTGCCCTTCGGTCGTATATGTTGGTACCCTTCGGTCGTATATGTTGGTGCCCTTCGGTTGTACATGTTGGTGCTCTTCGGTTGTATATGTTGGTGCTCTTCGGTTGTATATGTTCATGCTCTTCGGTTGTACATGTTGGTGTCCTTCGGTGGTATATGTTGGTACCCTTCGGTTGTATATGTTGGTGCCCTTCGGTCGTATATGTTTATGCTCTTCGGTTGTATATGTTTGTACTCTTCGGTTGTATATGTTGGTGCTCTTCGGTTGTATATGTTGGTGCCCTTCGGTTGTATATGTTGGTGCTCTTCGGTTGTATATGTTGGTGCCCTTTAGCCGTATATGTTGATGCCCTTCGGTCGTACATGTTGGTGCCCTTCGGTAGTATATGTTGGTGCCCCTCGGTTGTATATGTTGGTGCCCTTCGGTTGTATATGTTGGTGCTCTTCGGTTGTATATGTTGGTGCCCTTCGGTGGTATATGTTGGTGCCCTTCGGTTGTATGTTTTGGTGCCCTTCGGTTGTATATGTTGGTGCCCTTCGGTTGTATATTTTGGTGCTCTTCGGTTGTACATGTTGGTGCCCTTCGGTTGTACATGTTGGTGCTCTTCGGTTGTATATGTTGGTGCCCTTCGGTCGTATATGTTGGTGCCCCTCGGTTGTATATGTTGTTGCCCTTCGGTTGTATATGTTGGTGCTCTTCGGTTGTACATGTTGGTGCTCTTCGGTCGTATATGCTGGTGCTCTTCGGTTGTATATGTTGGCACCCTTCGGTTGAACATGTTGGTGCCCTTCGGTTGAACATGTTGGTGCCCTTCGGTTGTACATGTTGTTGCCCTTCGGTTGTACATGTTGGTGCTCTTCGGTTGTACGTGTTGGTGCCCTTCGGTTGTACATGTTGGTGCCCTTCGGTTGTACATGTTGGTGCTCTTCGGTTGTACATGTTGGTGCCCTTCGTTTGTATATGTTGGTGCCCTTCGGTGGTATATGTTGGTGCCCTTCGGTCGTATATGTTGGTACCCTTCGGTTGTATATGTTGGTGCCCTTCGGTGGTATATGTTGGTGCCCTTCGGTCGTATATGTTGGTACCCTTCGGTTGTATATGTTGGTGCCCTTCGGTCGTATATGTTGGTACCCTTCGGTCGTATATGTTGGTGCCCTTCGGTTGTATATGTTGGTGCCTTTCGGTTGTATATGTTGGTGCCCTTCGGTCGTATATGTTTGTACCCATCGGTCGTATATGTTGGTACCCTTCGGTCGTATATGTTGGTGCCCTTCGGTGGTATATGTTGGTGCCCTTCGGTCGTATATGTTGGTACCCTTCGGTTGTATATGTTGGTGCCCTTCGGTGGTATATGTTGGTGCCCTTCGGTCGTATATGTTGGCACCCTTCGGTTGTAAATGTTGGTGCCCTTCGGTCGTTTATGTTGGTACCCTTCGGTCGTATATGTTGGTACCCTTCGGTTGTATATGTTGGTGCCCTTCGGTGGTATATGTTGGTGCCCTTCGGTCGTATATGTTGGTACCCTTCGGTTGTATATGTTGGTGCCCTTCTGTGATATATGTTGGTGCCCTTCGGTCGTATATGTTGGTGCTCTTTGGTTGTATATGTTGGTGCTCTTCGGTGGTATATGTATGTGCCCTTCGGTCGTATATGTTGGTGCCCTTCGGTGGTATATGTTGGTACCCTTCGGTTGTACATGTTGGTGCCCTTCGGTCGTATATGTTGGTGCTCTTCGGTTGTATATCTTTGTACCCTTCGGATGTATATGTTGGTGCCCTTCGGTTGTATATGTTGGTGCCCTTCGGTTGTACATGTTGGTGCCCTTCGGTTGTTCATGTTGTTGCCCTTTAGCCGTATATGTTGATGCCATTCGGTCGTACATGTTGGTGCCCTTCGGTCGTATATGTTGGTGCCCCTCGGTAGTATATGTTGGTGCCGTTCGGTTGTATATGTTGGTGCTCTTCGGCTGTATATGTTGGTGCCCTTCGGTTGTTCATGTTGGTGCCCTTCGATTGTATATGTTGGTGCTCTTCGGTTGTACATGTTGGTGCCCTTCGGTCGTTCATGTTGGTGCCCTTCGGCTGTATATGTTGGTGCTCTTCGGTTTTATATGTTGGTGCCCTTCAGTTGTACATGTTGGTGCCCTTCGGCTGTATATGGTGGTGCCCTTCGGTTGTTCATGTTGGTGCCCTTCGGTTGTATATGTTGGTGCCCTTCGGTTGTACATGTTGGTGCCCTTCAGTTTTATATGTTGGTGCCTTTTGGTTGTATGTGTTGGTGCCCACCATCCTTCCATTTGTATTGTATATGTCGTCTTTGTCGTGTTCAGGGCGTGAGGATGTCTGGCCTAGGACGCTGGGGACAGGACCGTTTCCAGGATTTGACTTGGGTTGTGTGGTTACGAGGGGAACTTGGGGTGCAACTTATACTGTAATCCTTATCGTAGTTTTTGTTTTATGCGATTGATGTATTATGAGAATATGGACTATCAATTTACTTACGTGAAAGTGAGAAGCGAAATTTAAGTTTTATGTCAACAATTAGTTGCTGAAGTGTCATATGATTTTGTCAAAGAGAACACATTGAAGCAATTTATGTTTCATTTGAAATTAAGAACCACACCTTTTAATGGTTTTTTGTTTATAAAATGAAGGAGTCGGAATTATCTTAACAAGCAAAGCTCAAATATGTTTCCATAAGCGCAGTTTTGTCAGAAAGATGTAGACGATAAGTTTAGGTGTTTTAAGAAGAAATACATTGATTATTTACAATAATTTTATCAGGCAAGTAGAGACAACCCTTGAAAACCCCGGCCAAAGGGCGCCTTCCAGTGAAGTTTCATGGTCTTATTGTAAAGCTGTTCTCATGTTATTGTGCAGGCAACATTTTCGTGAACAATGACCTATTGACCTCTAAAACAACAGGGATTTTGTATGGTTAAGGGCAACCTACAAATTAAGTTTCATGGTCCTAAGTCAAGTCGTTCTCAAGTTCACATGCAGACAAAGTTTTCAAAGGACTGTTGATCGTGACGCCCTTAACAAAAAGGTGCATCTACTTGTCAAATACAAGCTGCTACTGACGTTTTGTGGACCTAGGTCAAACCGTGCCCGGATAAGGCATGCCGATAGATTGACGGACCGATAGCCACAGCAATCAGAGACACTTTTTTTTATCAATTGGACATTTTTAAAATTCCGTGTAACGAGGCTGCCAATACCAAAAATCGTAAAAGACCAACATGTGGATTGGACGGACCGACAAACCTTCCGACATACCTCTACGGTCTTTTTTAGACAGGAACCATAACAGACGGGCGATTTTTACAGATTAATGAATGCCTTTATTCGACTTAATGAAATGAAAACTGCAATTATTTTAGATCCATCAAGCTCAAAATATATATCAAACGAGGCAGCATATAACTGGTCACATCTTATATGTTCTTCTCAGTATAATAGATACGAAAAAGTCGACATGTGTCGGTATAACCTTATTTAGTACCGTAAGTGGTCTCGTACTTATATTTTACCATGCCATGATGCTCAGCTATTATTTTTTCAGTCGAATTCAGGCAGCTAAAATGCCTTTTTCCAGGATACAAACAGAATAAAAACGTCATTGTGGTGTACTCACACAGTTTAATGGTTTTCAGTTTCTCTGTAGATCTGCACGTATATATCCAGATATCTAAGAGCACAATACCTACACTTTCTTATTCCAATTATAATATGATGGAGAAACGTGTCATTTCAGTTGTATCATTGCATTTTGTACACTATGTTGTTTTAAAATACAGTGGAGAATGTATGCTAGATTAGTTCCAGAGCGGAGTTGTAGCAGACACTGATAAGACGCAGCTCGTGAATATGAACGCAAAAGACGAGAACGGCTTTCCGAGCAGACGTCATTCCCAGAAAGAAGTATGAGGCCTTGCGATAAGACATTATCTCCAATATGCAGTTCATAAAGCATCCGTTAAAAAATAATGCTTCATACATCGTTTAAATTCATGAAAACGGTGCAATGAAAACGTTGGGTATTTGCCTAAAGTAAAGTCAATATTACAAACTTCTCTTCTGCCCACGGGTATGGCCTTCCCGTCCCATCAAAGGTAAGCGGGTACCCCGGAGTTTTTCCGTCCGGCACACGGGTAATGCCTTCCCCTGCTATCAATGGTACGCGGTTTCCATTGATGGCTCCCCACCAACACACGGGTAAGGCATTCCCCTACAATCAAAGGTACGCGGGTACCCCGGAAGTCATCCTTTAACCACACTTTAAATACCGTCAAGGGAATTTTCTCTTACACTCCGAAAATATTATAAAATGTGTCGAGAACGAAACATAAAGTAAAACAAATATACTAGACATCACAAAAACTACCAGGTGTGCGGTTGACGACACGAAATCTTAAATACTAGCTTGGAAACAAAACCAGTGCAAGCAACCCAATCTATACAATCTACCGAGTGTATATTAAAATCCCGTTTGATTTTAATCAGAATACCTGAATCTCTAACAAATGACCAGAAAACCCCCATAACTGTAATGATACATTCGCGATTTTTATGTTCAACACTACTACATGAAGGATATTCATAACAACGCATGTTTATAACAGCGCAGTGAATTACCAGTAATTGATATGGCGCCTTAATCGGATTACGACGCCCGCAATCATTATTTACTATGTTATTAGTTATTAAATTCTCGTGGATGTGCAGTTACAGTAAATATCGCCATTAGCTAAAGCTATCGCTGGATTGACGTCACTTGTTGTAAACCTATGCCAGATTTAACGTGTTTCCAGTTGTTGTTTTTTGGTTTTACACTAATTGCAACGTACACGTATATGCGATGCGAACGTGTCCATTTCGGAGAAAATAGTTCAGTTAATAATCAGTGATAACTGTTTAAATACTTTCTTCTTTGAAATGTTTGCAAACGCTTAGACACAAATATTATTTTTCGGATGGCCACAGTACAAGCACATGTTGACGTCTTTCATTGGGTCCTTTCCACAAAAACGTTACAATTTGTATTAGGGAAGTAGCTTTATCTACGAAAAGTGTTCTCATTTATTTTCAAACACGCAACACGCAATAAAACTGTTACATTTTGTAGACTGGTAAACATTGATTTTACAAAATTTATTACCAAAAATAGCAGTCCCTATGGCAACGTCATACGACGTTAACCGGTCCATTGTTTTTAATAGAATTATTTGCAATTTTGTTTTATAAGCTTCCTGTGTCAAACTTTGCTGCATTGTGGACAACAACGTTACGTGATTTTCATCACGTAGTGTTACATTCTGACGTCATTTCACTGTATGTGATGTTGTGCACGTGCGATTTGTTTAAAATTAATCTTAAACGAAAACTGTAAGGGCCTCTGGTTTATAGAATATTTGACAAAAATTGCGTCGCGTGTTGCCAGAAAAGTAGTGCACCTACACTCCTAAAACTCCACAGGAATGTTTGTCAGCACTGGAAATTGCGCATGTGCAATTTCAATATTTTCATATTTCTAGACGTTCTTCTTCGAAATTGAAACTGCTAAATCATTGGGTACTGTATGCTAACACTATAATGCATTTTTATGTTAAAGTAACTACGTTTACGTTATATATACAGGGACTAAAAACGTGAGGTAAGATGTCAAGGTTGTGAAAAATTACGTGTAGTGTTTCAAGTGTTTTAAATAGTTGTAGACGTGTCCGCAAGAGTTACACTTACGTATTCAAAACACATTCATCAGAGGACATAAACTTTTCTACTGACTGGCTACATGTTCTACGTCGGAATTAAACAAGAGTACTTACCCAAATTGGAATGACACGTAAAATCACGTTGGAATGGACACTCTATTGTTACAAGAGTGTTCCAAAGGAGATAAAGTGCATTTCCCAAAAGTTGACTGTTTTCCGTTTCTCACATCTTATTGTATTGTACATTTAAACAAGAACGTTCACAAAATGGAAGGATATCCCTAGACGCCTACTGAAACTGGAATACTTAATGTCGTGTTTTGGAAAAAAAAAACATCAGCATGTTTGTGTATAATGCTACTATTATTTCCTTCGGTTTCGTGTGTATTATAAAATTATGTTCAATACTTGTAGAGGTATCTGCAATTCAAGATGTTTCAGTCATGTTCTCATCTAGTCAAGGGTCATTACCCAAGGGCCTTACGATTTTTAGACTGAGTGAAATTTCAAACAAATCGCCGTAGCACAACATCGCACACTCACCAGCATCCCTATGGCTGAAAATGTAATACTTTTGGAGCTACATGCGACAATTGTTTTTAGTATATTGTTACAAGGTAAATGACCGTAACTATTGGTCGGCATGGTGAAATGTTAAGCCAATCGCATGTGTACAACTTCACATGGTTATGAACAATCCAAAGATGTTTCATAATAGTATGTGGAATACTTTTAGAGTTACATGCGACACAATACTTACGTAAAGTTCGTAAAGCACCAGTCAATTGTAACCAAGCCCCCACGCCCCCCCCCCCCAACCCCAGAGATTGCGGGGACATTGACTTTCGGTCCGGCCAAGCCCGGGTAAAATGCTGGTAAATCCCCGCCAAATGCCCTGCACCCTAGGGACCTAGGTAAACCCCATTCCCCGCTATGTTTGGTGTGAAGACAAAACCACCGCATTCACCCGGCACTGCGGGGCCACCTTGAAGGTAAAAATACGGCCCATTTCCCGGGCTATCATCTCCGGTATATCCCAGAACTGGGGGGGGGGGGGGGGGTGCGGGTGTGGTTACAATTGACTGTGCATAACGCGTCGAGCGCAAATCCTCAGTCGTAACAACTCGGCCATCTTCGGCAAGCTTAGATAGACAATTATGTTGGATACTGGCCGAGGTGTTCCGATTGGGCAAACCGATTGTTATACATTCTTGTGGTATAATGCTAGTCCATTACGACCTTTATCGGGCAAATACGTATCCGACCCGTGCATAATAGAATGCAAAACATTTCATTTGATATATTTTAAAATTTATAACTGAATATTCATTGACACCGAACTGGGCATGCTCGCATTTGTGCTTTCGTTACAAACACTGCATTTGTATTCGCAGTGTACGAATTCACACAATTAATTTGGATATAGCATTATAAGTTAGTGTCTATTTTTGGTCTTTTGAACGTTAATAACTAACGAAAGACTAAACTGACTAAACAATGACTAAATGGAAACCTTAAAGATGCACTCTTACTCCCAATTAAGATTTACCACATTTTTTTTTAATATTGTTTAATATTAAAAAAAAAAGATGAATAAATGTTAAAAACAATACCTTATGAGACCATAGTAGACCACAGTAAATATTTAGCATTCACCAATCATTTAATAATTTTGCGCTTTCTGCTAATAAATACACGGTTACAATCTTGTTACCAGTAATTAATATATCCCATCAATGCATTATTTGGTAAGTAGATTAAGGTTTAAAGGTTTATCAGTCAATGATGCTTGTTATACATGTGTATGTATTGATTTTGAATAAGAGTGTCACTATAAGGTTTTTTCCGTTTGACGACTGTGTTCTGCTTGATCGACTTTTGGTTGCCAGAGCTGATGTGAATGTGTCCGGCGATCTCATTGTCAGAGGCGTGAGCATGAACACTTAATACACCTTTCAGATATGACTGACCTTTTTCATAAAATGTATTACTGCACTGTTTTTGAACCATTGCAATAATCAATTGTATTATTATTTAAACCATCGTTAATCTCTGTCTTAAATTAAAATACTTTTCTTCACACGTGCAATTATAATTCCGATTATTGATTCAGCAATCACTAAAAAGGGACACTCAAGTTATGAACTACACATACAGTTACCCTTCTCCAACCGAGGATATCTCTCTACCTGGGCAAGATATCTTGTTCTGCACCATTTTTTTGCTAATACGCACATATGAAGTCATACCCTCACAATGAATTCAGGTGAACATGAAACACGAACACGTTAGTAATATTCCTCAATTCCCTCACACTGAAACTGCCCAAGCACCGTGATGACCCGGTGTAGATGACTGAAGTGTCAAGATGGGCTTCTGTAGTAGTAGTAAAGGGAAAAGACTGATGACTACTCTAGTAGAAATCTTGTCAATTGCTCTTACTCATGTTGATATAAGAACAAAATCTTATTACAGGGACTAATTACAACTTCAATTAGACGATTATAAAAGAAGAGACAGTACCAAGAACAAAGAACTTCACTCACCAATTGTTAGTCTTGGAATCTGATCTAAACCATTGTTCATCAGTTAGTATGAATACATTTTGTTGAGAAATATACCAAAACATCATTTCACAGAAACTATCTGTGAATGAGGTGTCTTACATCACAACAAGATTGAAGCACAATCAACTGAATCATATTTCCAAAATGTTTCGAAGGATGCACTGTATAGCTACACATATATAGTTTACATATGTTTTCCGAAACAAATTGATAAATCAATGAAAACAATAATAATGCACCTTATTTTAACACACATACGCCAGTCGATTATCTTGATACCACACATCCTCTTAATTCCACACAAAGATGATTAAGTTGAATAAATACTTCACCCTGACACATACAAATAATCATGAGGTACAGCAGTATTAGGACCATCAGACAGGCTGGCATATGATTATCGTCGCACCTGTTATAGAAACTTGTCGAAATACAAGAAATTAATAACGCTGGGTTTTTTTTTACAAACTATTTTTTTTATAATTAAGAAACAAAGCTGAAACCGTTTCATGTATACTACTGACTCTTTGTATGTCGATCCTTGTTAACACAAATGTTACTTACCGGTTACGACAAGGTCATAAAATACACTGTTGGAAAACCATGTGAAAGTTCTTAGGACTCTTCAGTGTGGATTGAATACCTCAAAATTAATACTGTATTACGTTCATTTATTTGGCTAAAGTTTTTCTGGCGTACAGAATGTTATGACCCGCCTTTAATCTTTAATGCTTTAAAAAGCATATATCTGTATAATGTTTTGCATTAACGACCAAAATGATTTGTAAACTGTGGTTTGTATGTATAACAAATATTGAGTTGCTTTATGCTGCAGAGTATGCCTTATTAAACAATTTGAAAGGCAATATGAATATGTTCAGTGTGACAGTTCGACATAAAATCGACACAAACGATTACGTCTATTGTAATCATAGCTTGAAGTGCATCTTAAATTACAAACCGAAGTCCTTATTTGATATTAGTTGTACCAACATTGCACATTCATATGGTATTAACAATGTTTCAGGTTTAAGTGGGAGGTCGAAAGCGGTCAATGTCACAATTGTTTAAACTTACATACCGTTTTATGGAAGTGGTCAGGTTGAGTAGCGCATCTGTCCGTCAGAATCCTCGCCCTATATTGCCGGTACATGGTGACAACCCAACCAACTCACATCGTGATATATAGTCCACTGTTTATCACAATTTAGCTTCCACACACAGAATATTCCAGCCACCCGTTTAATAATGGACGGTACAAGATACAATCTGTATATACCCGGTAAGAAACCGATGTTGCATTACGCACCTTAGCACTTAGTTCGATGCCATAGGCTTATATACTAGTACATTATATGACTACTTAGACGGTGTAAACCATCACTCTTAACACGGCCGCTATATATATATATATATATATATATATATATATCAGCTTAAATATCCAAGAGTTAAGCTCACAAAAGTATTTAAAATATTCCATCTGCGTCTAAATTCACGGTGAGGAATCCCGTTCAATTAAAATTAAAAAAAATGAAATCACGTCTTGGTATGAAAAGTATAGAACCATACTTCACTAAGTTTATATATACTTAATTATATTTGAACTTCACCCATTAAATCTGTGTTTAATAAATCCGCTTTGTACCCTCAATATAAGGGTCACTTAAGATTCGATTTTAAATCAAACGATTCAGTATGCGCAGAATAAATAGGCGCTATCGTATTTAATAGTATTTTTGCATTAATGATATTGATATTATCAATGATAGAAGAGTATTTGAATTTGTTATTAATTGACCCACATTCATAATGCATTGATATTGAACCGAGTGTATAAAACCCAAATCTTTGACGTGCGCAGCAGCTTCTGTTGAACTTTAAACACTTACATCATATACGATACTCACGTACTATTGTACATGGACAAGGCGAACATTAACTGCAACAGAAATTGCCATAGCAACGAAGAACATTTACTGCAATGGCCATGACTGGGGCGACCATTACCAGCAAATGAACTTACTATGACCAAGGCGAACATCAACTGCAGCGAAAATGGCCATGAGCAAGGCGAACACCAACCGCAGCAGATATATTTTTCAAGTGTGTACATACACGGCAGCAATTTTGCTTAATTAGTTGGTATTCTCTTCAGAACCGAAACACATTCCTTACTGTGCTGTCTTAGTTCGTATTTGAGTGTTTTATGATAGGGTGTTCATTCCTATGCCAGGGGTTCTAACCTTCAGTTCGTTATCATGTGGTTGATTTGTGCAAGGGAGTTTTAACTTTCAGTTCGTTTTGTGTGTTTGAGCTAGGGTCCAAACCTTCCGATCGTTACTAAGTGTCCTGTGCTAAGGGTTCTAACCTTCAAATCGTTACTATGTGTTCTGTGCAAAGGGTTCTAACCTTCAGATCGCTACTATGTGTTCTGTGCCAAAGGTTCCAACCTTCAGATCGCTACTATGTGTTCTGTGCTAAGGGTTCTAATCTTCAGATCGTTATTATGTGTTCTGTGTCAGGGGTTCTAACCTTCAGATCGTTACTATGTGTTCTGTGCCAAGGGTTCTAACCTTCAGATAGCCACTATGTGTTCTGTGCCAACGGTTCTAACCTTCAGATCGTTACCTTGAGTTCTGTGCCAGGGGTTACAACCTTCAGATCGTTACTATGTGTTCTGTGCCAAGGGTTCTAACCTTCAGATCGTTACCATGTGTTCTGTTCCAGGAATTTAAACCTTCATATCGTTACTATGTGTTCTGTGCCAATGGTCTAACCTTCAGATCGTTACTATGTTGTCTGTGCCAATGTTCTCACCTTCAATTCGTTACAATGTGTTCTGTGCCAGGGGTTCTAACCTTCAGATCGTTACTATGTGTTCTGTGCCAGGGGTTCTAACCTTCAGATCGTTACTATGTGCTCTATGCCAGGGGTTCTAACCTTCAGATCGTTACTATGTGTTCTGTGCCAGTGGTTCTAACCTTCAGATCGCTACTATGTGTTCTGTGCCAGGGGTTCTAACCTTCAGATCGTTGATATGTATTATGTGCCAGGGATTCTAACCTTCAGATCGTTACTATGTGTTCTGTACCAGGGTTCTAACCTTCAGTTCGTTACTATGTGTTCTGTGCCAGGGGTTCTAACCTTCAGATCGTTACTATGTGGGCTGTGCCAATGGTCTAACCTTCAGATCGTTACTATGTGTTCTGTGCCAGGGGTTCTAACCTTCAGTTCGTTACTATGTGTTCTGTGCCAGGGGTTCTTCCCTTCAGATCGTTACTATGCGTTCTGTGCCAGGGGTTCTAACCTTCCGATCGTTACTATGTTTTCTGTGTCAGGGATTTAAACCTTCAGATCGTTACTTTGTGTTCTGTGCTAGAGGGTTCTAACCTTCAGATCGTTACTATGTGTTCTGTGCCAGGTATTTAAACCTTCAGATCGTTACTATGTGTTCTGCGCCAGGGATTTAAACCTTCATATCGTTACTGTGTGTTCTGTGTCAGGGGTTCCAACCTTCAGATCGTTACTATGTGATCTGTGCTAGAGGGTTCTAACCTTCATATCGCTACTATGTGTTCTGTGCCAAGGGTTCTAACCTTCAGATCGTTACTATGTGTCGTTTGCCAGGGTTCTAACCTTCCGATCGTTACTTTGTGTTCTGTGCCAGGGTTTTAACCTTCAGATCGTTACTATGTGTTCTGTGCCAGGGGTTCTAACCTTCAGATCGCTACTATGTGTTTTGTGCTTGGGTCTTATAACATTCAGATCGTTACGATGTAATCTGTCTTAGGGGTTTATGATCTTCATCTCATTTCTGTGTGTTCTGTACTAGGGGCTTCTAACATTCAGTTTACAACCGTGTGATCTATCCTAGTTCTTTTAATATTCAGTTTGTTTCTATGTTCTTTTAGCAAGGGCCGGGGTTCTAACCGTAAGTTCATTTCTGTGTTCTGAGCTTGGTTTTTTTATCTACAGCTCCTTTTAGTGTGTTCAGATTTATGGGGTTCAAATTGTGAGTTCAATACAATGTGGTCGGAGCTATGGGGTTCTAAGCGTCAGTTCAATACTATGTGTTCTGAGTTGGGGGGGGGGGGGTCTAATCTTGGGTTTGTAAGTGTGTTGTGTGCTAGGATGATTTAACTTTCAGTTCGTATCTATGTATTCTTGCTAGTGGGTTCTAACCTTCAGTTCGTTACTATGTGTTCTGTGCTAGTGGGTTATTAACTTTCAGTTCATTACTATGATTCTTGCTAGTAGGTTATTAACTTTCAGTGCGTTACTATGTATTCTTGCTAGTGGGTTATTAACTTTCAGTTTATTACTATGTATTCTTGCTAGTGAGTTATTAACTTTCAGTGCGTTACTATGTATTCTTGCTAGTAGGTTATTAACTTTCAGTGCGTTACTATGTATTCTTGCTAGTGGGTTATTAACTTTCAGTGCGTTACTATGTATTCTGTGCCAATGGTCTAACCTTCAGATCGTTACTATGTTGTCTGTGCCAATGTTCTCACCTTCAATTCGTTACTATGTGTTCTGTGCCAGGGGTTCTAACCTTCAGATCGTTACTATGTGTTCTGTGCCAGGGGTTCTAACCTTCAGATCGTTACTATGTGCTCTATGCCAGGGGTTCTAACCTTCAGATCGTTACTATGTGTTCTGTGCCAGTGGTTCTAACCTTCAGATCGCTACTATATGTTCTGTGCCAGGGGTTCTAACCTTCAGATCGTTGATATGTATTATGTGCCAGGGATTCTAACCTTCAGATCGTTACTATGTGTTCTGTACCAGGGTTCTAACCTTCAGTTCGTTACTATGTGTTCTGTGCCAGGGGTTCTAACCTTCAGATCGTTACTATGTGGGCTGTGCCAATGGTCTAACCTTCAGATCGTTACTATGTGTTCTGTGCCAGGGGTTCTAACCTTCAGTTCGTTACTATGTGTTCTGTGCCAGGGGTTCTTCCCTTCAGATCGTTACTATGCGTTCTGTGCCAGGGGTTCTAACCTTCCGATCGTTACTATGTTTTCTGTGTCAGGGATTTAAACCTTCAGATCGTTACTTTGTGTTCTGTGCTAGAGGGTTCTAACCTTCAGATCGTTACTATGTGTTCTGTGCCAGGGATTTAAACCTTCAGATCGTTACTATGTGTTCTGCGCCAGGGATTTAAACCTTCATATCGTTACTGTGTGTTCTGTGTCAGGGGTTCCAACCTTCAGATCGTTACTATGTGATCTGTGCTAGAGGGTTCTAACCTTCATATCGCTACTATGTGTTCTGTGCCAAGGGTTCTAACCTTCAGATCGTTACTATGTGTCGTTTGCCAGGGTTCTAACCTTCCGATCGTTACTTTGTGTTCTGTGCCAGGGTTTTAACCTTCAGATCGTTACTATGTGTTCTGTGCCAGGGGTTCTAACCTTCAGATCGCTACTATGTGTTTTGTGCTTGGGTCTTATAACATTCAGATCGTTACGATGTAATCTGTCTTAGGGGTTTATGATCTTCATCTCATTTCTGTGTGTTCTGTACTAGGGGCTTCTAACATTCAGTTTACAACCGTGTGATCTATCCTAGTTCTTTTAATATTCAGTTTGTTTCTATGTTCTTTTAGCAAGGGCCGGGGTTCTAACCGTAAGTTCATTTCTGTGTTCTGAGCTTGGTTTTTTTTATCTACAGCTCCTTTTAGTGTGTTCAGATTTATGGGGTTCAAATTGTGAGTTCAATACAATGTGGTCGGAGCTATGGGGTTCTAAGCGTCAGTTCAATACTATGTGTTCTGAGCTGGGGGGGGGTCTAATCTTGGGTTTGTAAGTGTGTTGTGTGCTAGGATGATCTAACTTTCAGTTCGTATCTATGTATTCTTGCTAGTGGGTTCTAACCTTCAGTTCGTTACTATGTGTTCTGTGCTAGTGGGTTATTAACTTTCAGTTCATTACTATGCATTCTTGCTAGTAGGTTATTAACTTTCAGTGCGTTACTATGTATTCTTGCTAGTGGGTTATTAACTTTCAGTTTATTACTATGTATTCTTGCTAGTGAGTTATTAACTTTCAGTTCATTACTATGTATTCTTGCTAGTGGGTTATTAACTTTCAGTGCGTTACTATGTATTCTTGCTAGTGAGTTATTAACTTTCAGTTCATTACTATGTATTCTTGCTAGTGGGTTATTAACTTTCAGTTCATTACTATGTATTCTTGCTAGTGGGCTATTAACTTTCAGTGCGTTACTATGTAGTCTTGCTAGTGGGTTATTAACTTTCAGTTCATTACTATGTATTCTTGCTAGTGAGTTATTAACTTTCAGTGCGTTACTATGTATTCTTGCTAGTAGGTTATTAACTTTCAGAGCGTTACTATGTGTTCTTGCTAGTGGGTTATTAACTTTCAGTGCGTTACTATGTATTCTTGCTAGTGGGTTATTAACTTTCAGTGCGTTACTATGTATTCTTGCTAGTGAGTTATTAACTTTCAGTGCGTTACTATGTATTCTTGCTAGTGAGTTATTAACTTTCAGTGCGTTACTATGTATTCTTGCTAGTGAGTTATTAACTTTCAGTGCGTTACTATGTATTCTTGCTAGTGAGTTATTAACTTTCAGTGCGTTACTATGTATTCTTGCTAGTGAGTTATTAACTTTCAGTTCATTACTATGTATTCTTGCTAGTGGGTTATTAACTTTCAGTGCGTTACTATGTATTCTTGCTAGTGGGTTATTAACTTTCAGTGCGTTACTATGTATTCTTGCTAGTGGGTTATTAACTTTCAGTTCATTACTATGTATTCTTGCTAGTGAGTTATTAACTTTCAGTTCATTACTATGTATTCTTGCTAGTGGGTTATTAACTTTCAGTTCGTATCTATGTATTCTTGCTAGTGGGTTCTAACCTTCAGTTCGTTACTATGTGTTCTGTGCTAGTGGGTTATTAACTTTCAGTTCATTACTATGCATTCTTGCTAGTAGGTTATTAACTTTCAGTGCGTTACTATGTATTCTTGCTTGTGGGTTATTAACTTTCAGTGCGTTACTATGTATTCTTGCTAGTGGGTTATTAACTTTCAGTTCGTTACTATGTATTCTTGCTAGTAGGTTATTAACTTTCAGTTTGTTACTATGTATTCTTGCTAGTGAGTTATTAACTTTCAGTGCGTTACTATGTATTCTTGCTTGTGGGTTATTAACTTTCAGTTTGTTACTATGTATTCTTGCTAGTAGGTTATTAACTTTCAGTTTATTACTATGTATTCTTGCTAGTAGGTTATTAACTTTCAGTTCATTACTATGTATTCTTGCTTGTGGGTTATTAACTTTCAGTGCGTTACTATGTATTCTTGCTTGTGGGTTATTAACTTTCAGTTCATTACTATGCATTCTTGCTAGTGGGTTATTAACTTTCAGTGCGTTACTATCTATTCTTGCTAGTAGGTTATTAACTTTCAGTGCGTTACTATGTATTCTTGCTAGTAGGTTATTAACTTTCAGTGCGTTACTATGTATTCTTGCTAGTAGGTTATTAACTTTCAGTGCGTTACTATGTATTCTTGCTTGTGGGTTATTAACTTTCAGTTCGTTACTATGTATTCTTGCTAGTAGGTTATTAACTTTCAGTGCGTTACTATGTATTCTTGCTAGTGAGTTATTAACTTTCAGTGCGTTACTATGTATTCTTGCTTGTGGGTTATTAACTTTCAGTTCGTATCTATGTATTCTTGCTAGTGGGTTCTAACCTTCAGTTCGTTACTATGTGTTCTGTGCTAGTGGGTTATTAACTTTCAGTTCATTACTATGCATTCTTGCTAGTAGGTTATTAACTTTCAGTGCGTTACTATGTATTCTTGCTAGTGGGTTATTAACTTTCAGTGCGTTACTATGTATTCTTGCTAGTAGGTTATTAACTTTCAGTGCGTTACTATGTATTCTTGCTAGTGAGTTATTAACTTTCAGTGCGTTACTATGTATTCTTGCTAGTAGGTTATTAACTTTCAGAGCGTGGCTATGTATTCTTGCTAGTGGGTTATTAACTTTCAGTTTATTACTATGTATTCTTGCTAGTGAGTTATTAACTTTCAGTGCGTTACTATGTATTCTTGCTTGTGGGTTATTAACTTTCAGTTTGTTACTATGTATTCTTGCTAGTGGGTTATTAACTTTCAGTTCATTACTATGTATTCTTGCTAGTGGGTTATTAACTTTCAGTTCATTACTATGTATTCTTGCTAGTGAGTTATTAACTTTCAGTTCATTACTATGTATTCTTGCTAGTGGGTTATTAACTTTCAGTTTGTTACTATGTATTCTTGCTAGTGGGTTATTAACTTTCAGTTCGTTACTATGTATTCTTGCTAGTGAGTTATTAACTTTCAGTTAATTACTATGTATTCTTGCTAGTGGGTTATTAACTTTCAGTGGGTTACTATGTGTTCTGTACAAGTGGGTAATTTACTTTCAGTTCGTTACTATTTATTCTTGCTAGTGGGTTATTAATTCTCAGTGGGTTACTATGTGTTCTGTGCAAGTGGGTAATTAACTTTCAGTGCGTTACTATGTGTTCTTGCTAGTGGTTTATTAATTCTCAGTGGGTTACTATGTGTTCTGTACAAGTGGGTAATTAACTTTCAGTTCGTTACTATTTATTCTTGCTAGTGGGTCATTAACTTTCAGTTTGTTACTATGTGTTCTGTGCTAGTGGGTTATTAACTTTCAGTTTGTTACTATGTGTTTTGTGCTAGGGGATTCTAACTTTCAGTTCGTTACTATTTGTCGGTGCTAGGGAATTCTAATGTTCAGTTCGTTACTATGTGTTCCGTGCTAGTGGGTTATTAACTTTCAGTTCATTACTATGTGTTCTGTACTAGTGGGTTATTAACTTTCAGTTCATTACTATGTGTTCTGTATTAGTGGGTTATTAACTTTCAGTGCGTTACTATGTATTCTTGCTAGTGGGTTATTAACTTTCAGTGCGTTACTATGTATTCTTGCTAGTGGGTTATTAACTTTCAGTGCGTTACTATGTATTCTTGCTAGTAGGTTATTAACTTTCAGTGCGTTACTATGTATTCTTGCTAGTGGGTTATTAACTTTCAGTTCATTACTATGTGTTCTGTATTAGTGGGTTATTAACTTTCAGTTCATTACTATGTATTCTTGCTAGTGGGTTATTAACTTTCAGTGCGTTACTATGTATTCTTGCTAGTGGGTTATTAACTTTCAGTGCGTTACTATGTATTCTTGCTAGTAGGTTATTAACTTTCAGTGCGTTACTATGTATTCTTGCTAGTGGGTTATTAACTTTCAGTTCATTACTATGTGTTCTGTATTAGTGGGTTATTAACTTTCAGTGCGTTACTATGTATTCTTGCTAGTAGGTTATTAACTTTCAGTGTGTTACTATGTATTCTTGCTAGTGGGTTATTAACTTTCAGTTCGTTACTATGTATTCTTGCTAGTAGGTTATTAACTTTCAGTGCGTTACTATGTATTCTTTCAGTTCGTTACTATTTGTCGGTGCTAGGGAATTCTAATGTTCAGTTCGTTACTATGTGTTCCGTGCTAGTGGGTTATTAACTTTCAGTTCATTACTATGTGTTCTGTATTAGTGGGTTATTAACTTTCAGTGCGTTACTATGTATTCTTGCTAGTGGGTTATTAACTTTCAGTGCGTTACTATGTATTCTTGCTTGTGGGTTATTAACTTTCAGTTCATTACTATGTATTCTTGCTAGTGGGTTATGAACTTTCAGTGCGTTACTATGTATTCTTGCTAGTGGGTTATTAACTTTCAGTGCGTTACTATGTATTCTTGCTTGTGGGTTATTAACTTTCAGTGCGTTACTATGTATTCTTGCTAGTGGGTTATTAACTTTCAGTGCGTTACTATGTATTCTTGCTAGTGGGTTATTAACTTTCAGTGCGTTACTATGTATTCTTGCTAGTGGGTTATTAACTTTCAGTGCGTTACTATGTATTCTTGCTAGTGAGTTATTAACTTTCAGTGCGTTACTATGTATTCTTGCTAGTGGGTTATTAACTTTCAGTGCGTTACTATGTATTCTTGCTAGTGGGTTATTAACTTTCAGTGCGTTACTATGTATTCTTGCTAGTGGGTTATTAACTTTCAGTGCGTTACTATGCATTCTTGCTAGTAGGTTATTAACTTTCAGTGCGTTACTATGTATTCTTGCTAGTGAGTTATTAACTTTCAGTGCGTTACTATGTATTCTTGCTAGTGGGTTATTAACTTTCAGTGCGTTACTATGTATTCTTGCTAGTAGGTTATTAACTTTCAGTGCGTTACTATGTATTCTTGCTAGTGAGTTATTAACTTTCAGTGCGTTACTATGTATTCTTGCTAGTGGGTTATTAACTTTCAGTGCGTTACTATGTATTCTTGCTAGTAGGTTATTAACTTTCAGTGCGTTACTATGTATTCTTGCTAGTAGGTTATTAACTTTCAGTTTGTTACTATGTATTCTTGCTAGTGGGTTATTAACTTTCAGAGCGTTACTATGTATTCTTGCTAGTAGGTTATTAACTTTCAGTGCGTTACTATGTATTCTTGCTTGTGGGTTATTAACTTTCAGTTCATTACTATGTATTCTTGCTAGTAGGTTATTAACTTTCAGTGCGTTACTATGTATTCTTGCTAGTGGGTTATTAACTTTCAGTTCATTACTATGTATTCTTGCTAGTAGGTTATTAACTTTCAGTGCGTTACTATGTATTCTTGCTAGTAGGTTATTAACTTTCAGTTCATTACTATGTATTCTTGCTAGTAGGTTATTAACTTTCAGTGCGTTACTATGTATTCTTGCTAGTAGGTTATTAACTTTCAGTGCGTTACTATGTATTCTTGCTAGTGGGTTATTAACTTTCAGTTCATTACTATGTAGTCTTGCTAGTAGGTTATTAACTTTCAGTGCGTTACTATGTATTCTTGCTAGTAGGTTATTAACTTTCAGTGCGTTACTATGTATTCTTGCTAGTGGGTTATTAACTTTCAGTTCATTACTATGTATTCTTGCTAGTGGGTAATTAACTTTCAGTGCGTTACTATGTAGTCTTGCTAGTAGGTTATTAACTTTCAGTGCGTTACTATGTATTCTTGCTAGTGGGTTATTAACTTTCAGTTCATTACTATGTAGTCTTGCTAGTAGGTTATTAACTTTCAGTGCGTTACTATGTATTCTTGCTAGTGGGTTATTAACTTTCAGTGCGTTACTATGTAGTCTTGCTAGTAGGTTATTAACTTTCAGTGCGTTACTATGTAGTCTTGCTAGTGGGTTATTAACTTTCAGTGCGTTACTATGTATTCTTGCTAGTGGGTTATTAACTTTCAGTGCGTTACTATGTATTCTTGCTAGTGGGTTATTAACTTTCAGAGCGTTACTATGTATTCTTGCTAGTGAGTTATTAACTTTCAGTTTGTTACTATGTATTCTTGCTAGTAGGTTATTAACTTTCAGTGCGTTACTATGTATTCTTGCTTGTGGGTTATTAACTTTCAGTGCGTTACTATGCATTCTTGCTAGTAGGTTATTAACTTTCAGTTCATTACTATGTAGTCTTGCTAGTGGGTTATTAACTTTCAGTGCGTTACTATGCATTCTTGCTAGTAGGTTATTAACTTTCAGTGCGTTACTATGTAGTCTTGCTAGTAGGTTATTAACTTTCAGTGCGTTACTATGTATTCTTGCTTGTGGGTTATTAACTTTCAGTGCGTTACTATGCATTCTTGCTAGTAGGTTATTAACTTTCAGTTCATTACTATGTAGTCTTGCTAGTGGGTTATTAACTTTCAGTGCGTTACTATGCATTCTTGCTAGTAGGTTATTAACTTTCAGTGCGTTACTATGTATTCTTGCTTGTGGGTTATTAACTTTCAGTGCGTTACTATGCATTCTTGCTAGTGGGTTATTAACTTTCAGTGCGTTACTATGCATTCTTGCTAGTAGGTTATTAACTTTCAGTGCGTTACTATGTAGTCTTGCTTGTGGGTTATTAACTTTCAGTGCGTTACTATGTATTCTTGCTTGTGGGTTATTAACTTTCAGTTCATTACTATGTATTCTTGCTAGTAGGTTATTAACTTTCAGTGCGTTACTATGTATTCTTGCTTGTGGGTTATTAACTTTCAGTGCGTTACTATGTATTCTTGCTTGTGGGTTATTAACTTTCAGTTCATTACTATATATTCTTGCTAGTAGGTTATTAACTTTCAGTGCGTTACTATGTATTCTTGCTAGTGGGTTATTAACTTTCAGTGCGTTACTATGTATTCTTGCTTGTGGGTTATTAACTTTCAGTGCGTTACTATGTATTCTTGCTAGTGGGTTATTAACTTTCAGTTTGTTACTATGCATTCTTGCTTGTAGGTTATTAACTTTCAGTGCGTTACTATGTATTCTTGCTAGTAGGTTATTAACTTTCAGTGCGTTACTATGTATTCTTGCTAGTAGGTTATTAACTTTCAGTTCGTTACTATGTATTCTTGCTAGTGGGTTATTAACTTTCAGTGCGTTACTATGTATTCTTGCTAGTGGGTTATTAACTTTCAGTGCGTTACTATGTATTCTTGCTAGTGGGTTATTAACTTTCAGTTCATTACTATGTATTCTTGCTAGTAGGTTATTAACTTTCAGTGCGTTACTATGTATTCTTGCTAGTAGGTTATTAACTTTCAGTTCATTACTATGTATTCTTGCTAGTAGGTTATTAACTTTCAGTGCGTTACTATGTATTCTTGCTAGTGGGTTATTAACTTTCAGTGCGTTACTATGTATTCTTGCTAGTAGGTTATTAACTTTCAGTTCGTTACTATGTATTCTTGCTAGTGGGTTATTAACTTTCAGTTTGTTACTATGTATTCTTGCTTGTGGGTTATTAACTTTCAGTTCGTTACTATGTATTCTTGCTAGTAGGTTATTAACTTTCAGTTCATTACTATGTATTCTTGCTAGTGGGTTATTAACTTTCAGTTTGTTACTATGTATTCTTGCTAGTAGGTTATTAACTTTCAGTGCGTTACTATGTATTCTTGCTTGTGGGTTATTAACTTTCAGTTCGTTACTATGTATTCTTGCTAGTAGGTTATTAACTTTCAGTTCATTACTATGTATTCTTGCTAGTGGGTTATTAACTTTCAGTTCATTACTATGTATTCTTGCTAGTAGGTTATTAACTTTCAGTGCGTTACTATGTATTCTTGCTAGTAGGTTATTAACTTTCAGTTCATTACTATGTATTCTTGCTAGTAGGTTATTAACTTTCAGTGCGTTACTATGTATTCTTGCTAGTGGGTTATTAACTTTCAGTGCGTTACTATGTATTCTTGCTAGTAGGTTATTAACTTTCAGTTCGTTACTATGTATTCTTGCTAGTGGGTTATTAACTTTCAGTTTGTTACTATGTATTCTTGCTTGTGGGTTATTAACTTTCAGTTCGTTACTATGTATTCTTGCTAGTAGGTTATTAACTTTCAGTTCATTACTATGTATTCTTGCTAGTGGGTTATTAACTTTCAGTTTGTTACTATGTATTCTTGCTAGTAGGTTATTAACTTTCAGTGCGTTACTATGTATTCTTGCTTGTGGGTTATTAACTTTCAGTTCGTTACTATGTATTCTTGCTAGTAGGTTATTAACTTTCAGTGCGTTACTATGTATTCTTGCTAGTGGGTTATTAACTTTCAGTTTGTTACTATGTATTTTTGCTTGTGGGTTATTAACTTTCAGTTCGTTACTATGTATTCTTGCTAGTAGGTTATTAACTTTCAGTTCATTACTATGTATTCTTGCTAGTGGGTTATTAACTTTCAGTTTGTTACTATGTATTCTTGCTAGTAGGTTATTAACTTTCAGTTTATTACTATGTATTCTTGCTAGTGGGTAATTAACTTTCAGTGCGTTACTATGTATTCTTGCTAGTGGGTTATTAACTTTCAGTTTGTTACTATGTATTCTTGCTAGTAGGTTATTAACTTTCAGTTCATTACTATGTATTCTTGCTAGTGGGCTATTAACTTTCAGTGCGTTACTATGTATTCTTGCTAGTAGGTTATTAACTTTCAGTTTATTACTATGTATTCTTGCTAGTAGGTTATTAACTTTCAGTTTGTTACTATTTATTCTTGCTAGTGGGTTATTAACTTTCAGTTTGTTACTATGTATTCTTGCTAGTAGGTTATTAACTTTCAGTGCGTTACTATGTATTCTTGCTAGTGGGCTATTAACTTTCAGTGTGTTACTATGTATTCTTGCTAGTGAGTTATTAACTTTCAGTTTGTTACTATTTATTCTTGCTAGTGGGCTATTAACTTTCAGTGTGTTACTATGTATTCTTGCTAGTGGGTTATTAACTTTCAGTTTGTTACTATGTATTCTTGCTAGTAGGTTATTAACTTTCAGTTTATTACTATGTATTCTTGCTAGTGGGTAATTAACTTTCAGAGCGTTACTATGTATTCTTGCTAGTGGGTTATTAACTTTCAGTTCGTTACTATGTATTCTTGCTAGTAGGTTATTAACTTTCAGTTTGTTACTATGTATTCTTGCTAGTGGGTTATTAACTTTCAGTGCGTTACTATGTATTCTTGCTAGTGGGTTATTAACTTTCAGTTTGTTACTATTTATTCTTGCTAGTGGGTTATTAACTTTCAGTTCGTTACTATGTATTCTTGCTAGTGGGTTATTAACTTTCAGAGCGTTACTATGTGTTCTGTGCTAGTGGGTTATTACTTATTAACATTCAGTTCGTTACTATGTGTTTTGTGCTAGGGGATTCTAACTTTCAGTTCGTTACTATGTGTTCTGTGCTAGGGAATTCGATCTAACATTCAGTTCGTTACTATGTGTTTTGTGCTAAGGGATTCTAACTTTCAGTTCGTTACTATTTGTTCTGTGATGAGGGGTTCCAACCTTGAGTTCGGTATAATGTGTTTTGTGGTAGGGGGTTGTACTTTTGAGTTCGTTCCAGTGCATTTTGTGCTATTAGGATCTGCCCTTGAGTTCGTAATGGTGTGCTTTGTGCTAGGGGGTTCTTTCCTTGAGTTCGGTGTTATGTGTTTTGTGGTAGGGTTTTTTAAACTTTCAGTTCGTTACAGTGTGCTTTGTGCTAGGGGGATTTCCCTTGAGTTCGTTATGGTGTGTTTTGTGCTAGAGGGTTCTTACCATGTGTTCGTCATGGTGTGTATTGCGCTATGGGGACCTAACCTTCTGTTCATTATGATGTGTATTGTGATAAAGGGTTCTTACCCTGTGTTCATTGTGATGTGTATTGTGCTAGGGGGATCTAACCTTGTGTTAACTGTGGTAAATTTTGTACTAGGGGGTTCTAACCATGAGTTGGCGCTCGGAGGCTCTTATCTTTTCCGCTTAGAAAAAAAGTCTACTTAATTGGTCATTTTCAAAATGACTGATGATTTCCAATGAAGCTCATTGGATTGTTAACGCAGCTATATATTATTAACTATATCTTTATTTAGTTTATAAGGTTAGCGTAAATGTGTTTTATTCTGTTTCAGTACAATTTGTCAAAGGATTGATTTTGAAATGCAAAAGCAATGATCCACAGAAACGAAATACGAAAACAGCATGAAGAGTATTAATTTTGAGTCTAATTTTCAGAGAATTCATGCGTGTACTGTCAAAGTCCAACGCTATCAGATGTCTTTATCAATACACTATTGACAACATACTTCCAAGGTGAGAGCTAAATAAATATGGCCACGATCATAGAGATTCTAATATGCAAGATGTGGTTGATAACAGTATAAATACATTACGTTCATTGGCGCGTATGGTCGGTATGTTGAGTTCGCTTGTCAGGCCGGGGATGTCGGATGATCGAGAGGGAGGGATAGGGTTTTAGGTGGTAAAATGTGAAACACTCGGCCAGATCGACTATGAAATGCGATTAAGTTGGGTTATATTCAAATATCACCACCGCGAAACACAATCATCATCGAACCTAAGTCCTTCATCTGAAAGGTATTATCATTTCAATGACATATTTTTACGAAATATACATTGAAGTTTGGCGAATACGAATAATTGAAAACAAATGAAAACATGAGCCCCCCATCCCCCGAAAAAGCCTGGACTTTCGGTTTCGCGGTAGCCCTCTAAATTGCGCCCTATTTTCCGCCTATCTTTGTCCCGCCCCTTATTAAGAAACATGTTTGGGATAACCGCTTATATAGCTTGTCAACTGTATCTCACATCTCATGACAATGGATTTACGCAACTTTATACGGAACCATATCGTGATCTTGACCATTTTTATTGCGCTGTTAAAAAACACTTTTTATGTGCTTTGAACAGTTTGTATTATATAGCAAATAATTGGATGACGTGATAGGCGCTATGGTTGCTATGCTGATATTTTCACACCTTATTCATAAAGCTTTATAATAGTTGTTCACAGCAACGCCATCATATTTAATTTGATTACCTGACCGACTTTCGTGGAGACCTAATTCCTCATAGGAGCACGTCATCAATTCTCCACTGCGCTCAGGTATATTCCACGTGTGCGCATCCGCGTCCACATCAGATCTGCCGAAAACTATTGTCCTTCAAATCAACATACGAAGAATAAAAACATTTAATTATATCGTTGTTCAGATTGAATGTTTTAAATCAACCTACAGTTACAGCCAACGAGAGCGCCTTCCGTTCTTCCATATGTACCATGCTTAATCATAGTTTTAATCTATAAGAATTGCAGTTTTGCAACTAAACAGAAAACACGTTATAACCAAATACAGTTAGAACAAACTGTTCTAGAACAGTTTTAGAACAAAATCTTAGACTAAAAGAACGGACGGCGGATGCGGACAGCGTGCACATATAATACCGGTGTAACGGATACATTCTCCAGGTACATGTAGATTTAACCGTGTGCAAGTACATTGCAAAATATTACATCGTGAGATTAATTTTGAACATGAAAATGTTACACAATAAAATGGATTATCTACAACCATGTTAACTGCAAAATGTTACGTATTGCGTGCAATTAACTAGCTGAGTAACACCATATTCCAGTTTTACTTGGAATTCGACTTGCAGCAATGCACGACGGGAGAATTTCATTTGGCCATCTTTAGTCTGTAGTTTCCATGATTAGAAGGTAGATAAGTGGAACTTTAGATTAATCGAATCAATTATCGTTTCGCTAACAACTTGCAGTAATGCTTAGCGACGTTTCTTTATCTGATGTCTATTGCGAGTCCAGCATAAAAGGCAATTGATATGGATTCCATGTGATCATGAAGTTTTGAGCAAATTAAGCCCAGCGCATCCTTTAATGGCTTTATATCATTTTTATCATTAACTGATTGACGTCAAAGTTGGGAAAACGAAAATAAAATAATAACTGAGAATTCTGCTTTCTGGGTTAATTGCCTGTTTGAAACTCCAGGCCTGTATTCTCATAATACTACGGAGAATGTGATTGAATCAGACGTTAAAAAGCGATGTCAGACTGTTCATTAATATTAAAAGTATCTGAAGTATATTCATAATGATGAACAGTTCGGGTGCGTGAGTGTGTGCGGGGCTTTTCCTTAGACTAGTTAAACACCATGCGACATTGACCTTGAACAATTGTCACCTATGTGCCTAATAATTATCCCACACATGATACGGGTAGACGGACTCCATGCATGATACAGGTGGACGAACCAATGCATGCTACAGGTGGATGGACCCCATGCATGATACAGGTGGACGAACCAATGCATGATACAGGTGGACGAACCCATGCATGATACAGGTGGACGAACCAATGCATGATACAGATGGAAGAACCAATGCATGATACAGGTGGATGAAGCCATGCATGATACAGTTGGACGAACCCATGCATGATACAGGTGGACGGACTCAATGCATGATACAGGTGGACGAACCCATGCATGATACAGGTGGACGAACCAATGCATAATACAGGTGGACGAACCAATGCATGATACAGGTGGACGAACCCATGCATGATACAGGTGGACGGACTCAATGCATGATACAGGTGGACGGACTCAATGCATGATACAGGTGGACGAACCCATGCATGATACAGGTGGACGAACCAATGCATGATACAGGTGGACGGACCCATGCATGATACAGGTGGACGAACCAATGCATGATACAGGTGGACGAACCCATGCATGATACAGGTGGACCAACCAATGCATGATTCAGGTGGACGAACCCATGCATGATACAGGTGAACGAACCAATGCATGATACAGGTGGACGGACTCAATGCATGATACAGGTGGACGGACTCCATGCATGATACAGGTGGACGGACTCCATGCATGATACAGGTGGACGAACCAATGCATGATACAGGTGGAAGAACCAATGCATGATACAGGTGGATGCACCCATGCATGATACAGTTGGACGAACCCATGCATGATACAGGTGGACGGACTCAATGCATGATATAGGTGGACGAACCCATGCATGATACAGGTGGACGAACCAATGCATGATACAGGTGGACGAACCAATGCATGATACAAGTGGACGAACCCATGCATGATACAGGTAGACGGACTCAATGCATGATACAGGTGGACGGACTCCATGCATGATACAGGTGGACAAACCCATGCATGATACAGGTGGACGAACCAATCCTTGATACAGGTGGACGGACTCAATGCATGATACAGGTGGACGAACCAATGCATGATACAGGTGGACGGACTCAATGCATGATTCAGGTGGACGAGCCAATGCATGATACAGGTGAACTGACTCGATGCATGATACAGGTGGAGGAAGCTATGCATGATACAGGTGGACGGACTCAATGCATGATTCAGGTGGACGAACCAATGCATGATAAAAATGGACGGACTCCATTTATGATACAGGTGGATGGATCCCATGCATGATCCAGGAAGACTGACTTTATGCATGATTAAGATGGACGGACACCATTCATGATACAGGTTGACGGACTCTATGCATGATACAAGTAGACTGACTCTATGCATGATAAAGATGGACGGACTCCATTCATGATACAGGTGGGCGGACCCCATGCATGATACAAGTAGACTGACTCTATGCATGATAAAGATGGACGGACTTCATTCATGATACAGGAAGACTGACTCTTTGCATGGTAAAGATGGACGGACCTCATTCATAATTTCGGTGGACTGATCCAATGCATGATTCGGGTAGACGGACTCTATGCATGATAAAAGTAAACGGACTTCAATAATGATACAGGTGGATGGACCCTATGCATGATACAGGTGGACTGACTCTTTGCATGATACAGGTGGAGGAAGCTATGCATGATACAGGTGGACGGACTCGATGCATGATACAGGTGGATGGAACCCTATGCATGATACAGGTGGACGGACTCGATGCATGATTAAGGTGGACGAACCTATGCATGATACAGGTGGATGGAACCCTATGCATGATACAGGTGGACGGACTCGATGCATGATTAAGGTGGACGAACCTATGCATGATACAGGTGGATGGAACCCTATGCATGATATAGAAGGACAGACTCGATGCATGATTAAGGTGGACGAACCTATGCATGATACAGGTGGACGGACCCTATACATGATACAGGTGGACGGACCCCATTCATGATGCAGTTCAACAGACTCCTCTGGACAAGTAGATTCACCAACATGACCTGATTGATCTGAACATTTGAAGGTCAAAGTGACCAGATTGTGTGAGTCACATCTTGCCAAAGAATATCCACTATGAGCACATGTCCATGACCTCTTAAAAAGGTTCTAATTGCTACCAAGGAAACGGCGTTGGACATGTTTTATATTAACCTACAAGTGCCTTCAAAATCGAGCTTAAACAAATTGTTAAAAACTTAATACACGTACCATACAAAACTGATGGTGTAATACTATAAAGAAAGTAACAGATCATGGCAAGGGAAAACATTTATTATTTGCAGTTAAAGTGATACAAGCGTGAGGCTAGAGCTATGATACTCATGAATATACGTTCCTGACTGTTTATTTACACATTCCTGACAGCCTTAAAACACATGAATATACATTACAGTTTTACTGTCCACAAACACATGCATATACATTTCTGACTGTTGACAAACATATGAATACATGTTTCTGACCTGACTGTCCACAAACACATGCATATACATTTCTGACTGTTGACAAACATATGAATACATGTTTCTGACCTGACTGTCCACAAACACATGCATATACATTTCTGACTGTTGACAAACATATGAATACATGTTTCTGACCTGACTGTCCACAAACACATGAATATTCATTTCTGACTGTCAAAAAACACATGAATACATGTTTCTGTATACAAACAAAACAACGGCTAATATTGCACAGAAGGGATATAAATGAAGCAGGTGAAAAATATTGATCAAATTTCAGTCCATATCAAATATGCAAAACTGAATGGTATAAAGCAATAGAAGGGACATCGTTTAATATTTTCTTGAAGTAAACTGCTTGAAACTCAAACAAGAATGTCGCAAAACAAAACATAATGTCAAAACTATACTCAGTCAAAAATTAAATCCTTTACAATGATCTGCTTCTTTGGTGTGAAAGATTAGAGATTTTAATAAAACTGAATTGAGAAATAAACTCTTCATCAGCCAATAATAAAAACGTGATAGGCTGTAAAGTGGAACCAAATGAACAAGGTGTGTTAAGGACAGATGGTGGCAGGTCTCCAGCGAGGATTCAAATTTATTAACAGTGTAAACACATTTGCAATATTCTATAAATAAAATCAACTGCCCTCCAAAAATCTACAGATCAATAAGAAGTTAATGAAGATATAAACAACATGTTATAGTACTTTTAGACATCAATATCGTAGCTTATGTCTTAACTACCATTCAAACCATATAAAAGGAGTTAAATCAAATTTTAAATTGTTTCTTTTTTGTAGCTCAAGGGCTTATAGTTAAACCAATGGTATATTATTTTGGAGAACATCATACATATTTTTACATATATTTTAAAATACACATTACATCATAATAACTATGGCAAATTCAATAATATTATTACAAATTTATACACTTGAAACAGTTGTTAAAGTGATTTAATTCTTTCATAACTTTCATAACACACATATAAATGCACGCACCTACACACCCACCCATACGCACAACTTATACATAACAAGCATACAGCATTCCAAAATAAAACAGTAATAAAAAATTATCAACTATTGATGGACAGAACATATTTTTAAACAGGTGTTTCATACAACCAAATCTGTATTAATTGCAAGAGGACACACTGCCTTGCTATCTTCACTCAATAGTGTGCAATGCCAAGTGAACCACAGATACACATCAATGCCAGGTCACTCGGTGAAATAACCAGTGAACCACGGATACATATCAAGCCAGGTCACTCGGTGCAATAACCAGTGAAACACAGATACACATTAATGCCTGGTTACTCGGTGCAATAACAAGTGAAACACAGATACCCATCAATGCCAGGTCACTCGGTGAAATAACCAGTGAACCACAGATACATATCAAGCCAGGTCACTCGGTGCAATAACCAGTGAAACACAGATACACATTAATGCCAGGTCACTCGGTGCAATGACAAGTGAACCACAGATACATGCAAGGTAACACGGTGCAATAACCAGTGAACCATAGATACACATCAAGCCTGGTTACTCGGTGCAATAACAAGTGAAACACAGATACGCATCAATGCCAGGTCACTCGGTGAAATAACCAGTGAACCACAGATACATGTACATGCCAGGTCACTGGGTGCAAAGACAAGTGAACCACAGATACACATCAATGCCGGGTCACTTGGTGCAATGACAAGTGAACCACAGATACACATCAAGCCAGGTTACTCGGTGCAATAACAAGTGAACCACAGATACATATCAAGCCAGGTTACTCGGTGCAATAACAAGTGAACCATAGATACACATCAATGCCAGGTCACTTGGTGCAATGACAAGTGAACCACAGATACACATCAAGTCTGGTTACTCGGTGCAATAACAAGTGAACCACAGATACATATCAAGCCAGGTTACTCGGTGCAATAACAAGTGAACCACAGATACATATCAAGCCAGGTTACTCGGTGCAATAACAAATGAACCACAGATACATATCAAGCCAGGTTACTCTGTGCAATAACAAGTGAACCATAGATACACATCAATGCCAGGTCACTTGGTGCAAAGATAAGTGAACCACAGATACACATCAATGCAAGTTCACTCGGTGCAATAACAAGTGAACCACAGATACACATCAATGCCAGGTCACTCAGTGCAATAACCAGTGAACCACAGATACATAGCAATGCCAGGTCACTCGGTGCAATAACAAATGAACCACAGATACATAACATGCCAGGTCACTCTGTCACCGAGATATTAGATGCTATGACGTCATGTAAACCTTATTCTGGAATTAATTCTTAATCAATCCCAAAGTATGGCTTAAATCTGCCACACATTGTCAGCTAAATGTATAGCGATCCACACAAAGCTCTGCCTTGACCCAGATCTGGACAATATACCTTGAGAAGGGAGGCTCCTAATGGCATTATGATAATTCTCTCACTGTTTTTATACAGGACAATTATATATGATACACAGACAAGTTACCCATGACTATGTATTAAAAAGAAATGATAAATAGGGGAGGGTATTGTTGGTAAAAACATTGATGATATTATGTGTATCACAATAAGTATCACCTATTAATATCTATATTATCATTTCTGCTCCTCATCACAACATTTCAATTAATTAATAATAAAACACATACCTCTCAATTACATAAGACTATAACAGGGTCATTGGAACAATGATGTACATGTGTATGTTAATCCCGTTGAAAAACAAGGCTGACTTTTTTTCAACAATACCATAAAACATGAACAATGTCACATTTCAAAACCAAGCTAATTACATAAATGTACACACAGCACCAGGGCATACCATAGTCAAGTGGAAAAGTGTTGCAGCTTGAGGTTTGTCAGTTGTAGGTCTAACAGGTGAGTTTTAGTTGATTTTTTTTGGACCAAAATCAATTGTTCTTCCTTTCAGTCATTTTGGAAATAGTTTATTATGGATAAACATATGGCGCTATGTGGTACTACCATTTATGAATACACCATCATCAGGGCAGGAAGAGAAAATGACAGATGATATCATTATTATTTGAAATTTTATTACATGTATATCAATTATCAAACTAATTGATCATACCTGGTCAGGTGATATTTACCATCAACATTGCTAGAATTTAGAACTATACCGAGATTCATTTTTCTGTCTCAATTCAGACTGAGGTCACAATTATTCCATGTTAACCCACTGTTTTGGGTAGCTACTTTTTATCTCTAGTTTCAGTGTTTTATCCAGATCTCAAATGACTTAAAGAAATCCTGAACTGTCCAGATTAATCTATTTTAATGGGGAATCCATCAACAAGGTTATGATTTCAATCCAAGTAGACTTTTCAATGCTACTTTAAATAAGGCCTACCCAGGAATATCATATTGATTTATAACACATTAAAGCTGTTAGCTTTGTCACAATAAAGCTAAACAACAAACAGTACTTTTCACCACCTTGTTTACAAGGGTTAATTGATTGGCAATGATGAATGCAGTTTCTAGATAGACAAAAGTTATAAATACATTTAACAAATTAAAATGGATTAACCTTTATGGGCAACATGTAATAAATTTACTTTGGTTGTTTAAGACCTGGTGACTGAACTCGTCCTACAACATCTCCCACGTGCCTAGGGTAAGCCCAGGTCATATTAGTTCAAGACAATAAACATGTAATGATCAACAACCCACAGTTTTAAGGGTTGCAACAACCCCAACAAGTGATCACAAGGGCATACAACATGGCAGCAACTGAATAACAAAACAATTGTGAAAACATACAAACAGATTTTGATGTACAAAATTGCTCCTTCAGAGGAGTCATAAAAACTAAATTATATATTTTTTTAATACACAATTAAAATAACAGGTACATCTATATGCTATGCATATATAAGGTCTTTGTTACATACAGTGTGTACAGATACTATTCCATATAATTAGTAGAGGCAAATAAACACAAACAGAAAATAAACAGTTTGTGTCATCTGTGTATTGAAGAGAACACAAGATGGCTCTGAGGACTGACTGTAGGAATGACGTACACATGGCAAGCTTTATACACCACACCTGCTTGTGATAACTTATAGCTGTATGAAGATTTGCCAATAAATGCGGATTTTCAAAACAATCCATATTAAACATAGTGGCAGATTAAAGTGAGTTAAGATGATGCCTCTATGTTGTGAGTAATGATTGATATTTCTAGTTATTGAGACAGTGGGACTACCTGACTGTAGTGGTGATGGCTCCCTACACATTGCCGACTATGTGTTTCATCAAGCTTAAACATTTCACAGATGTGTTTGGTTACCCTTTTTTCTTCAAACAGGGTTCAAGCACACAGAAGTACAGAAGCATAAATCCATAAACAATATAAGTAATAGTAATAAATCATTTTATGTCCAGAGATACTTGTACATTTATAACACAATAATGCCAGTTACAACCTGAAAATATCACAATGAGGATGAACATTGTGTGAAATAATCATTTTGTTATTCAAAACCCGAAACAATTTGCATAGGCTAAACAAATCATTTAATTAGGCTAAATAAATTATTTTATAAACATCCTATTACATAAGCATTCTGCAAACATTTCTTAAAGTCTTAAAACCTTTTGTTTTGGTTTTGAACTTTATATTGATCTTATCAGGATAGGCTACCAAATGCTGCTACAATAATGCTATTTTCTGATTTGGTATCATATACAACATTGAAAGGCAGTTGAGATCCTATCTACCTCATGTACTACATATATTATCTCTCTGCTACCAGTATATCCTTCCCACTGATGGCTTCGCTGTCGGTCTTGTCTCCATCCATCCCACTGGCACTCCCTTCACCTTCCCCAATGGGCAGTTGTGTCCCACTACTATCATCTCCTTTTGGGGGTTCCGTACCACTGCTACTCCTTGCCCCTGTGAGACCCCCACTATCCCCCGCCCCTGAGCTCCCTGACTTCGCTTCTTCTGGGAAAAGCTGTGGTTGGTACTTCTCCAGAGCCCACTGTACGGCCCACACGGCCAGTGCGCGCATGTAGCCGAGGGAGCGGAAGTGTTTGCTAGTCATGTAGGCCTCTGGGGACTGGAACATGAGACCCAGCCACTCCCAACACACGTTGTAGTTGCCCCACAGAGTCTGGAACGCTTCCTCCAACATGTCCTAAGCAATGGAACAATCGGGTTACGAAAAGCTAGACAGTCTCGCTGGAAATTTGCAATAATGTCACTGGGACAATGGGAATAAACAGAGCATTATAAATGGATGCTAATGATTGTCTGTTATTCTTGTTCATTAATTTTTGTCAAAAAGGATAACTCAACAATTATTAAACCAGAGGTATGGGCCTTATTACACATGTGGATATTATAGCTTGCAACATGTGTACATAGTTAAATGTGAAAATCTTGAACAGTTTTTGAGTTATGGCCAAGGCTCTTAAAAAAATTACAACAACAACAGAAGAGGTAAAATTTGTTCAAAACAATATTCTCTAAATTTACAACAAAAATTATATAACTACAAATTACTTTTGAAAATGTATGTTGTGTACATCCAAAAAGGTTTCTATAAATAGTATTATTGCCCACAAACCATCATAACCTGTCCCTCACCTCTTGTACCATCTGAGCAGCCAGTGACGACGTGACCCCTGTCCAGAACTCCTCTGACTGACAGCTTGTGATGTCCTTCTTGCCGTCTGGACGTGTTCCGTTTATGGCCCCCATGTTTCCATCCGCAAACCCCATCACATTGTTCTTGTAAACTGTCTCCAGTGCGGACTTCACGTGATCAGGAGGAAACACCTATAAAGGATAGAAAAACACAAACAGATTAACACAACTCTTTAGAATATTGGAAAGTCAAGGGTAAACAAGTTTCAATAATTTCCTTCAAGAAGTTTATGAGTTCTGCTCCTGATCTTATTTGGTTAAATAACAAGAAATAATAATAATAAGCAGAAGAATGAAGATAAGTGTATGTCTCCCTTTCATTCAAAGGGGACGTATAATAATTTATCAAGTATATAGTGAGTTTCTTTTTTTTCAAAAAAGACCACTAAAAACAGCAAGGAGCAAAATCTTTTCTATAAAATGTATTTTGTCAAATTCACGTGAAAGACCTATGTCCAATTTGAGACTTTCCTACTCACTGTTTTGTCTGATATACCGGCGGCCCGCATGTACCAGTTGCCCGCCAACTGGTCGGCCATCACACTGTCATGGTAACCATGGCTGCTGCAGTCATAGTTGTAGTACTTTCCTACAATATTCACATACATGTACACTGCAAGTCTAGCTTCTCACTATTAATGTGAACACCATAAGAAAGAACTGATAAATACATTGCAAAATACAAATGCTGCTTTGTTAGACCAATAATTTAAAATGGGCCAGATTTCAATTTTTTACCAATAATCAATCCCAGAACTTCAGAAATGTGGTTAAAACCACATTCACATGGGTGAAAGATGAAATTTTTGAAAAACATGAAAAAAATTGTTGGGGGCCAGGGGGCAGCAGGTCCCGGTGGGTTCCAGGGCAAAGCCCTGGCTAGGGGTTTCAGGAGGCTGGAGCCCTCAAAATGCCACAATAGGCATATTCAAATTTCAAGTATATTGTGTGTACCATTCAACTTCAAGCAACCCCTCCAAAAAAAGGTTTTTTAAGATATTTTCTCCATCTTTCACCATTTTTGTCAACTTTAGTTTTAGACAATCATTCCCACCTCCACTTGTTTTCAGATTCCTTTTTCTTAGTCCTTCATGCTATAGCCCACAGGCTAAAACTTCATTATCACAACTTTTTTGTGTTTGATTTCAAGAAGTGTCAAAATAGTGTCAGACAATTTTCAGAACGTTTCTAAAGTAATAAAAGACACACTTTTTCATTGGTTGACCGAATCGATCATGCCTATCAAAAGTAGCATTTCAGAAAAACGATGATGATGTATACAGTTCATAACTTTACGATTGCTATTCAGGGTATCCGAGCAAATAAAGTCAGTTTGGCTTGAATCTTATGAAAAGATCAGCAATCTCCGGAAAAAAAAAAAACGAACATATATGTATGCTGAATTGAGCACCGGCAAGTCAGGAAATTTCTCGCTAAAAATAGATTGTGTGATCAACTTTTTGTAGACCTTCAAAAAATTATTAACCTAAATTTGTACAGATTCTCAAGGTTTTGGAAAAACGACCCAAGACCAGGAAAAACCGGAAATTCCAGCATATGCTGGAACACTTTCACCCATGCATTCAGTTATCCAAAACATCAAGGTAAATTTAAGAAATTATTTATATCAAAACTGACAGCAAATTACAAACAGGAGCTGTCACAGAGTTCCAAAGCCAAATAACAAAGGGCCATCATTTGAATAACATGCAAAATAATTAAGATGGTTTTGATAGTTTGGAGCCCTTGTTTAAAGTTTCAATGCCATACATCAAGTAGTTGCTGAGATATTGAATTATTCCTGCTAATATGCAAAACCTTAACCAGAATAAACCAGTCAAATAATAAGGGGCCATAATTTGCATTACATGCAAGATGGAGTTTTCTAACTCGATTAATTTAGTAGGTTGGATGGTTGGGAATCATTGCAGAAAGTTTCAATGCAATACATCAAGAAGTTGCTAAGGTTTTGACTTATGTGTACTTTCATGCAAAACCTTTACCAATAGTTTGAAGTCAAATAATAAAGGCCCATAACTGCATTATATGCAAGACAGAGTTATGTCACTTGCTTGAATAAGTAGGTTGATTGGTTTAAAACACTTGTCTTATATTCCAATGCAACATATAGCTTTTGCTTAGAAATTGACTTAAATGTGCTTAAATGAAAAACCTTAACCCAGATGTGAGGCAGATGCCCATACCAGGGTATGTAGTAAAGCTCTCCTCATTATGGGAATTGTCCAGCTAATAAATGAATAAGAGTATAATTCAATGGCATGAGGTGCCCTCCTCACCATTCCAAAGTTTGATCTCGTACGACTCCTTGGCCTTGTTGAGAGTTTCTGTATACTTCTCTACGTCCTCTGTGTGGCCCAGGATACGCCCCGCCTGCACAAACATGCGCAGGGCACACACCCACATGCCTCCACAGTATGCACTGAAACATGAATGCAAAACAGCAATGAAACATACGTATAATTACTGAAACATGACCACATTTTCAAACAACAAGGAAATTCATTGAATTGATCCCTGCCAGATGAGGCAAAGTAGATGGCATTGAAATCACGTGTTGGTGAAATATTCCAACTGTAAAAGTCAAAATGGCTGAAGAATGATGGACTCTTATGAACATTGGGCGCGATAAAGAGTTCGTTTGCAACTGTTTGAAATAAAAGAATATTGTATATAGTATAGCATTTTGATTTAACGTAGGTTTTTGATATCACACAACACAGTTTCAAAGTAATGAACTATTCTATAAAGGCAAACATTCTGTTTAAGATCAGAACAGAAATATTGCAAAAATATAAGTTTAACTGGGAAGATTTGGGAAAATAGAAGTGTGTGTGTGTAAGCTTATTTATACTCGCATTCGGGCCTAAGATATCGGGGGATAAAATTGATAGTCATTTTAGGTTTTCTGGAGCATAGTGCTCAGACAGAATGCATCCCTGGTTAGAGCTAATGTGCACCAGTGTATAGCACTGTCACACAGAACTCCCATTTAACTATATTTTCCCCAATATTTCTCTAAGATTTGACCTTATGACCTCGTTTTTGACCCCATGCGACCCCAAGATTTTATCAAGGGGAACATTCTTACCACAGTTTGAACAAAGTCTGACCATTCAATACCAATAGTCGGTGCCAACCATTATTTGTCAAAGATTTGACCTAATGACCAAGTTTCTGACCTCATGTGAACCAGTTCGAACTACCGGTAGTCAATGATTTTATCAAGGAAAATATTAAGAGAACATCTCATTGGCCAGGTATGTTACCTATTTTTTTTTAGATTTTTTCTAAGATTTGACATAGTGACACAGATTTTGACCCCATATGACCCACTTTTGACATTTGTTGAGTATTTATCAAGAGTAACATTCTGACCAATCATTTCCATGATGTGGCTCCAGACAAAAACACTTAAGATTTTACCTAGTGACCTGATTTTTTTTATCATAGATGACCCAGTTTTGAATTTTTCCAAGAGTTCATCAAGCAGAAACATTCTAATTAATTAATACTGAATAAAAAATATAGCATTCTTTGTAAATGTAATAATGAAACAAAAAGATAAGGAAAAATGACTGTCATTAGGAAGTCACAACTCTAAAGAATTTATGTTTTGTATTGTATATGTTGTATCATAGGCTGGAGGCCTTCCTTTACAAATAAAATTTGACTTGACTTAACCTCTTGTGTGTTCCAAAGATTTTTCTAGGACTTGACCTTGTGACTTAGTGTTGAGCTCCCCCCCCCATGTGACCCACTTTTAAATGCAATGCCCCTTATCAAAGGGAACATTCTGTCTTAATTTGAACATAATCTAACCAATCCCTACCAAGAGAAAGTACCAGACAAAAAAATGTAAGATTTGACCAAGTCACTTAACTTTTGGTCACATGTGACCCACTTAAACATTTGCCCTCATCAAGTGAAATATTCTGATTAAGTTTCATGAATATTGGACCAAATATATTGTTTTTAGTGAGTTCCATTTTTCTAGTGACATAGTTTTTGACACTATGTGACACACTTTTACAGGAGTAATTTCATTATCATTTAGTTTGAACATCACTCTACCAAGATGTGGCAAAGACAGTGTGTTGTACAGACAGGAGAAAGGAGGGACAGACAATGCCAAAACAATATATTCCTCCTGAAACCTTCAATTTGGCGGGGGATTATAAGAGCAGAAAGAAACATCATCTTGTTTGTAAAAAGAGGTCATTCTAAAACTTATGTTCAATTTTGTTGTACTTAAATATTCCTATATCCATTCATCCTTAGTTTAAGCTTAGTTTCATGAGAATTGCAACATAATAATGCCCTTCTAACCTTGCTCCCTCAACAATCCAGGCATCAAATGTCTGGTCAGCAAAACCACCATTCTCTATGAGGCCATCATTGTCCTTATCCCAAAGTAGACTACGTTCAACCAATGTCTGTAAAACACAAACTACCATCACACACAAGGAGTAAAATAACATTTACAATATTGAATACTTTAAAAAAAAAAATATGTTAAAGCAAAACTTGGGATTTATAGTGTGGTAATAAGGCAATTTTTCACTTTGTTTGACATATTTATTGGTAAAATGTTTCAGTTCTGAATTGTTCCTGCTTTAAACCAATCCACTGGCTCAATTTCAACTGCTTTGCCTTTGTATTAGTTTTATCTGCATCTAAATTTTTTAAATGAATAAATTTGCTCTGCAATGGTGAAGCAGCGTACCTTCATGACAGGGTACATGGACTTGAGGTAGGCCTCGTCACTGGTGGCGTGGTAATCCCGGTACACCTGCAGGATGAACTTGAGGTTAAGATCCTTCCAGTCGGCTGTTGGGTGGATGTTGTAAGAATTTACTCGCACCCATGGCTCATCCTCTACATGCAGGAAAAACATGATACAAAATCTGTTAGGATTTGAATACAAAGCATGGAAACAAAATAGCTCAGGTGAAGCTCGACCTTTGGAATTAGACCTTTACCTAAACTGTTCGCATTATCAGAAACATTTGTTACCATTAAAACTTTTATATTGAAAACAGTATAACAATATACAAGCACTAAGTATTGCTAGCAATGCACAGGTCCACTACATCTTTTGCTACCCATTGCCCACTAAACATATACCAAGTATCTTGTCTGAGGAAATCAATCAATTGATATCATGCCTAATTCCCTACTGCCCTTTATCAACCTTTTGCATCTGTTAAATTGGGGTATTTTCACTTCTTGGGGCCACAGCAACTACATTCTTAGTCTGACAAAAAAATATAATGGTGTATAATCTCCTTTTTGCACCCTAACCAAATATCAAGTTAATCTGATACATTGCTAACACATACCATTCCAACTGACCAGCAATATTCCTACTATAGTTCTACAGACTTGCCATTATGGAAGACTACATGTACATTTAACTGCAATGCTTGTACCTGGATCTCCCATGTCGTGAGGGACAGTGAAGCGGACTTTCCGCAGCCCGGTGTGACCGCCCATACAGTACTTGAACACCTCCGGATTCTCATGCACCACTGCCTTGGCTGGAAATATCACAACAATCTGATCACTATACTTTATATTACCATATACTATAGGGTTTTAACTATATTAAACTATATTAAAATATTTTTTCAGAGAACATTCTTATTTTATAGAATAAACATAAAATATATACAAAGACCTGTAACAAAAACATTTTAACAAATGGGCTTATCAGTAAATATTTTACAAAATTGGGTTAGGCAAAGTTGCTTTAATGTTATACAGTAATAAAGGGTTATAATAGGGTGCTGCACCCTGTCCTGTTTTGGTAACCCTCTCCCGCTCTCATGTGGACCAGCATGGAAACAATTCTGCCTTCAATTAAATGTTTCAGATGATCAAATACTTCTTCTGATTTGATTCAAACTTAGACTATAATTGTAAATACATACAAATTAAATATATATAGTAGATGAAACCTAAACCTTCTTCAATTAAACACAATGCTCGTTTCTCCCTTAACACCCTGTTTTTTTTGCAAGACCCAGCACTTTTAAAACCTGCCTTAAACACTACCCTGTGTTTCATGAGTGGAGATACAAAATGCAAATATTTACCAATAGGTACAAGTGGATAAATTATCAAACAGGCAATATCTTGTTGTATGTTACCAAATTTGTATACACATAGTTATAATGTCAAAATTTACAATCACTGGCATTTAAGGCATAACATTTTTTTATGACCAACAGGAAATGGCTGATTTTGATATAAGTATAGATTTGGCATACAGGTAAGGCTTAGTTATATCTTTGCTTTATCAGGTCATGTTTCATGCACTTTTCTATTTATAATATTTGTGTCCAGCATTCTAGTTCAAAAGAAGATTATATATGACATGACCTGCTGAATCTGCTTACCCAGATCATACTGTAGAGAGAGCTGAAGTTTAGGCCACAACATTATCAAGGCAAACGATGCGTAGAAGTGAACATCATAAGTGTTGTACATCCGGTACTCGTGACCTGGAAGGTTTAGCACAATCACATGTAATAACACACATTCAATTTTCATAACCAAATTTTTTTATAAGATACAAGTAATATCAGCAATTCTTTATATGCTTGTCCTCCTCATCCTACAAACCATGACTTTAATGTAATGGTCATCAATTTGATTAAAAGTCAAATAGAGCACTATTTAGTAGGTAAAGAACCCAAACAAACTATTTACTTCTTTATTCCTTACCTTCTAGATAAGCAAATTTCCCATATTCATCAACGACATTTTCTTCATCGAGTTCTTCATCATCTTCAGGCAGCTCTAGCGGATGGAGCCAGACTGTGCCGCCATCACTGACGTAGTACAGCTCGTTAAACAGCAAAGCCTTGTACCACGCAGGTATTTTTCTGTAGCAAACATTAAAAGTCATTTATATTGAGACTCAAGCTTGCAGTTATTGTACAAGTTCACCAATTCAAAACAATATTGAAACCATTGACATTTTGTTATAAACGAAACTCTATAAATTTTCTCCTGTATTGTTATACACTTCCAAGAAAATTATAAAATAATATACTTTATACTTTGTCATAAATGATAATAAACAAACAAAGTAAAAAATGGATTTTAATGAAGATGGGGAATAAGAATATATGAGGCTGCCAAGTAGAGCACCCTTAGAGAAGCCGTGTATGGAGTTGATGGCATGAGTCTTGTCTGCTAACTTGAAGTTGAGGTTGGGAGCCAAGGTTAGTCTGTTTACCAAAAGTTAAGGTTGGAGTCTAGTCATGTCTGCTAACCTGGAATTTAGGCTTTGAGACTTGGCATGTTTGCGTACCTAGGGTTAAGGATGAGAGTCTAGTCATGTCTGTTTAAGTGGAGTTGATGCTTCCAGCTTAAGCGTGTCTGCTTAACAGGAGTTGTGGGTTTGGGTGTAGTCATTCCTGCTTACTTATGGTTAAGGTTCTGTGTCAAGGCATGGCTGCTTACCAGGAGTTGTGGGTTTGGGTGTAGTCTTGCTTATTTTTCTAGAGTTGAGGGAGGGAGCAAAAGGTGTGCATGCCTACCTGGTGTCAAGGAGACTAGGCATGTTTACTCACATGTACCTTGAGTCAAGGTTGGGAGACCAGGCATGTTTTTATACCTGGAGTTAAGGGTAGGACCCTGCCAAGCCTCTATCTGCTGCTCCCAGGATAGGTAATGCTGCAGGCAGTAGGCAGCCATCTTGGGTGATGCATCTCCAGATTTCCCAAACCATTTAGCATAGCGCCTGTAACACAACATTGAATTTTTACGCACAGAAATGTAATCTTCTCAGTAAGTTAAAATTGTAGGATTATAATAACCTTTTGAAACACATGGTGTTGTCATGATCATGATAAATCTACTGAAGCATACATTCGGTATGTTTACCTAGAATATTGCACTTCCTTGGCCCTGAAGTGGATGACAGGCATGTCCCAGGTGAGACCAAACTCTAGCGTTTGTGTGGTTCCCGGGGTGGCTGTACAGAGGAGGGACACGGCTGCTGCGACATCCTTACCCTTCTTTGTCTTCTCACTGCTGCCTGTAGCACAAATATAAATATTAAAACTAACAGGCTAGCTTATGCTGACTTACTTTAAAATGCATTAGCATTATTTACGGGAAACACAATAATACACACGCAATGATTAATCAAGGATCAGATATCAAGTACAGCTCCCCATTCGTACCTTGTTTAGATTTGAGTGTGCCATTGTTGAGCAGTTCTGTCCACACCTCAGCCCCATTCCCCTGGGGGTCAAAGTTAAGGCAGTGGCTCACAGAAACTCCCGACTGTAGACAACAATGTTAGATAATGAGTCAATCATTTTAAGCAGTTATCAATTTTCTTGAATAGATTCAAAACAAGCTTTATTATAGAAATGTCAGTCAATATAACTTGTTGGGTCATGGAAATGAGAAAATTGTTTCTTTTCTAGTACAAGTTTGTGAAAAGACCAATATGTATTGACAAAACAACAGTTGTAGAACACAGAGCTAACAATAAAGTACACAAATGTACATTACATAGTACATACAGTTTCTTTTGCAGATACTGCATATGTACAGGGCATATCCTGCATGCGTTGATGAATCATAACACCAGTGACTGGGTCAACACCATCCTCTGTGTGTTGGAAACTCTCCGTCCAACACCCGCCATGGAAGTCCTTCTTTCCACCTGTACCATTCTGCAATGAGCACATACACATACAGACAAGCAAAATATCACATATAAACAGACAGGCAAAATATCACATACAAACAGACACAAAACTATCACATACAAACAGACAAAAAAGCTACATACGTACAAACAGACAAGAAAACTATAACATACAAACAGACAAAAAACTATCACATACAAACAGACACGCAAACTATAACATACAAACAGACAAGAAAACTATTACATACAAACAGAGACGCAAACTATAACATACAAACAGACACGCAAACTATAACATACAAACAGACAAGCAAACTATTACATACAAACAGACACGCAAACTATAACAAACAAACAGACACGCAAACTATAACATACAAACAGAGTGAGACACGCAAACTATCACATACAAACAGACAAGCAAACTATTACATACAAACAGACACGCAAACTATAACATACAAACAGACAAGCAAACTATTACATACAAGCAGACACGCAAACTATAACATACAAACAGACAAGCAAACTATAACATACAAACAGACAAGAAAACTATTACATACAAACAGACACGCAAACTATAACATACTAACAGACACGCAAACTATAACATACAAACAGACACGCAAACTATAACATACAAACAGACACGCAAACTATCACATACAAACAGACAAGCAAACTATAACATACAAACAGACACGCAAACTATCCCGACAAACAGACAAGAAAACTATCACATACAAACAGACAAGAAAACTATTTAATACAAACAGACAAGAATACTATCAAATACAAACAGACAAGAAAACTATCAAATACAAACAGACAAGAAAACTATTTAATACAAACAGACAAGAATACTATCACATACAAATAGATAAAAAAATATCACATACAAACAGACAAAAAAATATCACATACAAACAGACACGTAAACTATAACATACAAACAGACACGCAAACTATCAGATACAAACAGGCAAGCAAACTATAACATACAAACAGACACGCAAACTATCACATACAAACAGACACGTAAACTATAACATACAAACAGACATGCAAACTATAACATACAAACAGACAAGCAAACTATAACATACAAACAGACACACAAACTATCACATACAAACAGACACGCAAACTATAACATACAAACAGACAAGAAAACTATTACATACAAACAGAGACGCAAACTATAACATACAAACAGACACGCAAACTATAACATACAAACAGACAAGCAAACTATTACATACAAACAGACACGCAAACTATAACATACAAACAGACACGCAAACTATAACATACAAACAGAGTGAGACACGCAAACTATCACATACAAACAGACAAGCAAACTATTACATACAAACAGACACACAAACTATAACATACAAACAGACAAGCAAACTATTACATACAAACAGACACGCAAACTATAACATACAAACAGACAAGCAAACTATAACATACAAACAGACAAGCAAACTATTACATACAAACAGACACGCAAACTATAACATACAAACAGACACGCAAACTATAACATACAAACAGACACGCAAACTATAACATACAAACAGACACGCAAACTATCACATACAAACAGACAAGCAAACTATAACATACAAACAGACACGCAAACTATAACATACAAACAGACAAGCAAACTATAACATACAAACAGACACACAAACTATCACATACAAACAGACAAGCAAACTATAACATACAAACAGACAAGCAAACTATTACATACAAACAGACATGCAAACTATAACATACAAACAGACACGCAAACTATAACATACAAACAGACACGCAAACTATCACATACAAACAGACAAGCTAACTATAACATACAAACAGACAAGCAAACTATTACATACAAACAGACACGCAAACTATAACATACAAACAGACAAGCAAACTATAACATACAAACAGACAAGCAAACTATTACATACAAACACACACGCAAACTATAACATACTAACAGACACGCAAACTATAACATACAAACAGACACGCAAACTATAACATACAAACAGACACGCAAACTATCACATACAAACAGACAAGCAAACTATAACATACAAACAGACACGCAAACTATAACATACAAACAGACAAGCAAACTATAACATACAAACAGACACACAAACTATCACATACAAACAGACAAGCAAACTATAACATACAAACAGACAAGCAAACTATTACATACAAACAGACATGCAAACTATAACATACAAACAGGCAAGCAAACTATAACATACAAACAGTCACGCAAACTATCACATACTATCACATAAAACAGACACGCAAACTATAACATACAAACAGACACGCAAACTATAACATACAAACAGACACGCAAACTATCACATACAAACAGACAAGCTAACTATAACATACAAACAGACACGCAAACTATCACATACAAACAGACACGCAAACTATCACATACAAACAGACAAGCAAACTATAACATACAAACAGACACGCAAACTATAACATACAAACAGACAAGCAAACTATAACATACAAACAGACAAGAAAACTATCACATACAAACAGACAAGCAAACTATCACAAACAAACAGACAAGAAAACTATTTAATACAAACAGACAAGAATACTATCAAATACAAACAGACAAGAAAACTATGTAATACAAACAGACAAGAATACTATCAAATACAAACAGACAAGAAAACTATCAAATACAAACAGACAAGAAAACTATTTAATACAAACAGACAAGAATACTATCACATACAAACAGACAAAAAAATATCACATACAAACAGACACATAAAATATAACATACAAACAGACACGCAAACTATAACATACAAACAGACACGCAAACTATCACATACAAACAGACAAGCAAACTATAACATACAAACAGACACGCAAACTATAACATACAAACAGACAAGCAAACTATAACATACAAACAGACAAGAATACTATCAAATACAAACAGACAAGAAAACTATTTAATACAAACAGACAAGAAAACTATTTAATACAAACAGACAAGAATACTATCAAATACAAACAGTCACGCAAACTATCACATACTATCACAAACAAACAGACACGCAAACTATAACATACAAACAGACACGCAAACTATAACATACAAACAGACATGCAAACTATCACATACAAACAGACAAGCAAACTATAACATACAAACAGACACGCAAACTATAACATACAAACAGACAAGCAAACTATAACATACAAACAGACACACAAACTATCACATACAAACAGACACGCAAACTATAACATAAAAACAGACAAGCAAACTATTACATACAAACAGACATGCAAACTATAACATACAAACAGGCAAGCAAACTATAACATACAAACAGTCACGCAAACTATCACATGCTATCACAAACAAACAGACACGCAAACTATAACATACAAACAGACACGCAAACTATAACATACAAACAGACACGCAAACTATCACATACAAACAGACAAGCTAACTATAACATACAAACAGACACGCAAACTATCACATACAAACAGACACGCAAACTATCACATACAAACAGACAAGCAAACTATAACATACAAACAGACACGCAAACTATAACATACAAACAGACAAGCAAACTATAACATACAAACAGACAAGAAAACTATCACATACAAACAGACAAGAAAACTATCACAAACAAACAGACAAGAAAACTATTTAATACAAACAGACAAGAATACTATCAAATACAAACAGACAAGAAAACTATTTAAAACAAACAGACAAGAATACTATCAAATACAAACAGACAAGAAAACTATCAAATACAAACAGACAAGAAAACTATTTAATACAAACAGACAAGAATACTATCACATACAAATAGATAAAAAAATATCACATACAAACAGACAAAAAAATATCACATACAAACAGACACGTAAAATATAACATTCAAACAGACACGCAAACTATCAGATACAAACAGGCAAGCAAACTATAACATACAAACAGACACACAAACTATAACATACAAACAGACAAGAAAACTATTACATACAAACAGAGACGCAAACTATAACATACAAACAGAAACGCAAACTATAACATACAAACAGACAAGCAAACTATAACATACAAACAGACAAGAAAACTATTACATACAAACAGAGACGCAAACTATTACATACAAACAGACACGCAAACTATAACATACAAACAGACAAGAAAACTATCACATACAAACAGACAAGAAAACTATCACATACAAACAGACAAGAAAACTATCAAATACAAACAGACAAGAATACTATCAAATACAAACAGACAAGAAAACTATCAAATGCAAACAGACAAGAAAACTATTTACTACAAACAGACAAGAAAACTATCACATACAAATAGATAAAAAAATATCACATACAAACAGACAAAAAAATATCACATACAAACAGACAAGTAAACTATTTAATACAAACAGACAAGAATACTATCAAATACAAACAGACAAGAAAACTATCAAATACAAACAGACAAGAAAACTATTTAATACAAACAGACAAGAATACTATCACATACAAATAGATAAAAAAATATCACATACAAACAGACAAAAAAATATCACATACAAACAGACACGTAAACTATAACATACAAACAGACACGCAAACTATCAGATACAAACAGGCAAGCAAACTATAACATACAAACAGACACGCAAACTATCACATACAAACACACACAAAAACTATAACATACAAACAGACAAGAAAACTATTACATACAAACAGAGACGCAAACTATAACATACAAACAGACACGCAAACTATAACATACAAACAGGCAAGCAAACTATAACATACAAACAGACAAGATAACTATTACATACAAACAGACACGCAAACTATAACATACAAACAGACACGCAAACTATCACATACAAACAGACAAGAAAACTATCACATACAAACAGACAAGAAAACTATCAAATACAAACAGACAAGAAAACTATTTAATACAAACAGACAAGAATACTATCACATACAAACAGACACGCAAACTATTACATACAAACAGACAAGGAAACTATCACATACAAACAGACAAGAAAACTATCATTTACAAACAGACAAGAAAACTATCACATACAAACAGACAAGAACACTTTCACATACAGACAAGGAAACTTTCACATACAAGCAGACAAAGAAACTTTCACATACAAGCAGACAAGGAAACTTTCACATACAAACAGACAAGGAAACTTTCACATACAAGTAGACAAGGAAACTTTCACATACAAGCATGTATGTAACTTTTGAATTGAGTGTACGTCATTTCATTTATAAGGAAATGCATTCCTATCATATATAAGGAGAAGTTTACACTTCGTATATAAGAAGTATTAGCTAAGTGATCATTTAAGCAAAGGAGTTAGGTTACAAATAATAAACAAACTGTCAATAATAATAGGAGCACTGAGTTGATTTAACAGAAAGTGAGCATTAGTAATGCTCACTTTCTGTTAAATCAACTCAGTGCTCCTTTTACATTTTAATTGTGACACATAATCGGTTCTGTTGAACAGGACTTCCACACTATAGAGCTGTATATTACCTTGAATGTGAAAGTGATGGCAACATCAAGGTCTTCCTTGCCCTCATTCTCCACCTCCCAGATGAACGCAGCCATTGGGTATGACGAGTCCTGAATCACAATCACATACATCATCACACAACTTGAGAATTCAGATTACATCAAATATATTTGTAACAAACCTTTGAAATACAACTATTGAGACACAACTACCTCAGGACAAAACAATAATTTCTTTGCAGCTCCAGAAGAACATGTGGACATTTGTTTGAATTTTTGTCGATTATCACTAATCATAACATTTAGCCAGTATAGGGGGATTCAAAATACATGTTTACATGCTTGTTGCAAATACACGTTTATATGCTTGTTGCAAATACATGTTTATATGCTTGTTGCAAATACACGTTTATATGCTTGTTGCAAATACACGTTTATATGCTTGTTGCAAAAACACGTTTACATGCTTGTTGCAAATACACGTTTATATGCTTGTTGCAAATACACGTTTATATGCTTGTTGCAAATACACGTTTATATGCTTGTTGCAAATACACGTTTATATGCTTGTTGCAAATACACGTTTACATGCTTGTTGCAAATACATGTTTATATGCTTGTTGCAAATACACGTTTACATGCTTGTTGCAAATACATGTTTCATGCTTGTTGCAAATACACGTTTATATGCTTGTTGCAATTACATGTTTACATGCTTGTTGCAAATACAAGTTTATATGCTTGTCGCAAATACACGTTTACATGCTTGTTGCAAATACATGTTTATATGCTTGTTGCAACATCAAAATACATTTGAATTACCTTAATCTTAATTATGGCAAACAGGATACATGTTATTTTGCACGACATCCAATATGTAACACTAAGGTCAGGCAATACTTTTTATTGAAAAGACAGACAGGCTAAAGAAATTACAAATCACACTGTATAATGTTTTATATTCCTCATGAAAACAACATCATACTTCTATTGTCATAAAATTGCCAAGTTGCAGTTATCATTTTGATGTGTGTTCTGCATCTGAGCGCACATATATGGTTTCTTTGAAATCGTAGGGTGGCCTGATGAACTGTCTTCAACCATGCCCGGTTACATGCTATTATTACAATTACCTAAATATTTCTATGCAAAACAACATGCTTGCACAAAAAATAAAATCTTTTGAGAGGATGCTGGCAATGAAATCATACATATTCTTATAAAGCTATCTTTAACCTACTTTTTAAGCTAATAAATAGAAAGCTCATGTGATTCCTAGGAGAAATCTCTACACTCCAAATTTACATTGACACTTTGGATGGAATGCCTGTGACCATTCAAATGATGAATTAAAATAGATCCAATTTATAATGTGACAATTTAGTATGTGTCTTACTATCTTTATACAGTTATTATTTAGTTCTAAATCAATTCAAGATAATTTGTTTTTGTCTTTTGATTTTACAAACAAAATGCTTGATAATATTTTCAGTAACGAGCTTCTTGGAACTATCTCAGGCCCCATTGAATCAAAACATTTGAGTCCTATGGACTCATAACATCAGATTTCAAAACCCCCCACTGAAGTTGTAGGAGATAGTACTAGCATTTGATTTATGATGTACTCTAATAGTGATTTCTCAATGTACCTAGCAAAACAAACACCAATTATATCAGAATACCTCATAGTTGTGAGCAATAACTGGTGATATCTGTCGACACAGGAGCCTGATGTTGTGCTCGGGTATACTGTAGACAGTCCATGCCCGAGGGTACAGGGCCTGGTATGTCCCCTGCCCCAGAGGAAACCCCCACTCCCACAGCTTGAGGGTCTTGTTAACACGGTGACCCGTTAACACCTTCTGATACACAGTTTGCCCTCCTTTACGGATCGTTACAATAAACTGGAATGTATGCACTACTTTTATCAAGAAATATTTAATACTCAAAAGTTAATTAATATAGAAAGTAGTAAAATACAGTATTTTCTATAGCATGTTATACATTGATACATTGACTTAACCCACTCTTAGAAATATTTTGTTTTCAGTATAATAGTTACATATTGAAGACATTTTTTTTCCCTAAAATTTTTAAGATACGAAAAAACCCTTACACTGTCTGCCTGAACAATGTGATAGTCATACATGCCGGGCACCATGTGAAACCGGCAGAACTCCCCGCGATAGCCCCGCCCGATGGATCCTGCACCTATCCCACCGATAGGGCAGCCTGAACAATAACACATGTACGAGTTACCAAACTACAAAGACTCATTGACAGTAGTAAACATGATCTTTACGACATTTACAATGTCAACACATAAGAAACTTTCTATAACAACTGTGTTTACAAGCCTTTTTAGCCTTAATAGAATAATGAAAGACTCATGACAAAGAAAACATTAACAATTTAGGAACTCAAAAGGGGTCATCTACTGACCATGACCAATTTAAGGACTTTTCACTAAGTCATTTAAAAGTTATGGATACAAAAAGCGCCTGGGATTTTTCTATTATAGATCATCTTGACCCACAAACAATAGTGATATATCATTGAACATTGACCATGACTAATGCCAAGTTTTAACACTGTACACCAAGTTGTTCAAATATTTCTAGTACAGATCATCTTGACCCACAAACAATGGTGATATTTCATTGAACATTGATCATGACTAATGCCAAGTTTTAACACTGTACACCAAGTTGTTCAAATATCATTGATAAGAAACATAAGTTCCTTAGCACTGTACACATAATCTTCCAGTTTGACAACTACTAAAGAAGAGAAGTCTTAATATTAGCTAAAAGCTATCTCTTCAAACCTTTACCATTTATATTTGTAACATGCTAATATATTAACAACATATACATAAATACTGTTTAAACCAGTGTACCTACCATACATAGGCTTATGGAGAACTGGATTTACAAAGTCCATATGAGGTCGTCGTCCTTTGGAATAACATTTTAGTGTATGAACTGTATACCTGAAACAAAAAAACAACAAATAAAAATTGCCACCCATGCAAGTTGACATCTATGAACCTGGTCATTTTTTTGCTGACAACTTTTAAAGAAGTTTCAAAATGAAACTTCATATGTTCCATTGTTGATAACAACGGCAGGTGTTCATGCCTTTAAAATGATTTCAGTGGGTTGGGGGAACTTGCGACTACCGGGTATATCAAACTACAGGGGAGAATGAGTTTGAATACAGATTGGTGGTGAAACGTGAGACCTTTAGTTCCATAAGCAGGCACTACAACCATATTGATGTCAGTAAAGAACTAGCCCAGTCATAGCTGACACTACTTATCTGTTTTACCCCTAAACAGGATGTACTGACCTGTACAGTTACTATACAGGACAGATACTTTCATAAAAACTTTATTCAGTGTATATGTGAAGGAAAAAGGAGATATTTTTCAATTGTAGTGTACCCTTGGGCATATTAATATTCTCCTAAAAGGACACAGCAGTGATATAAGGTTTACAATTGCTCTTACCCTACTGCATGCAAAGAAATTGAATCCTGAAACAAATACAAGAATAACCCTCAATCATCAATTGTATCCATGATCCCTTTGATTGCTTTCAAAATATTTAAATTTATTAATTTTTTTTTTGAATTTATTTAAATATATACAGGTATATTAAATACTATAGGTTAAAAATGTGTCATGTTTGTGCTGTAAGTTGAAATAAGTCCAATTGTTTTTAAACCTATTAAAATTCACTTAATCTAGAGAATGACAAAGATTCCCTGAATACGATTCTATCACCTCCAATCAATAACAATAAAATCTATAATATTTCAAAGATAATATTTTAAAATCTCATAGAGAAGCGCTTTGGAAACCTATCAACATAAACATTATGAGCTTGCAAACATGCTTGACTGAAATTTGACCTTTCAGACCTAGTCGACTGGCCAAGGAAAAACTGTGATAAAACCTTCTGCTGCGGAAAACTCAGAAACCTCTGCCTGTTTGCCACCATCTTAACGTTTACATGAATCGAGTTGTACAAGTGTGTATAATATTGCTATATATTTTTCGTAGACAGGTAAAATAATAATAATTAATAATTTATAATTGATCTGATGAACTTACAATTTTTGTTTACATCATTTAGAGAACTTTCACCATAAACATTTTCTTGTAAAATTTAACAATCAATTGAAATCAAAGAGAATGTATCATTTCCCCAAAGCTAAATGCCTTTAAATTCTGATGAGCATGAATCATTCATGTTTATAAACGCCACCTTGCATAACTTAATAAAAATTCAATGACTCATTTAAACTTGCTTCCATAGTATTTCCCCTTGACATTGCATTTCAAGCAATCTAATTTATTGGATGGGAGGATACCATTTATGCCAACACATGTTGTTTACTATACCGAATGGCGATATACAAGATGCTGTCAAATAACAATGACACATACAATAAATAATTCTAGATCAAGGTGAATGGAGAGCGAGTCTCATTCGAGAAATCAAAAGGGTTCAACATACACTGTGGTCTATAAAATCAAGCAAAAATACAAGAAGTATAAATATATGTTAACCAACTTTTAAAAACATATTTTCTATAAATTGATTCATCAGAATAATAAAAATGTAAGGACTAAGATATACCATGGCATGACACATAACGGTAATGCTGTGAACCAGGAAACAATTTTTGAGAGGATCACCAAAATCAAACAGCTAGGGTTTGCCTTTTTCAACTTTAAAGCAATTTTATGGTGCATAACTTATTTTAACAATTAATAAAAACAATCATGCACCATAACATGCTTTTAACTTTAAATCAAAAACAATTAAATAAAACAGACAATTAATAAAAACAGTTTTTCCTGTTTACAATACAGGGAACCCCTGCTTACAGACAGGTCACGGACACTATGGACCATGGACATTACGGACCAGATCTAGGGACATTAAGGACCAGATTTAGGGACACTACGGTCCAGATTTAGGGACATTACGGACCATCTTCAGAAACTTGCGGACCATCATTCATAATGATTTAAACATTTGTTGTTTTTTTAATTTATTCACTCATTGGTCTTAAATTTGTTAATAAATACTTGAATATTAGTGCTCAGTATGACAATTATCTTTAATGTAACTGAAAAATCCCATGAAATTCCAATGTTAAACATCAATGTATTTTTAATAAAATATTATAATAATTTGAATAATAATGAACGAAATATATGTGTTTATCTTATAATTGTAAATGTGAATATTAATGTTTTCATATGTGATCGATTGCTTTCTGAAATAAACTTTGGATCGTCATATTTGTTTGTTTTGAAAACTGAATAGATCTATAAGTATGCCTTGCGCTCGCGCCGTGGAATGCGACATATGTGAACGTTGGCAGCATCTACGCTGTGTTACAGGTATAACCATTGCCCAGTATGATGCCGTGACCTGGAACAACAGACAGTGTTCTTGAGGGTAGCCAGATGTCCAGAACCATGAGTCCAAGCCCGGACTCTTGACTGCCATCAAAATAAAGACTGAGGTAGGTTTCGGTTGTGTTATTGTATTCAAATATTTGAAAACGAAAGTAAAACACAATTTTTATTTAAAAATTATGCATTGGTTAATATTTGGTATTTTTTGTATTTTAAGGTAAAAGCGGTGGCCAGACAACAGGTGTTTGAGACGGCGAACGTGATAGAGCGGGACATAACTGTCAAACACCAACATCCTGAGCAGCCCGAGGCAGCCAGACCGAGTGTTGAAGCCCTGCATAAGATGTGCAATAGGACGAGGAAGGGGTTACGTCCACATGAGCCTGATTGCACCGATTTCGAGGTTTGTACTTATTTAAATTTATACGAGATCAAAAAAACATGTGTCCCGCTAACGAGGTTTGTACTTATTTCATTTTAGGTGTGTTCAAACTTATGTTGGTTTTCAAATTAAATATATTACTAATGTATTTTTCAGATCGACATGGACTTCCTCCATGGAATATCTTTTTTATTTTGGTGCTATTACAGACTGCCTACAGTACAAGGGACGCCGTGTATCGGCTAATGCGTAAGGTCTTCGCGCTGCCTTTACTGCCAGCGGGCGACATCCCAGCAGCCTTCAGAAAGATAGAGGAAAAGATGGATGCCAACAACGAAAGAATGATCTCCTTTCTTCATTATGTCAGCAGCACGTGGATAGAGAATGAGATGTGGCCAGTCGCTTCGTGGTCCGTCTTCGGCCACTCTATCCGTACCAACAACAATGTCGAGGGTTGGCACGCGAGGCTCAATCGACGGGCAAAAAAGGGAAACTTGCCTTTCTACCTGCTGGTTGAACTCTTGTACAGAGAGGCGCATGAAATACCAATTATGTGCAAGCTGGTTAAGGAAAGGAAACTGTGCCGCTACCAACGCAAGGCTTCAACCTTGACACAAGGCCAGCCCATGAAGCTTTGGGCGGAGTATTCTGTCAACGAGATGACTACAAGCAGTCTGCTCAAAGCATATGCCAGACTTTATGGGCCTATTTAGATATGAATGGTGGCTTCGGTGACATGTGCTGTTTATTCGTGATTCATGTAAACACTGATATGTTCTTATATGTGCTCAATTTATTTTGGGAAATAAACTGTTTTGGAAAATATTTCTTCTGTTGCTTTTAACTGATCTAACTGCCGATCATTCAAATTTCGTTCATTATTTTTCACATAATTGTTATAAATGCATAGGTCTTTAACACCTTTTGGAATTTCACAAGATTTTATATTGAACCATTCATCTATTCGAACTTCACGGGATTTTTCACAGTCTTATGGAAGATATAACGCCATACTGAGCACTCATATTCAAGTATTTATTAACAAATTCAAAACTAATCAGTGAATAATTTAAAAAAAATATGTTTAAATCATGGTCCGTAAGATTCCGAAGATGGTCCGTAATGTCCCTAAATCTGGTCCGTAGTGTCCCTAAATCTGGTCCGTAATGTCTGGTCCGTAATGTCCATGGTCCGTAATTCTTACAGACTTGCATTAAGACTAAAATGATGTCATCCCTTTGTAATTGCATTCACTGAAACCCTGTCTCCCGGCTCTATTATCACAGGGTGGTAGCATTTATTGATACGTCTGTAGTGAATTATGTTGAAACTGAGGAGGAAGCGAATAATAACTGTTTAATCTTGTGCCTATCTGAAAGAATTTAATAAGTTTCAATTTATAAGTACCGTGACAACAAAAATTAAAAACAAAACAAAATAAAGACAAGGTCCAGAGTAGTTCTGGCTTCCATAACTTTAATGTTGATATTTATTTTTTTGATGTTTACAACACATTAAAGTTATGGCGTAACCCCCATAGTAAAGTCAACCAGAATCGATTGAGTGTGATGATGCAATGCAGTCACATGACCATGATGATGTCGATGGATTCTATTTATAGCATCAGATTCACATTGTTCATTTAGTTGAATCCAATTGCAGTAAGGCTGAAAATACCTTTTGATAAGTAAAAACAATTTATTTATTCCAAATTTGTTATTTACTAATTATTCGGAATAGAAAAAATAACAGCAATATAAACACTACATTTGTGAGGTCAAATGGTCACATGGGTATTTTCTGAAAATCTTGGTGTCACGTGATTAAATTTGAACACAACTATGACCTAGATAAGGAATGCTTGTAATAGGATTTATTAAAATGCTAAATCAACTATCTTTAAAGCGTTTTTTGGTTTTGAAAATGTGTTTGTGAACTACATTTTACTTCATTTACCTGAAGATACAGTTATTTTGTCTGTACAGTGCATACAAGTGAAATAACAGCATGACATAAAAATGTCACGAATTCTGGTAGGGTTTGGATACGGCGTTCTCTTCAGCGAACACATCCAAAAAGGTAATATATAACGTGTTCGCTGAAGTTCTTTAGCTAGGTCCAGAGAACAGAGTTGAAAACAGCCGAAAATTTTGAACTTCTGTCACATTTTTTTGCAATGTGGAAATGGGTTGGGGAGTGACATTTTTTTGAAGGGCTCCCTCATTTTAAAAGGGTCACCCAGTTTTCTAGGTGGGTGATCCAGCTGGTCACATAAATTAAAAGTCCGATATCTTTGGGCAAGCTTCAAGCAACATACAATTTTTCTTTGAAAAGAAGAAGAGGGGCTCTGTACCCTATGTCTGTCTTTTAGTCACAATGTCTAGATTTACCTTAATCCAAGACCAACAAGTGATGGAATTTGGCTGAGTCTGGGTGACTGGAAAGGTTTACATTTTTCAGTGCATTCATAGTCGAGTTTGACACGCCATCCGAAATCAGGCAATCCTTTAATGCATTCTTTAGGCGTTGTTAAACTGTTGTCAGGATTTCTGTTCGCCATTATTAGATTATCTTTGTAGTGTCTTGAGAAACTTGTTTTATTTCCGCATCTTCTTGTTGTTGGTCGTCATGTTCTTATAAGCGCTGGAATGGACGGGAATGGAATGGATGCTTGCCGAAGGAACCGAAAGAAAAATTACAAACAAGAAAAGTTGGGCGATACTATTTCCCGGTCCCGGTCTCATCCGGTCCCGGTCTTCTCGGTCTCTGTTTTCAAAATTTTATAGTAGCTATCGGGCGTTACCGAGAAGGTGTGAATGACCGCGGGGTAATAGGATTATAAAAGATTACAGTTGATTAAAACATAACATATTTTATGATAATTATTTCATATTTTATATCAATAAAACATTTAATAAATTAAGGCAAAGATAAAAACGTAAAATATTCACGTGTACGAAAAATAATCTCATGAATAACAAACACGTTGTTGTTGTTGTTTTCATATTAAATTCAGTTATAAGTATACTATTAATAATAGTAATACAAACAGAAACATTGCATGAATACATATAAATCAAATTTGTAAGTTAACTCAGTACTTCAGGAATTCTAACATTTTTGTTTTGTTTAACTATTGATTTTGTTGCATGAGATGCACTGCCACGACCAATTGTCATATGTATTTCTGCCAACTGATCGTCTACTTTTATTTTTTATGCCGACGCATTTTATGATGTGGAATCTTTTCCTGCATGTTCTATTTTCGCAAATAACTAAACTATCGATGAATTCTGGCATTTCACATGGACATAATGTTTTTATTTTGAAAGTCTTAGGGATCGCGACTTTTCATTTTCTTTGGGAAACGGATGAAATTTTTGATTTCCTAGACAGCTGACTTGATGTTCCCTCATTTCACTTACAACGAAAATTACATTTGTATTAACATAGCCATTCTTAAAACAAAATTCCACAGCATTTGCAATTGCAAAGACACCACTGCCATGTCCAATTGGTTAATTGATGTTGAACTCGCGGAACTATAATCTAACAGTAACATAACTAACAGTGACGCTACCCTGAAATCGAGCGCCGGCGCGACCGGAAGTGGACGTCCAGGTGTCACAGACGTACCTCCGGCCCAACAGCGTAGGAACATAGGTCCTGCAATGGCTAGTGACTCCCAGACGCCTACCGGAACTGCATCCCGCACCAACTAGCAGTGCGCCGAGGCTGGACTATCCATACTGTCATGGAATATTAATGGCTTGTCTAGTAATAAATTGAATGATATTGCTTTTATTGACAAAATTTGCGAACATGATATAATATTTCTCTTTGAATCGTGGGGGAACAAAAACTCGAAGTTTTAGTTAAATGGTTATAAATGTTACAATTTGTTTAGGAAATTTCAAAATCGCCGAGCAAAAAGAAATAGCGGTGGAGTTGTTGTTTATATTCGAAATAAAATATCGAAGGGCGTTACTATTGTTAAAAATCATTTCGATACAGTTGTTTGGTTAAAATTAAGTAAATCATATTTTAATCTCGATTCAGATAGTTTTTCTAGCGGGTGTGTATCGAAGGATCACCGGCATATAATTTCATAAATGAAGATTTGTTTGATATTGTACAAAATGATATGGAGGCATTTTAGTAAGAAGAAAGCTACTCATAATGACATAAGCACTGGTGATTTTTTTCGATATTTTTCGACGTTAAATAAAAACATGCCGACCGCATCGAATGATAACGCAGAACAGTTTTGTAATAATCATAACTTCAATAGCGACGATTGAATTTTGAGGAACTTGACTTTCCAATTACCGCAAGTGAAATTGAAACAATAATAAAAGATCTAAAGAAAAATAAAGCTTTTGCTGGTGATAAGTTAAAAAATGAGTATTTCATTGCTATTATCGACGTTTTGTCGTCTCATTTAGTCGACATTTTCAACGGTATTCTTCGTACGGGTTTTTTTTCCTGACCAATGGATGGAAGGTGATCTAGTTCCTTTATTTAAGAAAAACGATCCCCTTGATGTTAACAATTATAGAGGTATAACGCTAGTTAGCTGTTTTTCTAAAATATTTACAGGAATTGTAAATAAACGCATTACAGCGTGTTTCCATTGTATATAACAAGGTATACACGAATTATAAAATTTTGGTGTAAAACACTCAATAACGATAATATCCTAATTCGCACAATGTATAATGATCTTGTAGCAGGCTCTATGAAAGGAAAGTCCAATTGGGCTAGTCATGTAAAAATATTGCTGGACTCAGCTGTTTTTTTTCAAATGTTTGGATTAATCCCAGCTGTGTCGATATGAAATCTTTTCATTTAGTTCATAGGGAACGACTTATTGATCAGTTTAAACAATCTTGGTACAACGCTATTAGTAACAGCCCCGTTTTGTGTACTTATAAACATTTTAAAATATATTTCGAACGCGCTGAGTATCTCGATAGATTTGTCTCTAAATATCGAATTCCTTTTACCAGATTGCGACTTTCGTCTCATCAGTTACGTATTGAAACTGGGCGTTATGGCAACAATAGAATTCCTCATAATCAACGCTATTGCACCATATGTAAGGCTTACGTTTAGAATTTAACTCTACTTGATTTATATATAAACTTATAATATTTCTGCATACAATTTGATTGTTTACAAAATACATGATTGTTATATGATACGCCACTCTTCGTGACAAATAGAATTTAAATATTTTGCTTAACGCTTGTTTGTCCATCCTCAATGTCAATTTAAACACTATTTAGTACATAATTAATGTGCAAAATACTGATTATTAATAGTGATCATATTATAACTGTCGTGTCTCACATTCAAACCTATTATGTTATCATTGTATATATGTATAATTGAATTATATTTTGATCATGTAATGAGGAATACGATTGTGTTCAAATTACTTAATAAATGTATTGAATCTTGAATCTTGAATCTATAATCATTAGCTGAGATTTGTTACTTCTATATAATTGAAGCATCGTCGTTCCAACGATCATGACGACTTTAAATAGAGAATCTTGTATCGTGTTAGTTATATTTCATTTGTAAAATAGCCTTCCGAATATTTCAGTAGTTTATTAATTATTAATATTATACATATTATATTTTGTCAAGGAACACTTCATAACAGGTTTATGACAATACACAATAATATCATACCATGGAAGGTGTAAATGCATTATATAACGCTTGTCAGAGATTAGCGCATGTCCCTCGTTAAGGACAAGATAAACGGATTAGCCAGTTTTATTACACACGCACGGCTACTGTTCCGTTCATACGTTTAGTCTATATGTCTACCCCTTTATTTTCTCAAATTCATTTTCAGCATAAAATACTGTTGTTTATTATAAAGGCAATTTTATAGAATAAATGATTGTTAAGCAAAGGCTCTAATAAAGTTTAGAATAATACGATAATAACTTATAACCAGATTTAAAAAATAATAAATTAATCAGCATCATATTTCAACAGTTAGAGATTTATTGCAAACTTCGAGTTGACAAATAAGATATATTCTGCTAAAGTTGTGTAATATTGACGAAGGTATTCGAATTTATTCAATGTTACCGAATAGCACAAAAATTATAAACGAAAAATGGAGACGTAATGAATAGCGCAACTTCAAATAAACACTCTTCCTCTAGTATCTTTAATGTCTTAACTCCTAGAACAATAAACCTACTTTGACATTACATAATTTAGGTGCAATGCTAAGTTACTTCATACTCTAGCCGTCCTCAATATTTTATTAGAAAACCATCTTACTCTACACCTTTAGCAAATTGCATAAATAGTTTAGACCTATTACAAATTGCATAAATTTAGATATAATGTTTATATATTGTATTCCATTTTGTTACATATAAAAGCAAATAAGATTGTCAAATTAGTTTAACAAACATCGTTGTCTGGAGCCATAAGTTATGAACCGGGAATTATGAGACCGGATGAGACCGGAATTTACCAGGAGAGACCGGGAAATAGTATCGCCCAGAAAAGTTTATAAAAAAGCTATTTCATTTCATTTCATTTGGATACGTATCGTTTTAATATATGTTGTCATATACTGCCTGGGACAAACAAAACATTTAATACAGATATGGCGTACTGATGTGTGTGTTCGTCCAAGAACCAGTCGCATGGTTAGTTCAATCACCTTGCCAATGACGGTGGCGTTAGGATCATATGCTACACATCGTGTGCACCTTTGCTACTGGCGCAAGACCACAGTTTCCTGCCCTCCGTTGATCAATATCCGGTTGTGAATACAGAAAAAAAGAGTGCTTGTGTTCAAGTATCAATATTTTATTAAAGTTGGTTTATAGGTCCATGGCAATATGGACATTTCGTGTTCACATGCGTGTTTACCAATTTGTGAAGTACAGACGCAAGCAAATGCTAGCATTCAACAGTTATTATTCGTCCGCTTACATTCTTTAAGTATGTGAACGGCAAGTGATTTGGCTACGTGTCTTTGTGCATCATACTCATACATATTTTATTATGCACAGATGAAACTGGGACATTATCTATCACATTTTCTATGTGTATCCATGGTGTCCGTAACTAACTGTGCGGCCACTTTGTGAATTGTGTGTAAGTGTAAGTCACACATGTTTTTTATCTCAAGTAAACGTATGTGCTGCCATTAAATGAACTGCTAAAAACAGCACGTTATAAAACAGTGCAGTGTAACGCAGTGCAAAAAGGTATCGTGAAACTGATCATTTACAATGTTAGTTGGTGCTCTCTTGGTTTTCTTAATGCCAGAGACAAGGAAAACAGTTCAAGAGAATCGTTTTAAATGTTTGTGTCTCCCTGAGTAGGAAGACAATGGAGTCTGCATGGATACTTGAGCCTCCAACACCAACAGTGTTTCATGAGCCACCTTTATACCACAAAGAGAAAAACATTATTCGCGGACGACGGTTTTTCATGCGTAATGCATACGTATTCCGGTCTCTATTTATAGTAACATGACCGATCCATTCAAAAATAGGGCTCAAAACACCAAGTTTTTGTTGTTTACAAAATTAAAATGCATTTGTTGAGAAAAAGCTTTTGGTAGAATCAAGACGAAGCACCAGCTAACACTTGCTGCAATTTGTGTCAGTGAAACTCTCGGGGGTTTTGAGAAAACGAGCGATTTCCGAAGATTTGATGACGTCAAAAATGCTTCTTCCCCTTGCAATTGAAATCGTCCAAATCCCTGTGTATGTGATCTTTTTATAGAACAACTGTGCGAGAAAGTTTGTTAATTTGAATCATTGTCACCATTGCTACCGTGTGAACAGATAGCGCAGTGGTTATGACTGCTGGACCAGTGTTGTACGTGCGGAACGTTTGGTGTACGTTCAAACCCGCACCAGTTTTCTGGTATTCTTTTTATATCTGATTATTTTTGTTTTCATTTTTCGTAGTTTCTCTAAGCCTTACCAAGTTAAAAAAACGTCCACACAAACGATACCCGTCATAGGCACGTACACCGTCGGCAAGGCCAACGCAACAGTGTCGACTCAGGCGAATTAAAGTGGCTACTCTGCCGTTTTGTTGGCAGGATTTCCGTTTATCAGCAGGACGTGAACAGTACATGCCCCAATAGGCTACAATGTATTAAATAGCATTTACTATTTACTGCATAGAAAACATGGCCATATATGTTCAAGCTCTGTTTAGGAGCATTTATGGAATTACACGTCCATGTATGCAAAAATCATAACATTCCCAGATAGTTCAGTGAATAGTAAACGTGCTTCATATTATTCTTAATCACTCTGTACTTTATTTGAGTATGAGTATTATTTCAAGCGTTGCCAATCGGAAATGTATTGCTGTGTATGCAGTAAGGTTATACACTACTAATTATTTCTCTATGCTTTTCAATGCAGTCAGGCAACAGTTTAGATTGGGAAAGATGTCATTTCTATATGACAAGCATTCATTTCCTTAAGATCCAGTTCAAACCCAATTGATTAAAACAATAAAAAGACATGTCTCGTTTCTCTTAAGAAAATTCGCTCACTTTGAGGTTTATTATCGTCAATTGTTGACGGAATCCATCGATGTTTATGAAATTGAAAGAAACAAGTAACTGGCTGCTGCTGAACAATCCAAGACACACAATTAAATATCCCAAGAAAACATAACGTTGACCAATTCAACGCCTCACAAAATTGAGTAGAAAAACATGACCCTAAGGTCAAGAAGGAATAATGCTACAAACAACCAATTTACAGAGTTCCACAGGCTATGATTTTTCCAATATTTACACTGGAAACTAGGATTATTTTGCGATACAGTGTGAAAATATATATGTTAAGTTCTATGCAAAAAGAACTCCCGTCTTTTTTCTTTTATTCGACTTTAATAAAAAAATTGATACTTGAACACAAGCACTCATTTTTTCTGTAATAACATCAGGATCTTGGTCAACAGGGGGCAAATAACTGTGATCCTGTTTCCCCAAACCTTCCTGCCAACATTTTGAAATATTTAGATTACGGTTTTGGGGGAGGGGCGAATGTCTAAAAGTTGTGCCCCTAAGCGGTGCCCCGGCTCGAATGTCAAATCCTCGATTCGCCCTTGGTGGCGCGTTGATGCGTGTGACAAATCTGGCATTAGCGATGCCAGACGGAATTTTCCAGCACGACCAAATCCAATGGAAGTGCCTGTCCGATTATGTGTAAGAATGATGTTTTCAAGCTTTCCCAATTTCATTGGAAACATGCAAGAAACGTTCTGACCGTCTTTGTTCACATTATGTCCATTTGTACGGCAGTTTCTTGGAGATGAAAGACGCCTTGATATGCTGTCCGATTTCTGACACGCTGCGAAAATGCCACAAGTGGCGGGGACTACAACTACCAGCGCATTTTCGCTCTGCCACGCAAATACATACACTTGAGTGACGGAAATAAGCATCCGTCTCTAAATGTACTATTTTTTTTTTAAATATAGCGCTCTAGTTAAAACAGTTCAGACCTAAGAACACTGTTTTGAAACAATGGTATTCAGACACTTCTTTGTTATTTATCAGAAGGTGAACGTTTGATGGTTCAAGAAAGTTATGAATATTAAAATAAACGACATTACATGAAAATAAGGTATAAGGAAGTATTGACATTAATACAATTTACACTATAATGTTTTATATTTACATTCACACTTCATTCCTTAACGATGGTTGTTGTTTACCAATAGTTATGTATAAAGTGTAATGGCATTTCCCATCGATATCGCGTGCGTTTGTTCGATACTTCTGCCCTGTCATTGGGCGCAATAATACCAATGGGCGGGGCATATTTACTAAGGAACCTTTTTATTTTTAATGAAATCATAGTAAAATTATTGGCAACATGCAAAACTGTAATCTGCAGTAAAGCAGTTAAAACAAAATAAGCAACGATAATTTTATTGATTTTAATGTAGATAATTTCATGATGGATGGAACAGTTGAAGAAACGTTTGTGTTTAAAAAGGCTGTTAAATGTCACGAAAATGCAAAAACAATTAGTTCAAAATAACCTCTATAACGGGTGCTTGTCATTCGGAACTCCTCGGGTGCTTGTATGACGTCATGAGTGATGTCATTGAAAAAGTTTTACATTAAGCTCGATTCGGGCCGCAACATAACTCGGAAGCTGCATTTTGTTTCGACGCCATTTTTTTTGCAGTGTTCATTCGTTTCGAAAGTGTTGTTTTTTCGAAAATTGACTGGATTACTGGGATTATTTACACACAATACCTATTTGGTAATCAATAAATTACCTATATAGTCCTACTTTAACCATTATTTGTTTTGATAACTAATTTAAGCCTGAAAATTTTGGAAACATGTTCTTCAGCATCAGAGAAAAAATATTTGAAATTTCTTTGTTCATTGCATACGAAATAATGGAATCATGTCCATATAAGTCGTATGTTCTGAATAAAATCGACAGAAATAACTAAAGTTCGGAGGAGTAAGTCGTTTTAGACATAATTTAGTGCTTTTAATAGTCAAAACAACTGCAGAAAAAACTATTTGGTAAACACATCAGCTTGCCAGGAAAAGACAACTCAGCAGAAAATATGTAAGTTATATGTGGTTTATTTCATGTTTTGGTATTTGTATGCAGCTACATTATATATTCTAAAATTATTAAAAATATGTTTTTGTGCAAAAGTTTGCATCGTTGACCAACTTTCGGTCAGAAACCAGGTCGCTCAGCCTTCATTGTTATGGTGCGGGCCCTGAATGCGCATATGTAAAACAAAAAACCGGGCATTAACCGCACGTGAATTTACTGAATAATGCACGTTTTCTACCGATAACGCCCGGGTTTTTGCGTTTTAATACACCACGATAACGGACCGAAAACACACATTGTATGCCATAATACGTATCTATAATATTCTTGACCTTGAAAAGATAGAAAATAAACATATAATTAAGGAACTATTTTTTCTGTGCATTCATTGCCGTATAAAATTAGGTTACGATAGCTGTCCTAATTTACCCACCGTTGAGAACAACGAGAGAAAGAAAAGAGAAAATGCTCTTGAATAATCAATTTATTTTAGCAGAAATGTAGATTTAAATGAATGTAAATATAAGTATTAAAATTCGACATGTTGCATTTTATTGGGGTATGGTATGCAATGGCGCAGCATGTCGAATTTTAATCCTTAAATAGTACAATGCAAAGAACAACAACAACATACTATTTATACTAGCCATTCTAAGCTTACCGTTACTTGCATGTTTATTGTTTATGGTCTTATATGTTGAATGATATTACCTACAGAAGTATATACATGCAATGGCAAATTATCTCCTACGCAGCGATCACCTCAAGCAAGTATCGGATATCAAGTTCAATATTTCGAATTTAATTTGTACACGTACAGTTTTCATGCATAGATGTGTTTGTCGCGCTGACGATAGTTAATTTCTTGACTTGATGTTTACAGTATAGACAGCGAGATGGAGGCTTTTAAAACTGTCAAAAACAATCAATAGAAATGTGTTTTTTTATTATGCTATCAATTAAAAATATTTTAAAAAAGTCAAAGTTATCGTCATGCTAGTCCTGGCCTTAAAGGGTCTAGACACCAAATGATACAGTTGGATAAAAAAGAGAAAAATATCAAAACCTGACATACATTTGATATTGCTGTGGACAACGCATTGGACCTTACTTACTGATGTGTCCTATCGTTTACGGCATATGCAATATTCGCCGTTCAAGTTTTGCGTATTTTCAAATTCGAAATTTACTTGGTTTGTCTACAACGTAAATCCAAGTCAATTTAAAAATAGCGTCGGTATATCTATATGTACTCATCACGTGTCTATATACACATTTCATGGTCTTCCAAAAGGACGGATAGTGCAAAAAACGGGAATACTTTAGTTTAAAACACACGTAGCCAGACAGTTCATCAGCGGTGATGAAATTGATGGATGAAATCTTTAAGAAGAGATTTACACTGCTGAAAATGACAGGAACTTGCTAAATTCCTTATTGACAGTTAAGTGTGTGAAGCGGTCACTTGACTAGTAAGGTTTTCGGAAAAAATATTCGCGCTAAACTAGGAAACCATAATGCGCTATTTTTAAACGGGTAAAATAAGCTGAGACATGGACAGGATTGATGCGTTTGTTCTTTAAATCGTGTAAAATAATGTATTTTCGGCCACATACTAACAGGTATTGATAATTAAAGGCTTGTTACTGTGTTTGCCAACTTTTGGACCATCTGGTGTCAACTCCCTTTAATCATATCTCCACCTATACAGCAGGGCATTGGTGATGAAGTGAACACCTTCAGAACATTTTCACAAATCTGGTCTTGGTTTGCTGCTATTTTTACCGTATTGACCTATATGTGGTTAAAGGAGAACTTTCCAGCCAGCGGTCCTCTAGTAAAAGCTGCAGGAATAACATAATATCTAAGCTATACATAGCTTATGTTTTCAATGTGACCCGACAATTAACAAATATTGACTTGACTTAACGTGAATTACAAAAAGTCAGAACTTTTATTCAATTTGAAACGTACTTCCATGCTATGCGTTAGAGGTCGTATTTGATGTTCAACTTAAGTTCCACGGTTGTAAGAAATCTTCTCACAATGAGTGCATAAACATATTGACAAACAATTGTGAACACTTGGCAAACTGAGCATCTATTACTCGTCTATCATGGCACTTCATATGTGCTGAAACGTCAAACAAACGTGAAAAAATATAAGAGAGAGCACTCCGTTTTATCTATGACGACAATGTGTCTCATTATGACATCCTTCTTCGCAGATCAATGATATCTAAAATCAAGAAGGCCTTAAAACACTCAACATTATACACCAGCAAAGACATGAAATTTACTTCGATCTTGTTTGCAAATAGCAGACAGTGCTTGTACCAGACCAAAAAACCTTTTGTTCTTTACTTTGTCCATAGAGAATTCAAATCTTTCCCGTTCGGCGTAAGGTACACTGTATGCAGACGTCGGATGACCCTCTGGCTTAAAACTTCTGTCATAATAGGACCGCGATTCCATGGCGTCTAAGAAAAATCAAGAACGCCGATCTGCTCGCAATGCTCGCAAAGCATCGTCGTGTCAATGCAGTGGCATAGCCAGTAAATGCGGCTGTATCGTATTGAACACCGTCGCTTGGCGTTCTGCGAAGAGCACAGCGTGATCGCCGTGAGGTCGCCGTTACAGCGCAGTTAGGTTTCCTACAACGTAACAGGATCGCCGCGGGCGCGCACAGAGGTCGCAGGCGAACGCAATGGTTAACGGTGGCATTTGCCAGGCGATCGTACGGCTTTCTCTGAGATGACTCTGCGTCTCTATCGCACCTATACCGTCTACGGCGCTTACATGTTTTATTTTTCTTACTTTTCTAACAACGATTGTACGGAGCCGTCACGGTGATCTGATCTCTCAACGCGCTTCTACCGGGTCAATCGGCGTTTGCATGACAATGAATCAACCCAACAAAATAGTTTTAAAGAATGATACATACATGTATGCAAATAAACATTCATTTCACCATGACTGATGTGCATCAGCAGGCATGGGTACTGCTTGCCTATATGCAGGTCCAGCAGATCCAGGATGATGCAGACGCTAAGACGACGACGGAGGAGGGTCCCAATGCATAGGAAGCTTTGGGTCCGACCATGGCTGGACGAAGGCAGACGGTTTCAGCATGGTCTCAACTGTTCGAGAGCAAATGGAAGAATGGATAACTGATGGAGATATCGTTTTTGTAGGTAGTGCAAAAAACACACCGTCAGCGCAGTGTGAGCACCTTGAGAGCGCAGTGCACATGCAGTGCGCGCCGTGCAGTGGAAGCGCGTAGATATTGCCATGAGAGCACAGACTATGGCAAACTAGAACTCCGTAGTATAACGCGGTAGAGCATGGTGCTCCGTAGAAACGCCAAAGCCGCCCTGAGAACACCGTGACTTGACCATCTTCATGAAAAATATAGTTTGTCTGCGTTCTCACGGTGCTCTAGGACATTTTAAGGGACTCTACACCAGATTGGCACCAAAAAATTTCTGTAACGATTCTCAGGACAATTATCTAATAGAATGTGTTACTCTTTGATATCATAATTGTAAAAAAGTACCAAAAATGTAAAACAAACAATTGTGTCGGAGACCGAGTTCAAACCCGTGTCGCCAAAATTGAAGTTCAGCGTCGTATCCTCTGAGCTGCGACGGCTTACTCTAATTGGGTGACATAATTAAGCTATATACACCTACCTCGGTAATATCACGTGATAACACCGACTAGCCAATCACGCATAAGGAATGAATTCTACCTGGTAGACATACCCAGTAATCTTTTTTAATGGAAAAATACGAAATAACTGCTAAACCTAAATAAATTGTAAACTATGTGGTACTTCAGTTAGTAAGTTTCAATGCATTGTACACATCGATGCCAAGTTTATGTCAGTTTTCGACAACTTTCTTTTTTTCGCTATTTTATCATACGGAGTACAGCCCCTTTAACAACGCTGTGCAATCGCAGTGGCAACGCGGCTAGGTGTGACAGGGGTCCGATATGAAAATATTTTAGATGTATTATTTTCCGGGGTGATCCAAGGTCGGAATGTGACCTCTTTCCGACCTAAACCCCATCGAAGTGCGATCAAATCCTCCACCAAATCCAACCATTTTCTGGACATACTCTGACCGTATTCTGACCATTTTCTCGACAAAATCTGATCGAAATCCAATCATTTTCACAACGAAATCTGACTGTTCTACAACGAAAATTCGACCAATTTCCCGAATTATATGAGGCCTGCTCCTAGCGTAAAGAAACCTGGTTCATATTACCGAACCATCGCACGAACATTGTTCAGCAAGATACCATTGTGGCAATTTTCTAGACTTTTACATTATTAATGGTTGAACATTCTTTCTTCTTATGGACTAAATGATGGTCTGATCGTGCCTGTATGGCGGCATAACGACTTCATCCCGCCACGTCCATCAGGATGACTTAAAGCTGAATTGGTTAAATGATGTCAAAGAAAAAAAATATATACGTCGTAACCCCTTGTGCCATCTCAAATTTTCTCTGTACAAAAGACTAGGCGAATGAAAAAATAAATGTTTATCATATCTCTTCCGATGGTTTATAGAGATTTATCGGAAATCAAAATGATATTTCACTGTTTCAAACAGTGAAAATATCAATTTGATATTTTTCACTGTTTTGAAAATAAAGTTCTGTTATTTATAGCAAACATCAGCGCGCCCTTGGGCTTTAAGATGCACTCTCACAGATTGACCGATTTGACAACATTTATTTTTGTTTGTCTTGGAATGGGCCAGTTTTTGCGTAAATATTTAAAAACTAGTGATACAAGACTACTGACATTAGATCAGATCGCAGCTTTTCATATTTCCGTTAGAAAATAAATGTTTTTATGGACAAATACGATACTAACGCTGTAAAAATGCATAAAACAAATTTATGAACAAAAATATTAAAACCTGCGACCTCTTTTGTCACCAGACTTATAACACTGGTTGCCGTGCATTTTTCCAAACATGGCTTGTCCCAAGACAAAAATAAAAAAGTTGTCAAAACGTCCAATCTGTGTGGATGCAGCTTTAAAAAGAAGAACCAAGGAAACAACTTTGCAGAAAATCAACACACTTTGCAAAGATTAACTGCATACTGGGTTTGTAACATGGCTGAGAAAGGTGACTTTAATATACTTTTAATATGTGAAAACACATAAAATAACTGAAACGTTAAATTTATTCGCTCAAAGTCATCTCACTAGAAGAAGCATCTGTGCAGGTATATTTATTGTCGTAGTTTTTGTCACAAAGATGCAGTGTTAGCTGTATTAGCGTTAAGCGAATATTTAGACTGTTTTAAAAGAACTTGTTTAAACAAATTTTCTTCGTTATTATGTTTACGGGAATTCCCTTTTCGCTTATTCAAAATTGTTCTGCGGACATGTAGTCTTGGATGGGTAAACGGGAGGTCAAGCGATTCCCGACCCGACACACTATCACTCTCATCGTCCGGGGTTAGATCTCGCTGCTCCAACCCTTCGTCCTCTGTACCGGAACTATAGGCGCTGTCAGTTAGGCTGTCCGTGTCCGCCTTAAGAGACCACGGGAAGTGGCCTTGTGATACTCGCGGCCCTGGTTTGCTGACGCTAGTTTGTTTTGGGTATATCGTATTACTGTCATTTGAGTAATCTGTCGTATGATCAACAGCCAATTGTTCATTTGCTTTCGTGAGACAGGTATCACGTTCGATTGATACTTTTTTCTCCATTTCGCCATGTTCAGACATGGTCCCCTTTCTTACAGGGGAATAATGTGTTGTTCGTTTATGACTGGCGGATTGTGCGATGCGGGAGTGCAGCCAGTCTGGTGAGTCTCGGACTTCCTGCACGGGTGACGGTACCACCACCCCGACGAACCCATTGAGGCTGCGGATCTCCGCGTGGCGACGGGCGCGCTGCAGGTCCGCGGGCAGGCTGCAAATTGAGGACCGAGGCGACATACTGTCCATCAAAGTCACACCCTTCCGGTCATCATCTTTGCGGCTCGAATGGCACGTGTATAGTTCATTGAACTGCTCACTTGTTCGAGAGTTTGATATTGCCTTCATTTTAGCTGTGTAAGCCAACATAGATTTTTCTAAAACCTTTCTTTGTTGATCTAAGTCACCAATACTTTTCCGATGGATAGTGTCCATAAAACCTTTGTTGGTACGCAGTTCATTCTCGGTCTTGCGAAGGTTGGCCTGTGTCTCAGTGTTCATCTCCGCCGGCACGCGGGTTCGGTCAGATTTTGCCGTCGGATAACTCGCATGCTTCGTTATAGTTCGTCTGCGCGGTGAAAATTGACGCATTTTGAGAATTTTTCTTCTGAAAAAACAAAGTGTAATAATAAATGATATTTTTCTTTTAGTAAATGTTGTTATCTTTAATGCTCAAACATAATAAATCGTAAAAACATAAAACAAATATATTATAAATACTAATAGTTGACGTACCAACTTTCGGTAGGTAAGGTGCCGAATTGAATTATGATCTCAAGCTGCTTGGCTTTTATAAGCCTGCTCAATGACGTAAACTTCAAGGGTATTACAATGGTTGTTTATTCAATAATCAATCCTTGATTTATTTTATCACGCGGATAGCTTAAAAAGTTACTTGGTCCTTCTATGATCGTCTTATGATCGTTCTATAGTCGAACCAAATGTTTGGTTACTGTTTACAATGTGGCATTGAAATGGAACGTGTCAAAACATTGTAGTACTTAAGTGGCCATTCAGTAGTGAGGGCTTGTACTGCATATTTGCATGTTAATAATTACGACTTATGGGCTAGATTTTAGACTATAGTTTCCCCTAATGGTTTAAACACAGATACTGGACAATGCCTGGCACCTGATGGTCTGAATTGTAGGGTACCGTTCCCTGCAATTAAGGTTCGGTATACGATTCGCTGCAGTTGATAAATTATTTAAATGCTTAATCAATTAATACATGCATTTATTTGATTAGTTAAATTTTCAGTAAAAAAATAATATTTAGTCACCGTAGTTGAAAATTGCTAAAGTTCGTATTTCTTAATATTAATTTGCCTTTAAACCATATCAAAACGATTTCGGCATCGAAGCAATTAGGGGCATTAGAAAAGTGCATTAATATTGTACACTGACTATCACTGACCATCTTGGGTTCAATAACGAGACCCACATTGCCCTTGTGGTGGTCATGTTTGTCTTTGGTCAATCATACGCAGTTTCTCAAACACTCTAGTCCGATGTCTTGCAATTAGTTTATACATGGAATAAACGTGGGAATTACTTAAACAGTTTACACACGCTGGCCATTCATTGAATGAAAGGACAGTTTTCTTAAAAGTGGCTCACCTTTTTCATTCGACTTTCACAAGCCTGTTGAAATATGGCGTGGTGGCACAGTGTTATGCACATTGCTTTGACAATGTCAAAACAAACCAGTGCAACAAGTAACCATTATGATAAAATATCGTGATAACGGAAACGTTTGTGGCATTTTAATCATCTGAATAAGGAGTACAGGAATCTTAAATATACGGATGATCCATAGATAACATATCATTACCAATTACCAATATTGAATGCGCTTCATTTCATTTTGTGAATCAGAACTATTTTGAGGTATGCCCGATATTAAATTTGACTACATTATGACGATATTCATGTAAGAAACCATTCATACTGCTACTCCAGAAGGTCAACCATTGTCTATTGCTGAGGGAGAATCAAATACGGAACCCATTTGATGACCTCCTAATGTACTTCTCGTGTGTCATTCGTTGAGAATCTTGAATGTTTATTAATGAAACCATGCGTACTTCATAAATACTATCACCATACCACTCTATATATCTACATTGGTCATCTCATTCAATTTTAACCTTTTGATATATAGTCATGTGAAATACACATTTTATATTTGTATATATAGATACATATTTAAAATGAGAAAGTCCCTATCGATAACGGTACTTTACCAGTGGTCAGTTCAAATGGTGTGGGATGCGCAACACAATGCATAAAGTGCATGTGGGCATTTTCTAGGTGATTTATGAGATCTTTCAATCAAGGAGTAAATATGTACTTTAGCTGCCAGAAAGGCTGAATGGTCAAAGAAAGAACGCAATAATGTCAAAATAATCCTGGATATTTTTAAAAGCGATAAGGCGATTAGTAAATGAAATAAACAGATTAAAGTTTACTTATAACTTAATTCCCAAGGTGAAGTGGAACAAATAACCCATTCAAGTTGTTCGTGCACTTTACTGACAACATACACTTGCACAGCTGACCACCTTGTTTTCGTTCTTGGAATGCACTTTGAATTTAAGCAATGACGTCTTTAAAGAAGTTCAACATTTGGTCACCATTTGAACAAATCTGCTGTATGATAAATAATATGAAAGAAAGTCATAATTGTAGGACTCACAAATGCACAGGGTCTCACACATGTACACATTTGCCCTACATGTGGAGGTTTGCTCTCCGCTATATGCGAAAAATATCAAAAGTGATTCCCAGGAATCATTAGATGTGCGTCAAAGTCAAAGTACGTAATGCACCAGTCAATGCTAACCACGCCCCCCCCGGTCCGGGGGTATACCGGGGATAGCCGAGGAAATGGACCGTGTTTTTACCTTTCAGATGGCCCCGCAGTGCCAGGTGAATGCGGTGGTTTTGTCTTCGCGTAAACTTTAGCGGGGAATGGGCCTTTCCTAGGGTCACTTGGGTGCGGGGGCATTTGGCGGGGATTTTACCAACCGGGGTTGGCTGGACCGAAAGTCAAAGTCCCCGCTATTCCCCGGGCCTGGGGGGGGGGGGGCGTGGTTACAATTGACTGGTGCATAAGGATTGGATATTTGAGTTATGCTATTTATTTTCATTTGCTCTTCCAACATTGACCCTGTGTTAAAGTGAAACTCATATTCAAAACCAATACAAACACATGTGTAACAAATATACATTTTGACTGATAAATCTTTACCTTCTTACTAAATAATGCATTTATGGAAAATATTAATTACTGATAACAAGATTGTAACGGTGTATACAAATTTATTTTATGGTGGGACTTTATCGTCTTATAAGCTTAGTCGAGATCCGCAAATTATCTTTTCTGCAAAAGATAATGACGTTGCCTTCCGATAGTTTAACGCGACAACTTTTTATAAGGAAATATATAACATTTCTTAATCGCCGAACAAGTAATCCAATGCTTGGCTTTATACCTGACATATGCGCTTTTGTAAACAAATACCGCTTACAAGATAGCCTTAACGATTTCATATTGCATAATGTCGCGCGTTCGAAGTCGAGCTGGAAAAGCTCTATTCATAAAACCGTGAAACAGACAGAACTTACTTTATGGCGCGAAAGACTTATTAGCGACAGGGATTTTTTACTATTCAAAAATCTCCATAAACAAATTGAGCCATGTGTTGTGTGGCAGTCCGCAAATAATCGCTCGGACTTAAAACTTGCGCACTTTATTGCTAACTTGTGGCTAGACAAGCCCTCTTTACTGCACTCCGTCTGCTTAATTTGCAAACGCGTGTTCTTTAACAAAACCGAGCATATCGTGTTTGCTTGTCCGTGTACAGCAGCTGTTCGCGATAGTTTTTATTGTGATATAAACATGGTATTTGGTCAATATGTCGGATCCGACTTAGCTAAAAAAGATTCGACAATTTTCAGAGATTTTGTTTTAGGGAGTAAGTACATACAAAATGAAGACTATAATCAATTACTGTTATGCAAGCTCAGTTTTCGTTATGTACAAGATGCGTTCAATGTATACAATACTTTCGATAGTGTTTAAATAATACTGAAACAGTGGCATTTGTGCATATATTGCGTAAGATGATTATGTCTATATTGTATGATCATACAATTGCTGTAAGTTTGTCATAAATATTGTGTTTGACTTGAACCCATTGTATACATGTATGTATTACTCTCATGCTACTTCTTGCATGAATATACTTTTTCTACTGACATATTTAAACATGCTTATATATATTACATTGTGTTCTAATCTCCCACGCAGAGGATATATTGAAATAAATGAATGACACACAAAAGTTTGGAGGGAATGACGACACACACTACAGTTCAGAGGGAAGGACGACACACACTATAATTCAGAGGGAATGACGACACACACTACAGTTCAGAAGGAATGACGATATACACTACAGTTCAGAAGGAATGACGATATACACTAGAGTTCAGAGGGAATGACGACACACACTATAATTCAGAGGGAATGACGGCACACACTATAGTTGAGAGGGAATGACGACACACACTAGAGTTCAGAGGGAATGACGACACACACTACAGTTCAGAAGGAATGACGACACACACTAGAGTTCAGAGGGAATGACGACAACACTATAATTCAGAGGGAATGACGACATACACTACAGTTCAGAAGGAATGAGACTAAAATACAGAGGGAATGGCGACACACGATACAGTTCAGAAGGAATGACGACACACACTATAATACAGAGGGAATGACGACACACACTACAGTTTAGAGGGAATAACGACATACACTTTAGTTCAGAGGGAATGACGACACACACTATAGTTCAGAGGGAATGATGACACACACTACAGTTCAGAGGGAATGACGACACACACTACAATTCAGAGGGAATGACGACACACACTCAGTTCAGAAGGAATGACGACACACACTACAGTTCCGAAGAAATGACGACACACACTTCAGTTCAGAAGGAATGACGACACACACTACAGTTCAGAAGAAATGACGACACACACTTCAGTTCAGAAAGAATGACGACACACACTACAGTTCAGAAGGAAAGACGACACACACACTACAGTTCAGAAGGAATGACGACACACACTATAATTCAGATGGAATGACGACACACACTACAGTTCCGAAGGAATGACGACACACACTACAGTTAAGAGGGAATGACGACATACACTATAGTTCAGAGGGAATAACGACATTCACTACTGTTTAGAGGGAATGACGACACACACCTTAATTTAGAGGGAATGACGACACACACTACAGTTCCGAAGGAATGACGACACACACGACAGGTAAGAGGGAGTGACGACATACACTATAGTTCAGAGGGAATGACGACATTCACTACTGTTTAGAGGGAATGACGACACACACTACATTTCAGAAGGAATGACGGCACACACTATAATTTAATTTAGAGGCAATAACGACACACACTACAGCTCAGAAGGAATGACGACACACACTACAGTTCAGAGGGAATGACGACACACACTATAGTTAAGAGGAAATGACGTCACACACTATAGTTCAGAGGGAATGACGACACACACTACATTTCAGAGGGAATGACAACACACATTACAGTTTAGAATTAATGACGACACACACTTCTGTTTAGAGGGAATGACGACACACACTATAGTTCCGAGGGAATGACGATGAACATAATAGTTAAGATGAAATGACAATGCACAACATTTCTAAGGGCATGAGCAGACGAAGCATGCCAACTGTAAGCTGTATTTCTGGAATGATTAATTATGACTATTTGGAACACAATGACAACCGATCACAAACAGCCGTTCACGTTCGGGTTTCATTGAAAAAGGCTTGGCTCGAATACAATCCGGTCTATTGAAACTAGGGAATGGTGACTTCCCCCGCTCATTGCCTTCACAAGTGACATTGCATTTAGTTTTTGACAATATTTATACAGAAAGGTTTGAGTAAATTTTCGTTCATTATGATCTTTCATAGTCTATGCCTGGTCATCCAAAATTCATGTTAAAGAAACAAAATTATTTATCCGTATTATATATGTAATATGTTTTCCCAAATAAATAGACTAAAACGCATACTTCGCTAGTTTATATTTGCCTTGGTTTTTTGAGAGGTAAATTTTATTGCATTTGTTTGTACATAATTATTCTTATCTATTTATGTTTTTCTAATAACAGTATAAAGGGCTTCGGATGTGGGGGATATTCTTCGTAAAGGAAAGTTTACAGGAATTGACATAGTTATATTTTTATATTCAATTTTTCAACGTGATTATCAGAACAAAGTGGATCTATCCTCCTTTTCACAATTCGTTTTAAATATGGCATTGTGTGTGTGTATAGATATATTTACTCTGAGCAACTAATGCTTTAAATAATATTCTTTATCGTAGCAACCCATTCACAATGTTAAATACTTTCTGTCATGCAACCCGATTGTAAGTCTGGAGTTCGTTCCCCTTACACTATCGTTATCGGAAATCAGTAAGCAGGGAACCAGACAACCAAATTGGCACTTAAAGTGTAATTTCACCGAAATGCAGTGACATCATTTAAAGGAACGCAACTTCTTTTAACGATACCTGTGCGTCGGTTGCTTTAAGCTATTTAGTCTCATTTGAGAATCGTATACAAGTTTAGAAATTTACTGCTAGCTTACACTTTTATATCTTGAAATATGCAATAAGTTAAAATCTACCGAACTCCATTCAGCATATGCATCGAACTTTATTTCTATTTTGTTTTAAAAATAACCTTGCAATAAAACAAATATATGGTGGCATACTTCTGCCACCAGATAACCATATAATTAACTAGTTAATTAAGTGGTTAACAAGTTACGCAACTAGTTAACCACTTAATTAACTAGTTAGTTATGTTGTTAACTAGTTACTTAACTGGTTATTTTTTTTCAATAAATAAAAGATCATAACGGGAAATAAATGCATGTTAGCGCCTACAACTGCCATTCTTGTATTATTTTACCAGCTTAATGTTAAGTGGTTAACTAGTTACGTAACTAGATAAGCAGTTATCACTTATTTATAAATAGATATTGCGTAATATTTGGAATACCCGTACTGTACCATAATCCTTCTTCCGCATCTGCGCGGGAAGTATATCATACATGACATGTAGGCTATAGATTCTTTTGTTTATCATTACGATTGCCTTTTCTCAATACATGAAAGGACGAAGTTCAGTGATATACCGTGCTCTCTTGAACCTACAAGTACAACGCAATTATTGTTGGCATTATAGTGTCCGTGGCTGTCAACGGTTTGTAACGGTGTTATAACAATGGTGTCCAACTTAATTTTAGACATATTCATTACTTTATTTGCTATTTCACACGACAGGGACACAACATGTTTTCACAATACAGCTGTGAATCTGACCAGAATTCCTTACAAGACTGGATAAAAGGATTCTTGCTTAAACATGAAATATTACCAGTAATAAATCAAACAAAGAATCGCTTAATTATCTTACAGATACAACATGTCTTCTAACAGTGTTTCTCCACAATTGTTTATTATATTTGCAACAATGGTTTATCGGATTAATTTGTCAAAATGGCTGTCAATTTTCTGTGCTATTGCCTGATGCTTTTTGACCCATGCCAAAGGAGATTTAATAAACCTGTTTAGATTCCTACGGCATATATTTCCATTTTGTCCACAGCAGTTTACTGTGATATCGATTCGTTTTAAATTTGTCCCGTATCTTTTATACCTTTACCATGTTATGTATATTGAAATGGCTTTTATGTTATGTCGTTAATTGTAGTTATTATCTTTCTTTTTTTCTTTCATGACGAGGAACCTATGGCGTGATTCCTAAGTCGATGGATCTTCAAAAATGAAGGACACAATGTTGACAACCTCTCTAAGTTACAACATCGCTCTTGGGATTCTTGATAGAATGACCCCTTTGGAGTTTCTTTTAACAAGATGGGTCGCTTGACTGTGATGATCATTCTTGTAAGGCTAGTCGTAAATTTGATTTGATACTATATTCTACAAACAGCCATCGTATCAGTACGTGGATAATTGAATGCAGGTCGCTTGCGTAAAATTAACTTGTACAAATGGTTGTGAAATATGGGGATTCCATTCTGCTCCCGATATTAAAAGGGTTTATTAATTTTTTTAAACAATTACTAAATATTAGATGTCAAACAACTAATGCTGCTGTTTATGGTGAAGTTGGCAAAGTGCCATTGTATGTTATACGCCAAGAAAGCAGATTGCAATATTGGTATAAGCTTGTAAATTCAAATGATAACCTGTTGTCTAGATGTTTTAAATATTGTAGCTCACTAAATATAAGCAGTTCATGGTGTTCTGATGTTAAAAACATTGTTGAATGATTTAGGATTTAACTACCTTTGGGATGTCAGTCACTAAGTTACAGTTGTCAAAATTATTGAAAGATTATATGATCAGCACATGCAGAAATGGTATGCGACTTAAAATGATTCGTCCAAACTTTGTACCTAGACAAGATAGAAAATGTATAAATTGCAATATGAATTTGTTAAGTTCTGAAAATGCAGCATTGTTAAGGAAAATTGCTAAATTTGTTTATATTGCCACTGAAAACGCAAAGGTGCTTTTATTTAATTTAATTATTGCCGATTATTATTTGAATAGCTATATTTATATTTGTTCTTGAATTTATGCTTTTCTTATACAACATTAATGTCAATTATGTTTTTTAATGGCGCCGTATATGTATATATAAGCATTTGGCTACAAACATGTTAATGTTAATGTCTATTAAAATTCCTGTTCTGTTCATTTTACACAATAGACGTAATTCAATAACTGTTACTACTCCATTCAACAATGACCAGTATGAGAAAAGATCTAAGAAATATGTGACAGCTTCTTCTCAGCTATCTCTGTCACGCCTGCAACTTCATTAGGGTAGGATCCTTTGTCAACTAGAGATCGTATGTTTTAAGTACCTCTCAACGACACGGTAACTTAAAAAGTAGCCTTTTGTTAGTTAGGTGGAACTCAGCAGCCATTATGTCCTACAATGTATTCATGCAGTAAGATCCAACTGAAAATTACGTGTACCCTAGGTACCGGGTATTTAAGGAAAATGTTGGCATCAGCAAACAACCCGGTCTAAGAAGATATGATCACATTTGCATACTTGAAATGTCTTTAATGTAACGGGTAAAGTACTGTACGCGAAGAACGCTGGAGAGAATACTGGATATCTCTGATCTTTGACACTATGTTGAGTTCAAATGGCAACGAAAGACTGTTGTTAACATTATCTTTTACTCCTAAGTCTTCTAACTGTGGGGAATAGCAGGTATATTGTTGGATATTCAGACATGGATGAAAGCGCTCAAACGAATTGCGAAAAGGAGGATACATGCATCCACTTTGTTCTGATACTCACGTTGAAAAATTGAATGATTATGTAAACATTTAAATATGTCAATTCATGTAAATCTTCCTTTACGAAGAATATCCCCTACCTCCGAATCCCTATATACTGTTATAAGAAAAACATTAATAGATAAAAATAGTTATGTACAAACAAATGCAATAAAATTTACCTCTCAAAAAACCAAGGCAAATATAAACTAGCGAAGTATGTGTTTTAGGCTATATATATATATATAACATATATAATACGGATAAATAATTTTGTTTATTTAACATGAATTTTGGATGACCAGGCATAGACTATGAAAGATCCTATTAAACGCAAATTTACTCAAACCTCTCTGTATAAATATTGTCAGAAACTAAATGCAATGTCACTTGTGAAGGCAGTGAGCGGGGGAAGTCAACATTCCCTAGTTTCAATAGACTGGGTTGTATTTGAGCCAAGTCTTTTCAATGACAACCTAACGTAAACGGATGTTTGTGATCGGTTGTCATTGTGTTCCAAATAGTCATAATTAATCATTCCAGAAATACAGCTTACAGTTGGCATGCTTCGTCTGTTCATGCCCTTAAAAATGTTGTGCATTGTCATTCCATCTGAACTATAGTGTGCATCGCCATTCCCTCTGAAATATAGTGTGTGTCGTTATTACCTCTGAATAATAGTGTGTCGCCATTCCCTCTGAACAAAAGTCTGTATCGTCATTCCCTCTAAACTATAGTGTGTATCGTCATTCCCTCTGAACTATAGTGTGCATCGTTATTCCCTCTGAACTATAATGTGTGTCGTCATTCCCTCTGAACTATAGTGTGTGTCGTCATTCCCTCTGAACTATAGTGTGTGTCGTCATTCCCTCTGAACTATAGTGTGTGTCGTCATTCCCTCTAAACTATAGTGTGTATCGTCATTCCCTCTGAACTATAGTGTGCATCGTTATTCCCTCTGAACTATAATGTGTGTCGTCATTCCCTCTGAACTATAGTGTGTGTCGTCATTCCCTCTGAACTATAGTGTGTGTCGTCATTCCCTCTGAACTATAGTGTGTGTCGTCATTCCCTCTAAACTATAGTGTGTGTCGTCATTCCCTCTGAACTGTAGTGTGTGTCGTCATTCCCTCTGAAAGTATAGTGTGTGTCGTCATTCCCTCTGAACTATAGTGTGTGTCGTCATTCCCTCTGAACTGTAGTGTGTGTCGTCATTCCCTCTGAACTGTAGTGTGTGTCGTCATTCTCTCTGAAAGTATAGTGCGTGTCGTCATTCCCTCTGAACTATAGTGTGTGTCGTCATTCCCTCTGAACTATAGTGTGTGTCGTCATTCCCTCTGAACTGTAGTGTGTGTCGTCATTCCCTCTGAAAGTATAGTGTGTGTCGTCATTCCCTCTGAACTATAATGTGTGTCGTCATTCCCTCTGAACTATAGTGTGTGTCGTCATTCCCTCTGAACTATAGTGTGTGTCGTCATTTCCTCTGAACTATAGTGTGTGTCGTCATTCCCTCTCAACTATAGTGTGTGTCGTCATTCCCTCTGAACTGTAGTGTGTGTCGTCATTCCCTCTGAAAGTATAGTGTGTGTCGTCATTCCCTCTGAACTATAGTGTGTGTCGTCATTCCCTCTGAACTGTAGTGTGTGTCGTCATTCCCTCTGAACTGTAGTGTGTGTCGTCATTCCCTCTGAAAGTATAGTGTGTGTCGTCATTCCCTCTGAACTATAGTGTGTGTCGTCATTCCTTCGGAACTATAGTGTGTGTCGTCATTCCCTCTGAACTGTAGTGTGTGTCGTCATTCCCTCTGAAAGTATAGTGTGTGTCGTCATTCCCTCTGAACTGTAGTGTGTGTCGTCATTCCCTCTGAACTGTAGTGTGTGTCGTCATTCCCTTTAAACATTTGTGTGTCTTTGTAGATTGTTTACAATTTGATTATCAGAGGGCAGGAAAATTTGATTATTGTAAAATCACGTTTTATTGTTAAATGTAGTCACATTTAGGACGAAAATAAATTTGTAGATGTAACAACCTCAGAGTTTCCTGTATTTCCGAGAAAGCGTTTGAAATATTGGCCACATCCAATTCACATATTCGACTTTTTTATAACATATTTGCACGCGACTGTCCCAAATTGTATCATTACATGCCAAATCTACTAGAATCCAACAAATTGAATATCTCTCCTATATGGAACGCCCTGTTGATCATATCAAAACATTAAATAGTACTAATGGAAATGATAACTATGACTGAAGAGACTATAAGGATGACAATCGCATTGAAATCATATCGTGACGTTCATTTCACTTCATTACGTTCTTTACTTAACATTTAGTAACATCGTGACACGAGTGTTTGGGATCTGATTTTATTGAGATTGCAGCAATGATAAATACCTAGACAAATGCTAACGGTTAACAGAGTTAAAATATGTAGTTTTCTAAAAGTTTAGAGGCTTATGGTATAACATTGCAGACATTTGCAGTTTAGGGTTATTTCAGAATACAATAGCAATATGCCCATTCGTCAACAATCAGTAAAATACGTTTATGCATATAACATAGTAAATGGCCAATTAATCTTTAAAATTACAAATCGGTCTAACAATCACGGCACCATAGCACAACATAGAGAAAGAGAGAGAGATTCTTTATTTCCTCCGATATGAAGAGACATGACACATTATAATCAGAACATAATACAAAGAAACATATAGAACAAAAGATTACATGAATTATATACAACAAACAAATATATCAGATAAGAAGGATAACTATAAATAATACATCTAGTAATACTTTGTGATAACTATGCATCTATACATGTACTAATACAGTGAATGAAACATAGTTTTGTAATTTCATTTACCTTTCCCCATTCTACGACGTCTTATTGTTATTGATTTGTTTACATATATTATAATTTCTAGTTTATATTTTGAATTTCTACCGTGCTAGCCCAAAATAACATAAACGACGAAAAGCGAAAGACTAGGTCAAAATCACGGGAGTTATTATTTGTTGTATCCGTATTTATACATGATCCTTATGTACTTCAGTGCCGCTTTGAAAGCATTGACTCTACCTGTGTCCTCTATAGATAGCTGCGGAAAACCAGTTAAAAGTTCGATTAATTGATCATCGGGTTTAAGATGACTGAACTCAAGGAAAACTTTGGCACTAACACATTTACATAACGCTATCCATAAATCGTCTCTAGAAGAGCTCGAGATTTTACAAAACATTATTTTGTGTAAAACCATTTGTTCTGTTACTATTTCACATTCTTGGCATTTGGACACAAAACTTCTTGAAAAATATTTACTAATAATCAGCATAGCAGTCCTACAATTTTTCAGTTGGACTCTATACATGTTACTAAACTGCCACATTAAACAAGGTTCATATTCACAATGGATAGACTTAAATAATTGTAGGTTCATATCGTTTTCCTGTGATATTTTGTAATTGGTTACAACACGATTATTTATAGATTTATTTACAGTAGATCTCCAGCTATCATGACTCGGAAAAATTGCGTCTCTCTGAAAGTGGCATAATACATGTATTAGTTTATATTTGCCTAAGATTCTGTAAATGTCTGGAATAAATCCTGTTACTGCTTTTGGTTCGCTTGCGAATTTGCATAGTCTTAAAAGGAATAAGTTTTTTAGCCTTTTTGTGTAATCAGTACGGCACAATTGTCCGAAAAATAGTAATTGTCTTTTGTCTATATATGTTTCTAATGAGTAGATTCCAGCACAACTTAACGCAATCACTGTTCTTGTGTATACTGGCATATTTTGCATATGTTTCACTCATATTCTGTGGGCTCGTTCTAGAGCCAATATATGATGATCCTGTAGGTCACTCCACAACTCGCAACCGTAGAGGGCCTTCGGGATCACAGTGCTAAGGTATAAATGTTTTATTGCAAGTGGATGCATTGCATTGTCATTTAAGCCATAATCATTTAAGCAAAAATACGTGCGACGTAATCTTTTACAACAAAGGTCAACCAATGTGCTTATGTCGTTAAATTTATCGGAAAATACTCCAAGGTGTTTGTAGCTTATGGATTCCGTTACTTCTCCGTTACAAATTGACCAATGCCTTTTACACTTTTTAAAGTCGCTCTGTTTTTCATTATATACAATAACAGTGCATTTATTTTGATTATATTCATAACGATCATTTTTCGAGTTTTCGGAACAGACATCCATCATCGATTGAAGGCCTTTCGGCGTTAACGAGAGCAACATCACATCGTCCGCTACTGTAGGACAAGCAAAAGAGGTGTCATGTATTTTAAGAGCACTGTCATGGCAGTCCAGTTTTCTATTAAACTATTTATGTAGATGACATAATAAAATGAACTTAGACATTGGCCTTGCCTCGCCCCTTTCCGTATCTGGAACCATGTTGACACGATATTGTTTGTTCGGACACAGCTGTATATGTCTGAAAGCATATTTCTCAGTATTTTGAGAAACTTAGGTGAGATCCCAATGTCATAAAGCTTGTAGACAAGTATTTCAAAATTTAAGTTGTCAAACGCTTTTTAGGCATCTAAATAACATGCATACAGTTTAGAGTTGTTTTCACGTGTGAAATGTATGCATTCTTTAGCCATAAAAGCAGTAGACATTCAGTTTAAGCCTTTTTGGAACCCGCCTTGTAATCCGTGTATATGTATGTTGTTATATATGTTGATTTTGTTGATTATAATTTTTTCATATAGCTTTAGAATTGTCGAGCATAATGATATCGCTCTGTAATTGTTAGGATCCGATTAGCGAGATAAATAAATAAAATATATCCGTACTTACTGTAGTAAGTCTTTCTCAACTCGTGCTTCGGGCTTGCATTATGATATTAATCTATGTAAGCTTTTCTTATATCAGTATTCAACTTACATTCAAGAACAAAATGATATTCATCTTCTAGTTAATCACATAAATGTCATTTTCTTTCCGAATAAGGTATAGAAGCTGCGTTATGCCATCTGCCAGCCTCTTCTTGAAATCTGTGCGCAAATCTGTGTGACAAAGCAAGTATATACTTATCAATATTAAAATCTTTTAAATGAGTCGTTATGTTGAAATCTGCATATAGCACAAAGTTTTTAGCTCTGGTAGACTGTTATTTCTAAGGTCATAATTTTGTATAATTATATGAGTAACTGTTTGCTTAAAACATTAAAAAATAAATCTATATCACAAACTCCTTGGTGTACCCATACATCATTGAATACAACACTTATTTGCCAAGCCTCTGTAATAATCGTCTTAACATATATATCCATGATTTATTATTTGAATTTCTATCTACTTCTAAATACATTTTAACACAGTTCTGACATATTTTATGGAATGCGTATTTACTATTTTTTACAGAACGTTTACTTAACAATCATTTGAGTTTGTTTCTTACTCCTATTACTTCTTTACAAAAATATAAATTTACCCTTTACCGTGATATATGATATATGATAGATGTTTCCTTTGCCCCGTATATCCTATATAGGGTCACCTACTAACCCCGTAACTTATAATACAGAACCGACCGAGGTGGTAAATATAGATTGAGGCAAACTTATGACATTAATCAGGGTGTCAACATGGAAATATATACAAACATTACCAAGGACAAACCCTACCTTGATTTCCAATAATTAAATCGACAGTCGATCAAATGCGACAAAATTTGCAAAATCATCACATCAGCAGACTAGAAAAAGATATTTAACAAGAATAAAAAATCAATCTAAAAATGCTGTTTAGGGACAGAAAAATATTAAACCATGTTGCATTAACCCCCGATCTGTCAAAAACAAAGCATTGGCTCTCAGTGACTACATTTCATCGAATGATTGTGATCTTGTCGGTGTTACTGAAACTTGGCTTGGTAACACAACTGATAAGGCGTTAATTACGGAACTTACAAGTACCTTATGGCTATCATATTACACATGCCCCTTGCCCCAGCGGGCGGCGTTGTGGGTGTGTGGCTCTAAAACACAAAGCTAGCATCAATATCAAAACCTTAACTTCGACAAAAGATTACGAATTTACTTTCTTTGAGCACTTAGATTGAAGTGAACAACTAAAAGATTACTCTTTGTGCATAGCCATTACTTACAGACCACCTCCATCAAAAGATAATATTTATACGAAAAGCTACTGAAACAAGCTCAGTAGCAAAATGTTTTAACATAAAGCCGGTTTAATGGCACTAGGTAAACCTCAAAGACATAGATCATAAAATCATAAACACGAAACATGGACGAACAGAACAAAACTCCACAAACAGCACAGTGCACATAAATACTATATATATATATATATATATATATATATATATATATATATATATATATACACCGTTTTAAACCAGTTTAAAAGCACACACCTCACTCTTATCCCAACAATGCTAAGTAAAGAAAAAAACGCAAAAGGTAATTCTTATCAAAGTATGCATTAACTTGAGGAAACTTAACAATAAACCAAATAATAATTAACTTATAGGTAATCGCAGATCACCTTATGTAAAATCGTTTCATGAAATATGCTCCAATACGAACATTAATTGTCCGTGGTTCAATGAAGAACTGCATGACGCTAAACAAACTAAACGCAAGTTAGAACGTAAATGGCGATACACGAAATGCGCTAATGACCACGAAATCTACAGGCATCACTGCGCAAAGGTAAACAAACTGCTGGAACACACTCGAATCTAGTTTTATTCGGAAAAGGTAATATATTGCGGCCTCGATCAGAAGAGCATGTTCAACATCTATTGTGGGGTACAAGTGAAATATATCTCTCCCAGCTGGAAAAACACCTGACAAGCAAGCACAAGATTTCAGTATATCTTCATAAGCAAGGAATTAAAAAAGATATCACCTCACATGTCAAAACCAATTCAATTGCAACAAGCTATAAAAATGATTCATTGAAAGAAGTAGATAATTTTACAGACTTCCGTGCAGCAACCACGAAAGAAAATGAAAAGCACAATTCCCAAATTAAACAATCCCCCAATGAACGGCGAACTTGACCCTATTCAGACATGACTACTGAAATTGTGTATAACTGAACTTCTAGCAATACCAACAAAAATCATTAACCTTTCTATGGAAACAGCAAATGTACCAAGATCCTTCAAGACATCTCGTGTTAGGCCATTGCTGAAAAAATAATCTTGATAAAGACATACTAAAAAATGACCGCCCAGTTTCAAATCCACGATAAGGTTCTAAAATTCTGGAAAAGGTTGTCAGTTAAAGAATTGAGGAAATTTGACAATATACAACATTCACCAGTCGGAAACCCAGTCGGCATATGGGAAGTTCAATTCAACAGAAACAGCCTTGTTTAAAGTGCAAAATGACATCCTTTAATCATTGGATCAGACAAATGTGACTATCTTGGTTATTCTGGACTTTTCTGATGCCTTCGATACCATGGACCACAAAACCCACTTGAATCGCATCGAGCAACATTTTGGTTTTGCTGATAAACCACTTGAATGGGTTACATCATATTCAGATCGTTTCCAAGCAGTGTGTATCGACGGTAAAGTATCCAAACCAATATAGATGAACTTCAGCGTACCACAAGGACCTGGGTTAGGCCCGAAATTGTTTACTATGTACACAAAACCTGTCGGCGCAATCTGCAAAACACATGGACTCGACCACCACTTCTACGCAGATGACTCACTACTATATCTATCATTCAAACCTACCGACGGAGTAGCTCAGAATGAAACACTTCGTCGGGATAAAAAATGTTTTCAAGATATTGTATCTTGGATGCATAAAACTATGTTTAAAGCTTAACACTGACAAAACAGAAGTAATAGTATTCCCCCTTGAAAAAAACACCAAACACATATGTGACCTAGGCGTGAAAGTAGGGGACTCGCAAATAAAGTCATTAGAATATTTGCAAAATCTAGGTGCATGGTTCGATAATAGAATGATCATGGAAAAACACGCCAACTCCGTAAGCACAAATCAGACAGATCGGACACATCAGGCAACTTAAATTAATATTACATTGTCTTTTTGTTTGTTTTATTAATGTTTTATTGTCCGAAATTAAGTTATTACAATACTAATATATAAGAATCAGTGTAATCACGCTTAATTTGTAGCTCAATAGTTCGATATGGTATGTTGTGTGTGTTTGTGTACATGTATTGTCAAGCACTTTTAAACGTATATTGCTTTATGAAACGAGTGCTATATAAATGAGGTAAAATAATAATAATAATAATAATAATAATAATAATAATAATAATAATTTTGTTAATGCATGTCTAAACTTGTTTTCTATAGATACAAGTTTAACTTCCTAATATAATGCGAAAGTTGGTGACTTATTTACAACTAATCTAAAAAAATAATGTATTTATCCAACAATCTTTGCCTTAACAAAACAATAAATAAGTTGACATTCACAGATTTAGAATAATACCAAACATTGAAGCCGTTATAACACCGTAAATGTTCACTTTAAAAACCCAATTTTCATCGCCATGTTCTCACTGCATACGGGCTTCAATGTACAAAGAGATAAGAATGCAATTCCCGTTATAATTTGTAACAAACTTAAAACAATACTTAATAATTTCCCATTGCCTAGTAATGATAAGCGGGTAGCGTCCGCCCTCTCCATAGACCGCAGCGTTCACTATTGACATCTTGACATCAAGAAATCGTTTGAGGAACTTCCTGTGGACCATTTCGCCTTTTCGGCTGCTGAGAATCCCCATACTTCTTTATAGTAGCACAGAATTGATATCACATATGAATCAAACAGCTTTACCATAATGTTTACCGGCACTTCAGTCCCCTTTGTTATGTCAAACAACGAGTGTAAAGATTGTTCTGCTATGTCAAACAACGAGTGTAAAGACTGTTCTGCTTTAGACGCAAGGCCTGTATCTCCTTTTTAAAAGACCCGTTCGAACTAAAAATGAAACCAAAATAAATAAATTCGCCCACCACGTCGACCACTGTGCCATTATAGGTCCAAATGAGATTGTTCAAGACTGCTCGCCCCCTCCTTTTGAAAACAACTATTTTTGATTTCTCAACATTGACATGTAGTTGCCACCTGTCCCAATAATTTGAGAACGATTTGAGATGGTCTTTGAGACCTTCCGGTGTTCACTCAACGATAAACAGTCGTAAACAATATTAGGAAAATGTTAATTTCGTCTACTGCTTATCCACACGTTTTCTTGAAGTGAGTGTTCCGAGTCATTTAGGAAAATGGAAAACATATTATGCAGGAAGTATGAAATATGCCTATGTTATTTGCGAAGAACGGAGACATTTTCACAGTATTAAACGCATAATTCAACGTCATTATACATATCCCGCAATATTGCAAACATCATGCCGTCGACACCAGCTCTAATTAACTTGTACCCCAATGATACTCTAGAGACAGAATCGTATGCCTTCCGGAGGTCCACAAACGCAGCATATAACGGTTTCTTGTCAATTCGACAACTTTCTATTAGGTCATGTAAAACAAAAACAGCATCAGATGTTCCGTATTTTTGCTTTAATCAAAACTGGGCACCTGAAAGTTTATCATTTGCATTAGCCAATTTTTAAATGCTCATTTATAACAGTAGTGAATAACGTCGCAAGATAACTTATCAGAGTTACCCCCCCCCCCTGTAATTGTTTGGATCGTCCGTAGTTGTTTCTTTAAGAGTGGAATAATAACCCGCACCGCGGACTGATTTTCAAACTTAAAGAGTATGGAATTACCGGTAATGTAATCAACTGGATATCCCATTACTTACAAAATCAAAGTCAACGAGTGTTCATTGGCACATCCTTTTCCCAGTTCAAACCCATTACAGCAGGTGTACCACAGGGCTCAGTATTGGGACCTCTGCTCTTTCTCATATACGTTAACGACATAGCGGACGCACTACAAAGTACAACTAGACTTTTTGCAGATGATAATTCCCTTGCTGTCTCGTCAGCTAGCACATAATATATGGAGAATACTATAAATACTATAAATGCTGACATGCAAACCATTTCTGACTGGTCAAAACAATGGCTTGTTCAATTCAACCCATCAAAAACTCAAGCAATGTTTTGCGCACTGTCAAATAAACCGCGCCCACATCTTGAATTTAATTCAACAACACTCACTTATTACGACCCACACAAACACTTAGGGGCACTCTAAGTTCTGACGCAACCTGGCATCAACATATTGAAAACATAATTGCTTCTGCAAAAAAGGTTCTTGGTTCTATGCAAGCTCTCAAATTTAAACTTCGTCGAAAATCTCTCAATCAAATTTATCTTTCCTACTTAAGACCAATCCTTGAATATGCTTCAGTAGTATAGGATAATTGTACTGAATATGAAAAAGAAACACTCGAGAAACTTCAATATGAGCAGCTAAAATTGTTACAGGTCTTACACGGTCTGTGTCAATTGCAGACTTGATTAAAGAAATTGGTTGGATTTCCTTATCGGATAGAAGAACAATGCAAAAACTCATCCTAGTCTATAAATATAAAAGTGGAGAACTACCATCTTATCTTTCGCAGCTCTTCCCAATGACCGTAAATGACTATAACCCTTATAGTCTACGAAACAGTGAAAATTTAGTAACACTTAATAGGAGATTAGAAATCTACAGTGGTTCAACAATTACTTCTGCCATCTCATTGTGGAATAAACTCGATGTAGACACAAGACACTCGCCTTCACTCTCGTCTTTCAAGCGCAATTTACAACAAAGGTTTAAAGGGTCTGATGTTCCATCGTTATTTGTCTGTGGAGAACGCCGCTGGTCGGTTTATCATGCACGCATAAGAAATAACTGCAGTGATCTCAGTTCAGACTTGTTTAATAATCACATTAGAGACTCTCCGTTATATGGTCACTGTAATACTGAAGAAAATGCCGAACATTACTTCTTTAACTGCTCAATATTTACGGAAGTGCACCACTATATAAAGTACAGTATTCGCTTCTTAGACACTCCACAGTAAGCACAAGGAGCTCTCCACCTCTCTCATCTTTCACTTTTTCTTTCTCGATATTTCTAGCTCTTCTCTTCAATCTTATTTCTTACACTTAGCTAAACTTCTACTTTATCTGTTATTATTTATTGCATTATACGATTTATTAATTAGAAATATTTTGTATCGTAGTTATTCTTCTTCCTATGTATATGAACATTACATAAATGCATGAATTGGTTTCATAGTTTATGTGACAACGTAATCATTTTTGCTTTTCATGTGACATTTTGGGAAATGATGTCTATATCGGAGAAAATGTATATAAATACCAAAAATTGAACCATTCAGACTGAAAAAACCCATTTAAATATGTGGGGAAAATTTCGGCTACCATCTGACAAAAAACTTTCAGATAATTATTTTCAAATTAATGTAGTACAAATTAATGGAAATGGTATACCTCGAGGTTTTTATAGATATCAAACATACCATTTACATCTAATGCCCAATAAACCACTGCAGTTATTATTGTTAACAACAGCATGTTTTAAATTGAACGAGTATTTTTGGAAACCTCGTTTTTGTTAGAAAATGAATAGTTTTGTCTAATAATTGATCAGCACTATTTTACTTATACCCCACACAATATTTATGCAAAAAGCTACAGAAACAAGCTCAGTAGCAAAAAGTTTAAACATAAAACCGGTTTAGTGACACTGGGCAAACGCCAAAGACATAGAACACAAACTCACAAACAAGAAACATAGAAGAACAGCACAAAACTCCACAAACAGCAAAGTGCATACATAATATATATATAAAAGGTACCTTAAAATCCTTGATAAACATACCTAGTTTTTTGTATATAGTATATATGCACTGTGCTGTTTTTGGAGTTTTGTGCTGTTGTTCCATGTTTCTTGTTTGTGATGTTTTTGTGTTCTATGTCTTCGGCGTTTACCAAGTGCCATTACACGGGGTTTTATTTAAACTTTAGGCTACTGAGCTTGTTTCTGTAGTATTATGATCAATAATAAAGAATGAATCCGATAAGACTGTCAAAAAGTTTATCTTTGTCTTTATAACTAAGGTTTATATGGTAATATAAACACTTAAAACAAGTTATGTAGGGTTTTCAATGTATTCATAAATATTAAACATTGATGCATTGAAAAAACAAAAAAATAAGTGCTTTTTGTAGTTGATTTGTATTTACCAAGTGTCTCCTTTGGAAACAATATTACACAAAATCAAAGCAATTACACAGTAAACACCGGCTTCATCATACAGATTGAAATCTGAAATATGAAAGTAGCGACATCAATTTTAATTGTTAATTTTTATCCAGTTCTATACCTTACTGGTTTCCTCGAATATAGTTCTTACTTCATTTATTCCACGCCAAGGTAATAATATGTTTTTATTGTATATACACATAATAAACTCAACCAATGAGGACATTTGTTTTCCACAGAAACTAGACCAGAGTTTTGTATACTTTCGTCATGTATGAACTTTTGTCTCGTTGTTCAGATATTTTGATTATTGGAGGCAATAACCAACTATTGAATTGTATGCTCTTAATAGAATTTCATGGAGTTATAATCAGTTTCAGTCATACGATGTCGTTTTTTACTAAAATAAAGTCATATGACATTGCCCGGTGTGCTACACGCTTGACTCCCGAACGACTTCCGAAAAAGGTACATTTGACTCCGACCGAACTAAGTGAATATGTTAGAAAAAACAAAAATAATAATTATAATAGAAACTGTCTCATAAAAAGATGGTAGACAATGCATTCATCGTAAAGATTGTTTTATCGAAATTATTGGTACGATCGAAACGATAGGCCACTTTATCATCAAAATTATTTACGTATGTCAGACAAGGTCAAGTCTTATATATGATAATAAAGACAGTTTTAAAGATTATGATCTTCATGGTGTTCCAAAATGTTGATAAATAAGAATCTCGTTAAACTAAAGAATGCAAAGTTATTATGACATTCCAAAATTCTTCATCAGAAATAAAGATACATCTTAAAGAATAATTAAAGACCCCCCATCACTCAACTAAATCGAAAGATGTATATCTTATCGGAATAGTATTTGCTTTCAAGTTCGGAAATCATACGTAGCACCAATATGGGAAACGCAGTGCTTGTGACCACTTTCGTGCGGGTCATGCCATCTACTTCCAAGTCATCAACAGATACTAACAATGCCAAGCAAGCTACATCTACAACATCCCTTAAAGAATAACAATACGCAATTTTTCGGTATTAGCAAAGCCCTCCGATTACAGTTCCGCGCAAGCCTTAAGAGCTTATGTTGCAATCATGGGGAGCGTCGAAAATGCAAAAATAGTTGAACCAAATCCCCTTTGTCGCACTGTAAATTTGTGCTAATATATATAGCTGCCCTTTTTTACAAGGTGGCAGCATACAGTGCTTTAATTTATCGCGTGGAGTTTTGTGCTGTTGTTCCATGTTTCTAGTTTGTGATTGTTTGTTTTTGTGTGCTATGTCATTGGCGTTGACCCTTTGCCATTACACGGGGTTTATGTATAAACTTTTGACTTCTGGACACATTTCTGCAGTTTTTCAAATAAATAATTGTACAACTATATTTATACTTTTACAATTATTGATTTGAAAAACAGCAAAAATGTGGTCAACAGTCGAAAGTTTAAACATAAACCCCGTGTAATGGAGAAGGGTGAATAGAATTATATTTGGTATAATTCTATACTTCTATAACGTCTCTGTAATGTATAATCGTATGTAAGTATCTTTTGTATAGCAAGATTTATACTTTGTCTGCTGCGTTAAACATATATAATATGTAAAATATGTTCCATTTAATACAGTATATACATGTTGTTTACTGCATTTCATCAATGCATATGATTGTTCATAGTGTATACGTAATGTTCTATATATATATTACAAAATAAACCCTGTCTAAACCAAACAGGCGATTGGTCAAAAGAGATGACATTCGCACTTCTATGACAAATCAATCGAAGAGTAAAGTTCTGCGCAAGATGCTGTGTTATTCAAAACATATCGACATTCAATTGTAATGTCTGTATAACATAACCTAGTGTAATTAAATTGCATGTATTGATATTAACAAAGAGATGTTGATCAATTTATAAGAAATATAACATTAACTTTTAACAAGTATATCGTAAAATGTGTTCACTTAAATCTCTGAGGGGCATTTAGAATTTATGCAGATGAAATTGACCGAGACTTACCTTCGCAGAGGGAAACTTGAATGATGATAATAATTTCATCGACTGCAAAATCTTTACAGGGACACATGCATCTCCCAAACCTCCCACATAAATGGTAATTAAAATTCTTGAAACCTTAAACACACAACGCTTACATTGTATGCGTTGTTGTTCGTCCTCTAACAATTGATCCATCCGGCCGCACAAGTTGCATGTATCTCTGTGTGAGCCCTTAAAGCTGCACTCTCACAGATTTACCATTTTTACAGCTTTTTTATTTTTTGTCTTGGAAAGAGCAATTGTTTGCTTAAATATCTGCAAACCAATGATATAAGATTGCTGACAAAAAGTCAGAATGTAGATTTTCATATTTCCGTTCGAAAATTAATGTTGTATGGCTTAAACCGTTATTTACGGATTAAGAAAAATGCAACTTTTTGTCGGCAGTCTTATATAACTGGTTTCCATGTACGTGAAGTTAGCGGCCTAGCGGCATAGCGGCGTGAAGTTAGCGACCTAGCGGCGTGAAATTAGCGGCCTAGCGGCCTGGCGGCCTTGCGGCCTTGCGGCGTGAAGTTGGCGGCCTAGCGGCCTAGCAGCCTAATTATTTTTTCTATTTCCAAGCAATTGTTAATGCGTTTTTTTAAAACAATTATAAATCAAAGTTTTTATCCATACAGTTACATAGCAGCCTTAAATTGTTTTCTATTCAGAACATTTTTCTTTACCTTTTATTCTAAAACAATTTTAAATTAACTGTTTTATGCACAAATTATCACTCTGAAGCGTTTTTTCAACTTTTTTTTCAAAAAAGTCGATCAAGCACTTCAGCGACCTGGCGGCCTAGCGGCGTGAATTTAGCGGCCTGGCGGCCTAGCGGCCTAAATTGAATCCTATTTCAAAGCATGTATTCATGCATTTTCTTCTAAAACAATGACATATTAACTGTTTTTATGCACATTTTAACACATTGAAGCGATTATCAACATTTTTTTTTTTCAAAAACGTCGATAAAGCAGTCAGCTAATTCAAAATATTTAACATGCCTGTTCTTCTAAAACAATGATGTATTTACTGTTATTATGCACAAATTATCACTCTGAAGCGTTTTTCAATTTAATAATTCAAAAAAATAGGCCGCCAAGCCGCTAGGCCGCTGGGCCGCCAACTTCACGCCGCTAGGCCGCTAACTTCACGCCGCTAGGCCGCTAACTTTACGCCGCTAGGCCGCCAACTTCACGCCGCTAGGCCGCTAACTTCACGCCGCTAGGCCGCTAACTTCACGCCTCTAGGCCGCTTACTTCACGTACATCTGGTTTCCATGGAGTTTCGCAAAAATTGGCTTGTTTCAAGACAAAAAAAAATTGTCAAAACGTTCAATCTGTGAGAACGCAGCTTTAAGAATTTTGCAGTCGATGAAATTTTTATCAACCTTCAACTGCTCCTCTTCTGATGTAAATTATGGGATAAGCAGGGAGAAACATGTTTTTGGACTAGGGCACTTGTGGCCTAGTTCATAGCCATTAACTATCTGCTATCTGCATTCTCAAGCCGCATCTGGGGGTTCACTGACGTAATGTATTCATACGCTGTATTTTGATTGGATTGCCGTTAGCGAATTTGAATAATCAAAGTAGTACCAGAACTGATTACAATGAAAACATCCAATAAAAATAGTTCTCCTAACAATTCAAGCTAACTGTATGTTCTTTTAATGAAGCACAAGAAATTCATACGTAGCGAGTGAGTTAATCGGGTTAACTACATGATATTCTTGCATACGGTCAGATAATATGCAATAGGGATATGGAAAAGTACGCATCGAATTTTTTCCGTTCAATGCTCTGTATTGATAGACTGGTACCCTCTTTCTCTTTTATCCGAAAAGAAACCAGTATCAGCTAACCGCGGTGCCCGTCGCGCATTCGAAATGTCTTGTGAATTCATACGTTAAGCGAATAAAGCGTGCGGTCTAAGTAGAAAACAACCAGGAAAGTTGGTTTAAAAAAAGTATTGTTATCCTGTGCATACAATGTTGGTATTCCGAGGTCGGTCCCTGTTCTTTCGACATAATTTGCATGTTTCCGTGATATTTTCTTTTCGATACAAAGTTTTTTTAACTAATCATCGCATGGCACCTAGCACATTTTTAAATACAACATGATTTTTGGTATTTATAGTTCAAATACTATTAATGTTAACTCAAAACCATATGCCGCGTACCTGTATAACTTTATATTTTTGAGGAAAAGTATATCAGGGTACCAGTCTAATTATTGACCTCAAAATTTACTCAGATCAGAGCGGCCGAATGATTCAGACATACATGTATGTTATCACTACTTCCGGATGCCGATGATGTGAATTTCATAGTGTTTTATTGAGGAAATTTATCAATAAAGCCGCCACTGAATGATTACCACCATCAAACGGATTTATTTTCAAGAATTTTTATCTTACCGTGGGTAGCATTTTTAATTTGACACGTAAATTTTCAAGCAATACGTACCAAGTTCGTTTGAAAAGATCATGTGATTTCAATTTTGCAAAATGGAGATAAAAAATATCAAATATGCGCATACTTATTTCTGAAGTTTCATTCTAAATGAAGCCAAGTGTATGAATATGTGCACAGCATCTGTGAAAAAGATGATTGTTTACCTATGTGGATAGAAAAGTCTTGGAGCCACTCTCAGTGTAAGTACATGACATTGTGATAAACCATCGCCATTGATAAAACAATCTTGCATGCTCAATTTTGATTTCCTCTCTTACCACAGGGGCAGGTTGCGGTGTTTTGACACAAAAGTTTTGATAAAGTTATGGCTTCTTAAACAGGGTCATGTCGGCAAATATATGGAAATTCAGGGTGAAGTCCTCACCCTTTACAAAGATAAAATATATATATATATTTTTTTTATTTTTTAGCCAATTATTACAAGTTACAGTTACCATATCATATTCTTACAAAAATTGATAAAAACAAAAAACAAAAAAACAAACAACAAAACGGACAGAGGCGTTTGTCAAAACAACACAATGCACCAGTCAAAAATAAATATCAACATTAAAGTTATGGAAGCCAGAACTAGTGTCCTCGCAATGCCGGGTGATTGCGGTGGTTTTGTCTTCCCTCAAAATATATCAGGGAATTGCTTTTACCTGGGATTTTACCACCAGTTCGTTCTCGCAGGGCAGGGATTTTACCGGGAATTGGCTGGACCGAAAGTCAAAGTAGCTGCAATTCCCTGGGGGGGGGGGGCGTGGTTACAATTGACTGGTGCATAATTTACAAGTTCTTTTTCTGAAGACGCTTTGTGCTCACTTTTTGTTTTCTAGCCAAGAGTGGAAATCAAAAATCAGTCAGAGATACTGTATGGTGATGCATTGTTGTTGATAGATCAATATAAATTTGTGAATTATTTGAGGGAAAGGTATTTGGTTAAATAATTTACAAGTGTAACTTTTGAGTTTTATTTAACAATGCAGTGCCGAATATTGTGGAGACAGAATTGTATTTGTATTAATTAATCAGTTGACTTGTGGCGTTTAGGGAACAAAATTAAAATCAAAATATTCAATAAAGTTCCCTTATCACCCAATGTTGTGGAATAGTGAAGTAATGAAGATTTAACCTCACAACAGTCTTTCTCAAATGCTGTCCAGGCTTTTTTATGCTTAAGAATAACTAACCTCGCGATGTCAGACCAGAAATCTTCTTGACATGAGATTGGATCACTACATGGATCACTATGCACCAGTCAATTGTAACCACGGCTCCCACATCCGGGGGTATACCGGGGATAGCCGGCGAAATGGGTCATGTTTTTACTTTTCAGGTGGCCCCGCAGTACCAGACTTCCCGGAATATACAGTGTGGATGGGGCTTAACATAATGTCTCTTGGGTGTGGGGCATTTGGTGGGGACTTTACCATCAGATTATCTCAGCAGGGCGGGGATTTTAGCTGGGGTTGGCTGGACCGAATGTAAAAGTCCCCGTTATTCCGGGATCGGGGGGGGGGGGGGGGGCATGGTTACAATTGACTGATGCATTAGCTTGTGTATTCAGATAAAGCTAAGAATATTTATTTATTTATATAAGTTATACGTTGCAATCTAAATCAAAGATTTGAAAAAGGTATCCTTTATCAATAAATGCAAGTATACATAAATGACTGTGCAAATCTTTATGTATCATCCAAATATGAGTGCCTTGCAGGGTGAATGTTATTCGTAAAAATTATACTAAGTGAACTTTCAAGATTACCTTTCCAATCGCATACACAATGCAGTTTGAAACCTGGATAATTAAAACAAATCTTGGTTGTAGACCATTACTATTAAATATTTGATAAGTCACAGACATTATAAGGTACAGTTTAAAGGGGCTGTACTCAGTTAATGATGAAAAAGCAAAAAATTAAAGAAAATTGTAGAAAATTGACATAAACTTGGTATCGATGTGTACAATTAATGAATTGAAACTTACTAACTGATGATCCCCATAGTTTACAAATGATTTATTAATAGCAGTTATTTCGTGTTTTTCCATTAAAAAAAGATTACTAGGTATGTCTACCGAGTAGAATTCATTCCTTATGCGTAATCTGCCGTTGATGTTATTACATGATATTAGCGAGTTAGGTATTCATCTGGAAAATTCCACCCAGTAAAAGTAAGTCTTCATAGAATAGTGGATACGACACTTCACTGCATTTTTTTTTTATTTTTGGTATTTTATTTACAATAACGATATCAAAGAGTAAAATATTTTATTAAAAAAGTGTCCTTAGATTCGTTACAGGAAAAAAAAAAACTTTTTTGGTGCCAATCTGGTGTACAGTCCCTTTCATAAACAACAAGTGAAGCAAATGCTGTATTAATTTGAGACAAACAAAAAGAAGACAGCACAAAGTTCAAAAAGTGTGACAAATGTGAGAATACCTTACATAATTTATAAATTTTCATGCGATTCAGACAATTTTAATGCTAGAAATCACAAAAAATCATTCCCTTGAATTATTCCTGTCATAATTTAAAGCTGCACTCTCACAGATTTACCGTTTTTACCAAAAAAAATTGTCTTGGAAAGAGCAAATTTTTGCGTAAACATCTTTAAACCAATGATATCAGATTGCTGACAAACAATCAGCTCGTAGTTTGTCATATTTCCGTTCGAAAATTAATGTTTTATGGCTTAAACCGTTACTAACAGTTTAATAATAATGCTTAAAACATCATTTTTTTTAACTTTAATATAAAAATCTGCCATCTAAATTTTGGTCAGCAGTCTTATATAACTGGTTTCCATGGATTTTTGCAAAAATTGGCTCGTTCCAAGAAAAAAAGAAAAAAAGTTGTCATAATGAGAGTGCAGCTTTAAACTCGTTATAAAATTTCAATGCACTACATTTGACATAATTTTAAACAGATGAAAAAATGTTATTTTTAAAAAGCACAATATATATCCTTTATGTGACCTTACATTATAATGAATTTATTCAGATCATTATTAAGTGACTTTTCTTGCACTTAAATGTGAACAAGAAAGCTTGGGATTGAACACTAAATCAAACAAGAATGAAATTAAATTAATCACAAAATATCATCAACATTATACACACAAATGTTCTTTGATATACAAAAAAAATGATTTTTTTTAGACTTTCAAAAATTTAACATTTACTAAATATGGTTATATAAAATGATGGATACATTTGTAGGATTTGACATCCTACTAGATGTAACTCGGCTTCGTTCATTTTTCTAATCTTTCTCTCAGTGATGAGGAATAAATTTTATTCACTGCAGTTGTTTTCTAAGTTTATGCAAATAAGAACAATTGAAACAACTCATTAACTACTGTTGATCAGTGCAGATTGTGGGAGGTCATGGTTGATTTCAATGAACCACCAATAAGCCCTGCCAAAATTGGATACTGATTGGTCAGTCAGGTGCTTTTGGTAGGCATGATTAGCATAAATGTTAATTTTAACCATCATTTATGAATGTTTACAAAATCATTGAATATTGAAATATCAAGCGAAATGTTAGTTTAAATAATGAAAGCCATGAAATATGTGAAGCATTAAAAAAGAGACCATTTTTTCAGCTTGTGTAAATAATGAGAAAATTGTTAAGTAAAATTATTTATTGTTTATCAAAAAATGTTGAAATCTCATGTTTAGGCCTATAGTGATCATACTTGATTGCTATGTTATTGGCACTTATTGCAATATGTTTTATTCACTGCAATATTTATGTAAAATATTAATTATTATGTTGACTTCAGTTTGTAGATAAGAACTAATGGTATAGCTGATGTGAGAATGATCTCGTAAGTCTTTAAAACCCCTTTTGGTTTTGTGAGTTTTTTGCTCCAGTCTTGTTTCAAAGTAACTGCAAAACAAGTCCAGCACGCTGTCTAGAAAGACTATGTCAAACCCTGACCAGATGTAATTTCTTGTCTTTTCAAATTACCAACTTGGCAATGGTTTTATCATAACATAGGATATTGGTTTTAAAGAACATGTTAGTGTTTTGTATGTGGAATGAAATATCATAAGTGGCACTAAATTGAACATAATTTATAGTTCTCATTGATATTGCACATAGCCCCAAGTACATGTTGATCTAAGATTTAAGGCTTGGATGGAGTCAGGGCAAGAAAAATGCATACTAATACATTGTACTTTCCAACGCAAGAACTGTTTGTTTATTAAAGTAAATAAAGCAATCCCCACACCAAGGAACTGCAGTTTTGCTTAACCAGCTAAATTGACATTATGAGTTGGAGTTCAAATTGCTGGAATTAAAGGCACATCTAGTTTGCAGAATTATTCAAACTCTGATTTAGCAACTTTAATATAGTTATATGAACTACTTTTGCGAAATGAAAGCTTTTTTAGATTTACAAGGTCGGGTGAAAAGTATTTGCCAAATGTACTGCAACACCTGATACCTGTTGCCTAGGAATCCAACAAATTCTTGGCACTCCAAATGTTACAGTACTATTCAATTTGGAGTGCCTGAAAAGAAAGCTTCTTGATTCTACATTCAACATCTTTCCGTATGACATATTGGACCAGGAGAATCATGAACCTACAACTTTTTGCATCTATTGAAATAGGGAGCTATCAGGACAGTGACAGATAACAATACAAGAATGGCCAACTGCTGCAATTATTGAGTTATCTAATGCATACAAATTAAGATGGAGAAAATAATTCTTAATTTTTCCAAACTACTTCCTTAAGCATCTTGTATGTAGTTGTCTTTTACAATGATTGTTCAAAGTTACAATGGCCCTGTGTAAAGATGCTCTGTCCATGGGGTAACAGGTTTTGTTGTTCCTGGGTTTTGATCCAGGAGGTTGTATTTAACTCAAGTAGATTTTTGCAGATTCGGATTTCACAAGGCACAAGCCGAGTAAAATCAAATCTACAAAAAACTACCAGAATCAAATATGAAATTCCGCCATATCCGGATCAAAACGCAGTACTAATAACCCTTTTATTATATACATTACTGATTAGATCACTTAGAAGCCACATCTTTGCATAATAAATTTCATTTTAAGGATGCACTAATTGGTTTAATGACGTCAATTTAATATTGCGCAACATACTTGTTATGACGTGACGTCACAAGAGTGGTATATGGCCGTATTGCACTGGAGCGGAATATGGATTAAAGTATTTTGTGATATGTATTGCATGTGTATTGATGATGGGTATATAATAAAGAATAACATTATGTTTGGTATTCCATTCTCACTAGCAGTGTGATGAACTGCTGACACCATGTTATGAAATTTGATGGTCAAAGTATTTAAAAGACATTTCAATATTTCATACTTTAAAAACGATATTCATCTCATCTTAGTCTACTCAACTTGCTTTGCTATGTACAAAAGTCTGCAGCAGTAATATGAATAGCATTAGACAGAAGGCAGTGCCTAATATTTATCAACAGCACTAAGTTATCATGGTAACATGTTATATGAATTGAATACCAAGCACAAATTAAGAGGGAGAAAATAATTCTTCTCTTTTTAAATAAAAACTACTTCCTAATAGCATTGTGTATGCAGTCTGACATAGGTGTACAATGTAGATGTCTTTTACAAAGATTGTTCAAAGTATGGCCCTGTGGTTTAAAGCTCCCCTGAAAAAGAGGTGACAGGTTTTCTATATAGTATATAATTACATCATTGAAAATCTGCTCTGAAACTGCAAATAACAGACCTTTGATATAAAAGGATTTGATCAAATTAAAGAAGTATGTGTACACGCCCCCACCCTACCCCACTCACTCTACACACACTTAACTAGATTTTTCAAATTTCCTTTGCAGCTTGCAAGCAGTTTTAGTCTAAAGTTTAAGCTAGCCCATTAAACAGTGACCCCTTGTGATGTGAGCCGATTCTTTCAATGCTTAGACTATGGTTGTCAACATTTCCCTTAATGAAGCCCTAGTCCATCAGTGCTTTCAGCACTTTGATTTTTTATAATATTGATACTACTATTGTTGAAGAAATTCAAATCAGAATTGACATGTTGAATTCTAATAAATATTTTTCTCAGACAAATATAGATGATTGTGTTCGTACTATATCTAATTTCTTTAGTACCAGCTGTTCAAATTAGTTTGGCACAGAGCATAGAAAGCAACATAAACATGATAATATCAACAAACCATACAAATTCACCTGGTTTAATGGTGAATGCCACAGGGTAATAAGCATTTATCACAGAACACGAAGAGCTTAAAATAGTAAAAAAGTATGTACTTTAAAGGATGCTAAAATAATACACATAACATAATAAAACGAAGCATTTTGCTAGAAAAATATTCATCTCAAATAAATTAATCAATTAAGAGCTATCAAAAGCTCTGATCCTGAAAGTTTTTGATATTAAAAGAAATAACCCAATTGCATCCTTAGATGATTTTTATAACAAAAATTAAAAACGCTAATGAGAATCCCAATTTAAACGATTATATTTGCAATGCGAAAGAATCATGCAATCAAATGCATGTATTGAAAATAGAAATGAAGAATTAAATACGTCATTTAATGAACGGGAAATAAACAAAGCGGTTCAATCATCAACAAAAAAAGTACAGCATCGGGTAATCATGGTATATCTTATGAACTATTCAAATCCACTATACACATTATGCTTTATGTCTATTTAAAGCATTATAAAGCCTTTATAAAGAGTGGTTTCTTTCCAAACAGTTGGACGGAAGGCATAACTAAACCAATTTATAAAGATAATGGTGATAATAAAAACCCTGATAACAATAGACCGATATCTCTTTTGTTGCTAAGGCGAACGTATTACTTTCGTTTTAAATAATACACTTAATACCTATGTAGAGAAATCTTACCTGATAATTGAGAACAAAGTAGGTTTTCGAAAAGAATGTTCAACAGTAGATAACAATTTCATACCGAAGGGCTTACGTGATATTTTGCCAAAAAAAAATCTAGCTGTTTTATGGATTTCAAGCAGGCATTTGACTCTGTATGAGCAGAAAGTAATCAATAATAATATAAATGGACCTTGTTTCAAATTTAAAATTTTGATATGAAACAGAACATAAAATTACGAATTTTTCAGATCTTTGAATTATATCATAGGCTTAAGGCAAGTCTTCTTTCTATGTTTTTAAATGATGTTAAATGATATCCTCATTAAAACGATATTTAAGGTGTAAATACAGGAAGTACAATTGATGGCTTAAGGCTTTACTTTCTCCATATAACATTCATTTTCGAACGGAAATATGAAAATCTGCGATCTGATCAGCAGTCTTATATCATTGGTTGTTAGATATTTACGCAAATATTGGCTCATTCCTAGACAAAAAAAATAAAAAGCAGCTGTCAAAACGGTTTATCTATGAGAGTGCAGCATTGAAGAGCTTTTTTGTACCTTGGTATTGTTTGCAAAATAATGATTTTTTATTTGATGCTGCTAATGGTACAATTGTAGCTCTTGTTTTTTTCCTATCGTCATTATGTTTCATGATTTCTTTTAAAATCGTGTTTTTTTTTCTTTTTTAGTTTTGTGATATGTGTTTAAAAGTTCATTATATATATGAACCGTTACAAATGTAATGTAGCTTGATGTTTTTGAAGTTTTCCTATAGTAAATCATGCATTGAATATAAAACTGCCATATTATTCCCCATGTTAAAGGGGTTAGACCCCAGATGGCCAAACAATCGGCAAATACAGTTTTTTCTCAAAACAGGCCTAGAACTGTCAATGCAAGCTAGTAGGAGGCCAATAATACGTTTTTTGACATGGTCAACATACTAAACGCAACAATAATGTTTCTGTCTCATCTCTGTTTCTTCCCCGTTTAAAATAGCGCATAATGGTTTCAAAATTCAAATCATATCTGTTTATGAGTACAGATGAATACACAGACGCTATTTTTAAACGTAATAACGTGGTATACAACCTAAATAGCAAACTGTGCATTAACTGCGAAAGATGCATATGTACTAAGCGATGTGATACATCAGTAAGTAAGATCCAATGCGTTGTACACAACGATGTACATTTTATGTAGGTTTTTGACAATTTGCTTTTTTCTTGCAACTGAATCAGTTGGTGTCTAGCCCCTTTCAGAGTACCAAATCTCATACAATAATGATACTTCATGATACTTAATTGTTTTATATTAAACCATGGTGGAAATCTTCCTAGCACTTTTGCAAAATAATAATGAAACAATTCTCTTAACATTTTCTACTAAAGTTATACATATACATGATGCTAAGTGTGCCATTCTAAACCTTTTCTTTGCATTGATATATGCGTTTTTCGTTTACTGTTAATTAGTTCATTATACATATGTACTGTCACAAAGTTTCAGTAAGATTATGAATTTGAAGATGTTCAACATGTTAAGATAACCGATGTTATAGCCGTTTTCCATTTTTCGTTTTGTGTTTATTTGATTTTCTTATGTATGCTGTGTTGCATGCAGGGCTTTGCATAGTTTTTATAAAGTTTCTCGGTTAATTTTTAAATTTTGTAACAAACAGTCATTAATATTTTAACAGACAGTTCCGATTTTATTCTAAGTATCTGCAGGGGACAAATGATATTGTAGTTCGATGGCAGACAGAGACATTTCTGACATTATTATACCCTCAGTTTGCAAGCATACTGGAAGATATCTCTCTCCAGAATAGAAATATAAACATGTTGAAGAGTAAGCTAAAGATAAAATGGCAATGTGAAACCTGAACAGGTCGGAGAGAAACGCACGCCGGAAGGTTGTAAGTAAGTATCATAAAAATACGTCGAAGGGTTAAGATGATGATCGAGTTCTTTTAATAATCGACTGTTCTGTACCTAGCCAGCTCACCTTTTTCTCATGATTTTTTTTTATATTTTTATCATTTCATGTTCGACGCACCGTAATTATTTGTATTGATAATATCGAACCGATTATCATTATACAGTTTATTGTAATGCTCAATTTTCCGTGCATAAATAATAAAATATAGAAAAGATTCACATAATTGAATAATGCACACTCATATAAGATTTATAAGTAGATATAAAATCCATTCATATAATTATTACCTAGGCGTAAATTAATTAAATTATGAATTATATTGGAATCAACATTAAAGAATAAAACTGGATAAAAGAAAATATTAAGATTGATGCCGCTACTTTTAGATTTCAATCTGTATCATATTGCCAGTGTTAACTGTTTAATTGCGTAGAATGAGGATATCAATGTTTCCAACAGAGGCACTTGGTAGATACAAATCAACTACAACCAGCGCTCACATTTTGGTTTTCAATACACCACGTTTCATGGGTATGACTACATTGTTAGGACATTTATTACAGAGGGAGTAAAGCTCCATTAGAACTAAAGTAAATCGTCTTGTTGAATTGTCATGTGCCCATCGTCTTGCTGTATTGCTGAATGCGGGCTGTCAATCGATCCTTATTTTTCCTATTGCTTTCTTATTTTTTTATGTTTTAATTCCTTCCTACCCTTTCCTACTTTTTGGTCCAAAACTTCTGGTGTTTCCTACTTTTTGGTTCAAGATGTGTATTTCACAATTACCTTGCATTGATAGTTAGAAATGGTAGTATATATGTAGGATCTTTTCATTTGGGAAGGATCAGAAGACTGAAATCATCTTGATGAGACTGTGCAGACTGGGGGTGCAGACTGGGAGGATAAGGCTGTTTTCTTCATGATCACACCAAGGTGAAATATGTATGAGAGTCAAAAGACCAGTCTATGCAATCTCGTCAAGAAGTATTCTAGTTGGCAATTTATGTCTGTAAGTAATACAAAGTTATGCCCAAAGGTATGTAAAACTCCTACAGTTTTAGTACAAATTCCTTATCTCCTACTTTATAAAAGAAAGTTCACTTGGCAGCCTGTTAATTGCTAGGTGCCTATCGTCTTGCTGAATGGTCAGGTGCCCATCGTCTTGCTGAATGGTTAGGTGCCCATCTTCTTGCTGAATGGCCAGGTCCCTATCGTCTTGCTGAATGGCCGGGTGCATGTCGTCTTGCTGAATGGCCTGGTGCCCATCGTCTTGCTGAATGGCCTGGTGCCTATCGCCTTGATGCCTACCGTCTTGCTGAATGGCCAGGTGCATATCGTCTTGCTGAATGGCCAGGTGCCTATCGTCTTGCTGAATGGCCTGGTGCCTATCGTCATGATGAATGGCCAGGTGCCTATCGTCTTGCTGAATGGCCAGGTGCCCATCGTCTTGCTGAATGCCCAGGTCACTATCGTCTTGCTGAATGGCCTGGTGCCTATCGTCTTGCTGAATGGCCTGGTGCCTATCGTCTTGCTGATTTGCTAGGTGCCTATCGTCTTGCTGAATTGCCAGGTGCCTATCGTCTTGCTGATTTGCTAGGTGCCTATCGTCTTGCTGAATGGCCTGATGCCTATCTTCTTGCTGATTTTCTGGGTGCCTACCGTCTTGCTAAATGGCCAGGTGCCTATCGTCTTGCTGATTTGCTAGGTGCCTACCGTCTTGCTGAATGGCCAGGTGCCTATCGTCTTGCTGAATTGCCAGGTGCCCATCGTCTTGCTGAGTGGCCAGGTCACTATCGTCTTGCTGAATGGTCTGGTGCCTATCGTCTTGATGAATGGCCTGGTGCATGTCGTCTTGCTGAATGGCCAGGTCCCTATCGTCTTGCTGAATGGCCAGGTCCCTAACGTCTTGCTGAATGGCCAAGTGCCTATCGTCTTGCTGAATGGTCTGGTGCCTATCGTCTTGATGAATGGCCTGGTGCATGTCGTCTTGCTGAATGGCCAGGTTCCTATCGTCTTGCTGAATGCCCAGGTCCCTAACGTCTTGCTGAATGGCCAAGTGCCTATCGTCTTGCTGAATGGCTTGGTGCCTATCGTCTTGCTGAATGGCCAGGTGCCTATCGTCTTGCTGAATGGCCTGGTGCCTATCGTCTTGCTGAATGGTCAGGTGCCTATCGTCTTGCTGAATGGCCAGGTGCATATCGTCTTGCTGAATAGTCAGGTGTCTATCGTCTTGCTGAATGGCCTGGTGCCTATCGTCTTGCTGAATGGTCAGGTGCCGTTCGTCTTGCTGAATGGCCAGGTGCATATCGTCTTGCTGAATGGTCAGGTGTCTATCGTCTTGCTGAATGGCCAGGTCCCTATCGTCTTGCTGAATGGCCAGGTCCCTAACGTCTTGCTGAATGGCCTGGTGCCTATCGTCTTGCTGAATAGCCAGGAGCCCATCGTCTTGCTGAATGGCCAGGTCCCTAACGTCTTGCTGAATGGCCTGGTGCCTATCGTCTTGCTGAATAGCCAGGAGCCCATCGTCTTGCTGAATGGCCAGGTGCCTATCGTCTTGCTGAATGGCCTGGTGCCTATCGTCTTGCTGAATGGTCAGGTGTCTATCGTCTTGCTGAATGGCCAGGTGCATATCGTCTTGCTGAATAGTCAGGTGTCTATCGTCTTGCTGAATGGCCTGGTGCCTATCGTCTTGCTGAATGGTCAGGTGCCGTTCGTCTTGCTGAATGGCCAGGTGCATATCGTCTTGCTGAATGGTCAGGTGTCTATCGTCTTGCTGAATGGCCAGGTCCCTATCGTCTTGCTGAATGGCCAGGTCCCTAACGTCTTGCTGAATGGCCTGGTGCCTATCGTCTTGCTGAATAGCCAGGAGCCCATCGTCTTGCTGAATGGCCAGGTCCCTATCGTCATGCTGAAGGGCCTGGTGCCTATCGTCTTGCTGAATGGCCAGGTGTCTATCGTCTTTCTAATTTTTCAGGTGCATATCGTCTTGTTGAATGGCCTGGTGCCTATCGTTTTGCTGAATGGTCACGTGTCTATCGTCTTGCTGAATGGTCAGGTGCCTATCGTCTTGCTGAATTGCTTAGTGCCCATCGTCTTGCTGAATGGCCAGGTGTCTATCGTCTTGCTAATTTTTCAGGTGACAATCGTCTTGTTGAATGGCCAGGTGCCTATCGTCTTGCTGAATGGTCAGGTGCCTATCGTCTTGCTGAATGGCCTGGTGCCTATCGTCATGCTGAATGGCCTGGTGCCTATCGTCTTGCTGAATGGCCAGGTGCCCATCGTCTTGCTGAATGGCCAGGTCCCTATCGTCTTGCTGAATGGCCTGGTGCCTATCGTCTTGCTGAATGGCCTGGTGCCTATCGTCTTGCTGATTTGCTAGGTGCCTATCGCCTTGCTGAATGGCCTGGTGCCTATCGTCTTGCTGATTTGCTAGGTGCCTATCGTCTTGCTGAATGGCCTGATGCCTATCGTCTTTCTGATTTTCTGGGTGCCTACCGTCTTGCTAAATGGCCAGGTGCCTATCGTCTTGCTGATTTGCTAGGTGCCTATCGTCTTGCTGAATGGCCAGGTGCCTATCGTCTTGCTGAATTGCCAGGTGCCCATCGTCTTGCTGAATGCCCAGGTCACTATCGTCTTGCTGAATGGCCTGCTGCCCATCGTCTTGCTGAATGGCCTGGTGCCTATCGTCTTGCTGAATGGTCTGGTGCCTATCGTCTTGATGAATGGCCTGGTGCATGTCGTCTTGCTGAATGGCCAGGTCCCTATCGTCTTGCTGAATGGCCAGGTCCCTAACGTCTTGCTGAATGGCCAAGTGCCTATCGTCTTGCTGAATGGCCTGGTGCCTATCGTCTTGCTGAATGGCCAGGTGCCTATCGTCTTGCTGAATGGCCTGGTGCCTATCGTCTTGCTGAATGGTCAGGTGCATATCGTCTTGCTGAATGGCCAGGTGCATATCGTCTTGCTGAATGGTCAGGTCCCTATCGTCTTGCTGAATGGCCTGGTGCCTATCGTCTTGCTGAATGGCCTGGTGCCTATCGTCTTGCTGATTTGCTAGGTGCCTATCGTCTTGCTGAATGGCCTGATGCCTATCGTCTTGCTGATTTTCTGGGTGCCTACCGTCTTGCTGAATGGCCAGGTGCCTATCGTCTTGCTGATTTTCTAGGTGCCTACCGTCTTGCTGAATGGCCAGGTGCCTATCGTCTTGCTGAATTGCCTGGTGCATGTCGTCTTGCTGAATGGCCAGGTCACAATCGTCTTGCTGAATGGCCTGGTGCCCATCGTCTTGCTGAATGGCCTGGTGCCTATCGTCTTGCTGAATGGTCTGGTGCCTATCGTCTTGATGAATGGCCTGGTGCATGTCGTCTTGCTGAATGGCCAGGTCCCTATCGTCTTGCTGAATGGCCAGGTCCCTAACGTCTTGCTGAATGGCCAATTGCCTATCGTCTTGCTGAATGGTGTGGTGCCTATCGTCTTGATGAATGGCCTGGTGCATGTCGTCTTGCTGAATGGCCAGGTTCCTATCGTCTTGCTGAATGGCCAGGTCCCTAACGTCTTGCTGAATGGCCAAGTGCCTATCGTCTTGCTGAATGGCCTGGTGCCTATCGTCTTGCTGAATGGCCAGGTGCCTATCGTCTTGCTGAATGGCCTGGTGCATATCGTCTTGCTGAATGGTCAGGTGCCTATCGTCTTGCTGAATGGCCAGGTGCATATCGTCTTGCTGAATGGTCAGGTGTCTATCGTCTTGCTGAATGGCCTGGTGCCTATCGTCTTGCTGAATGGTCAGGTGCCTTTCGTCTTGCTGAATGGCCAGGTGCATATCGTCTTGCTGAATGGTCAGGTGTCTATCGTCTTGCTGAATGGCCTGGTGCCTATCGTCTTGCCGAATGGTCTGGTGCCTATCGTCTTGATGAATGGACTGGTGCATGTCGTCTTGCTGAATGGCCAGGTGCCTATCGTCTTGCTGAATGGCCTGGTGCCCATCGTCTTGCTGAATGGCCAGGTCCCTATCGTCATGCTGAAGGGCCTGGTGCCTATCGTCTTGCTGAATGGTCAGGTGCCTATCGTCTTGCTGAATGGTCAGGTGTCTATCGTCGTGCTGAATTGCCAGGTGTATATCGTATTGCTAATTTTTCAGGTGCCTATCGTCTTGCTGAATGGCCAGGTGTCTATCGTCTTGCTAATTTTTCAGGTGCATATCGTCTTGTTGAATGGCCTGGTGCCTTTCGTTTTGCTGAATGGTCAGGTGTCTATCGTCTTGCTGAATGGTCAGGTGCCTATCGTCTTGCTGAATTGCTTGGTGCCCATCGTCTTGCTGAATGGCCAGGTGTCTATCGTCTTGCTAATTTTTTAGGTGACAATCGTCTTGTTGAATGGTCAGGTGCCTATCGTCTTGCTGAATGGTCAGGTGCCTATCGTCTTGCTGAATGGTCAGGTGCCTATCGTCTTGCTGAATGGCCAGGTGCATATCGTCTTGCTGAATGGCCAGGTGCCCATCGTCTATCGTCTTGCTGAATGGCCAGGTGCCCATCGTCTTGCTGAATGGCTAGGTGCCCATCGTCTTGTTGAATTGCCAGGTGCCCATCGTCGTGCTGAATTGCCAGGTGCCCATCGTCTTGCTGAATGGCCAGGTGCCCATCGTCTTGCTGAATGGCCAGGTGCCCATCGTCTATCGTCTTACTGAATGGCCAGGTGCCCATCGTCTTGCTGAATGGCTAGGTGCCCATCGTCTTGTTGAATTGCCAGGTGCCCATCGTCTTGCTGAATTGCCAGGTGCCTACCGTCTTGCTGAATTGCCAGATGCCTACCGTCTTGCTAAATGGCCAGGTGCCTATCGTCTTGCTGAATGTCCAGGTGCCCATCGCCTTGCTGATTATAATATTCGAACCCCTCAAACTTGTCATTCACTGAAAGCTTGTTTGCTCGCTTTTTGTAGGAAGTTGGTACGGTTTTCCTACAATTTGTAGAACTTGAGCTGTGATATTCATATTGTTTCTCGATTTAATTTCATTTTAGCAATGTGACCCTTTTATCAAATATGTACAGGCGGGTCTGAGAACCAGTCGTCAACTCCGGGATGAGACGTCAGGGAAATAGAAATTGATGTATTTGCTCAAAAGTCATTCAGCTTTCTTACTTTTTAATATCATTGTTTCAGCGACGAAGTACGTAAACTCAAATTGCGTTTGAGTATGAAAAAAGTAGCCCCGATGTTATTCAGAGATGTAATTGCCATTGTCAACGCGGTTCATCAAATTAAATCAGAAATATATAACTGCAATGCGGACGAAGAACGGTTCGACTTAAACATTTTACCTTCAACACAATGATACGAGACAAAGAATGGAAGGAAAAGCATGTTGTTTTATTTCATATGATTAACCATGACAAGATAAAATGCATAAAATCATATATATTTATACATTATACACATTCTAATTATATCTTTCATAGACTCAAACAAACATTATTGGAAAAATATACGAGTATATTAAGACTGAGATGTTAGTACCTGCAATTGAAACAAGCGAACGGCAACGCCATTCTGTCATAGCATATATTACATGTACTGAAAATGCATACATTGTTTTAGTCAATATCGAGTATGAAAAAGTTAAATCGAAATAAAATAAAAAAGTGAATCAAAGTGTGTTCCGATGTTATACTACACACACGCCCGACAATTTCTGGCTGTTTGTTAATGTTGTAAGTGTTTGGCAACTCTTAGTCGTGTAAAGGTAGACGTTGCTGCACTGGTCACTGGTCGCATCAAAGAATTATAACCTATACCAGGACAACCGATTAAAGACTTCCGTCACCAACCACTGGACAACAAATTAACGCCCAGTAGCTTCAAAAACCAATATGCAGAGCAGCGTTTTCCTCATGCTGACCAAAGTGCTTCCGTTTGCCACCAACAGGAGACCAATGAATGGATGTCGGCGATTTGTTGTAACTCTAGTGTGACTTAAGCTTTATCTTTTTCTTTAAAGACAACAATATTGTAATGAGGTACAATGTATAAGAAATTAAGCAAAGGACTTAAACACCAAAAAGAAAATGTGCGTTTAATCCGTCAACGACCAAGGACAAATGCAATCGCTTTAGTTGAAAATATTCTTATCTAAAAACCTAATGTTTATCGTAAATTTAACACAATTATTAAGGATTGCAACACAATAACAAAACAGTCATCACACCAAAAATGTATAGTTCAAATTGAGAGCAACGGTTGATTTGTCTCGCAAATGTCCTCCACCGTTACCTCCGGGGGCGAACGGTGAAGATCCAGTCATAACATAAGAAAATTGCTGTATTTCAGCTGCTAGTATTCACTTTTTTAAACACTTTTTAATACTATCTCAGTATTACATTACTAAAAGTTATATGATAAAGAGCAATAATGAATGCGGTCATGTGGATTTGACTAACATTATGAAATATTGTTGATGGATGTGCCTACTGTACAACACCCCTGCGTGGAGTTTCCTGTCCCAATCGACCTTTGAAGCAACACGGTGGCTCTTCGATAGTCCCACGTCACTACTACGTGTACTATGAAATATGACATTAACTGTTCTTATTCGTCTTATATACATGCATAAACTCTCACACGCACGCACGCACGCACGCACGCACGCACACACACTCATGGAGATTTATTCTATTGCAGGTTTCCGCATTGGCATAATTATTAGAATTACAATTGACGATATGACTGCGGCAAACAAAAACAGCCAGAAGAGGACCCTGTCCATGATCAAGGCCACAAAGCGCCACTCGTTCACGATGTCCTGGTGCCGCTCCTCTATATCCTGTTTTTCCATCAGGATCTTCAAGGAGGAAGTAATACGATTCTGTGTTCCCTCACCATCAGGAGCAACCATGGTGGCATTAAAATGATTTTCAAATTGATTATTGTGCAAAACATTTTGCGTCACTGGTGACGTCACATGATTTTGGTTGATAGGCACAGTTTGCGCGCGGTTGGCAGTTTTGTGAGTTATGACACCGTTTGTTCTGTAAGGTTGTGAAACCAGTTCTACTGGTTCGGTATACTGGAAGGTGTGGTCGTGTTGGTGTGAGGTACGGTATATGAAGGGGTTCAGGCGCGGCCGCATACAGAGCATGCTGGACAGGATGTCGTAGGAGAGGACCTGGAGCCAACGTGGCACGCCTTTCTGGTGGGGACCCACGTGATGTAGCTGCAGCACGAACACCGTTAGTATGATCGAGAGTGACGTCATACCCATCGTCACAGTCAGATAGATTCCTGAAACACAGTTTCGTAACTCCCATAAGTATTCGCCAAATCGTCTAGTACGATTGAAAATAAGTGTACAAATATTTATAACAATTAACCAAAACTAAATATATCACCAAGAGATGCATTTCTTTTAAAAAACCGCAACTATACCCCATAGTATTTTGTACAACGTTTTAAAATAAGTTAACGATAACAATTTGATCACTGAAAGCACCCTGTCAATTCGCCGTGACCTTGTTGTATATGGGATAGGACGTCAATATTTGGGATGTATCACTTAAATGAAAAATATGGTAATTAATATCCTCGTTCAATAAGTTGCACGTTTCATATTTTATTCAATTTCCGTTGAAGTGTTTTGGATGTTATTTCTGACAGATTCCGGTTGTTTCCGAGGGCTGGACTAATGAAATCATCTCACGCGACTGCCCTGATATTGAAATACTTTATCATTGCATGACAAATCAATAGAGAAATCATATTGGTAGCAAAGTTGAAACGACGCACTGTCTGTAAACGTCTTTAAATGTGTCAGACATATTATGTTGTTTTGTAAAGAAAGCATAAACGTGTGATTCCATTGTATATCACGATCTGGGAGAATAATTGCTAAAATTGCAGAAAAATACACTAAAATGAACCTTTGATGTTCGTACAAATTGTAACATATTTTTGTTGCATCTTCTTGTTTCGGAAAATCATGTCTTATACAAAATCAGCTATGTACAATCTGATACGTCGGCTGGTGAGAAGAAAAAGAAGTTGCAAAGCGTTCTTTCAACCCACACATGAGCTGGTCAATGTGAGGGAGCAAGACATATTTGACCAGAGTTGTTAACGACCACGGTCATTTCGAGTCAACGATTTAAAAATGTTCTCTACACATGAAACTTGTTGACCTCTCATGATAGGGGACACTGTAGGGGAACTGTTCCATGAACATTATAAGTTTATATCGGGTAAAAATAAATTTGTGTACATGCCAATAATCGATAAATGCTAGACTTTATCTGAAAAAAAGAGATAAAGTATGAGAAATTGCAATTTGTAAAAACTACCTATGAGCGGGACGAACTCGGATGTCGCGGGCATGTTTTCCGCTATGAGCAGCATGAAGACGGAGAACGCCAGGAGGACGGTAATACCGAGGGTGATCTTCTCGCCGCTGTCCGGAGGCAGCCAGAAACCAAGCAGACTCAGGATGGTGAGCCATAGGCACGGGAAGATAATGTTAAACAGGTAGTAGAGTGTGCGGCGTCGCATTATTATGGTGAACGTAACGTCTGGGAAGAACTCCGTGCAGCAGGCGTACGTGACGGTGTTGCGGACGACTTTGATGTTGAGCAGCTCCCACTCTCCGCTATACACATAGTTTGACAGGTCCACCTCCGCCGATCGGTTCACAACGTCCACCTGTAACACACAGATGTGTAGGTACAGTGTGTGATGAGATACCAAAATGCTTGAAAAGGTGGCGAAGAACAAAGAACCAAAACGTGCTCTTTCATGTTATCAAAACGACTAGTCTGATATCAGAGAACGGTAACGACATGAATGGATGAGTATAAACAAGTTTAACACTATTCTGATATTTTCCAAATCTTTTTATTGCTTAGTTATCCATTGTAACGTACTTGAAAGCCATCATAGGTCCATGAGCCGAACTTCATCTTACAAAGCTGGTCATCGAAAGGAAAGTATGTGATGTCGATCTTGCAAGATGAGCGGAATTTGGCGGGTGGTGGCCAGAAGACGACGCCCGAGTGGTGAACCATTGCTTTTGACTGCATATAACCGGTCGTGAAGTCGTCCGCACTGGAGACGGGGACACATTATAAGTTTTACTACTGTGTTTCCTTCCAAGTCAGTTTATTATTGTGTAAAAGAGTACATTACAAATGCTTAACCATTAATGCATAATGCTTGTCAGGTGATACACAACATGCCACTTTTCACTTTATGTGGTAGGCATACATTATTTCTCTCTTAGAAACGACGCGATAAAAGTCGGACTGTATTCAGTCGCTATATGATGAAACTAGGTTCCTGACAATACTAAATCGAATCAGACCCTGTTTTGTCTGATGTGAAAATCGTACTGGAACTCATTGAATGGCATTAACCAATGAAAGCAATGTCACCCCTGGCTATCAATGGTATTCTGGACAATAACTCTCTACTGCCACGGTCCTTTATTAAATATTTGCATTTACCAGACAATGGATCAGAACGTAGTGTTTTTACCATTCAGTGATTCAATATGTGTCCCAGAATGAGATCCACAGAATAAAAGAGTAAGTAATTGTCAAGGCTGCATACAACTAATTACAATCATATTATAAATGCCAAAAGGAACGACAGTTTATTTCGGTGGCGCCATTAATGATTAATAAATGCTATTTCATTTCCGCCATTTATCAAACTAATGCATTTCTGAAAGTGCAAACATGAGTTTTGTTCTTGCCAATGTGTCTAAATGATTGTTACAGTGTTAAATTCAAATAATCTAAACCCTATCAGGTGTACAGCGATTTGCCAGTGTCATTTTGTACAATTGTTACATGAATGCACATGTTTGCTATCGGTTAAACATTAAACATCTGTACCAGCCTGTTATGTCCTTACTTGTTATAGAGGACGATGTCCGGAAGCCACAGTTTCTCACAAGGCATGCGCAGTGTTTGGAGGCCATTATAGTCGGCCGGGTTCCACACTAGCCGCTCGTCAACCCATTCCTGTGGTAAAGGTACACGTGACAGGTGCTTTTATGATCGAATGTACACATACTATGATATATTAACTATTTCGTGATGATTTATAAGTATATTAATACAATTGAGTATACCAAGAGAAGCCGATTTGTTTCATTAACGATAACTCTGGTTCAATACCTAAGAGCCACTTAACGAGAGCCACTTCAATTCAACAAAAACATATAACGTATGCAGCATGTGCTTTAAAATATCTTAAGTAATAAATGTTCGGGTGAACGCCTTGACTCAGTCAGAGAAACAGAAGATCACTGGAGGTTAAAACTATTTTTGAATACTTAATCTCGCACTTGTCATCAAAAATAACACAATTATACTTATACGCCTTATCTGAGCCAGAATCAACTTAAAGCCAATAAGGTATATGTAATAGTTGAAACATAATTTGTGAACGTTCGTTATGATTAAGAAGGAAACATTTTGCTCAGTTTTTTTAAGAACATTTCCATACTAATCAGGATGGCAAATGTCCACAACAACCGCAGATTCGAGACTGCAATTGCATTTAGAAGCTTTATCGCTCTGCTAAATGATGCATATTTCCTTAATGTTATTTACTCATATGGTGTGCTAATATTTTCGGAAGCTTGGAGTTCTAAAACTTCCAATCCCAACTTTGATCATTTTGAAGGTTTTTTCCTATCCTCTTCTAACATGCAACCGAAAAGCAAAACGTAATAGCGGTGGGGTTATTATGTATTTCAAGACATTATATTCGAATCTAAACAACAAAGATATAATATGGTTTTATATATGATATAAAAATGCCTTTTGGGGGCGGATAATGATAAATATATTTGTTCATGTAATCCAAATGATTCAAATGTTTATACAAATGAAAACTCTCTTATATTTGAATTTGATTCCATGAACAACTTAATGTTGATATTACATGTTACAGTCAGTTGGATGATATAATTCTAACAAGTCTCCAATTTCAAGGACAGGTCAACGATCAGATGTATTTGAAAATATCAATCTTAATCGATATGTTCAATTCAATTCAATTCAATTCAATATCTTTATTTCCTCCTTGCAGGAGATATGCATGTTATATACACATAGAAAAGTCAATATTCAAAATTATAATGGAGCATTACAAATATGTACAACATGTGCCCAATAAGGGTGATTAGTCTACCATATGTACTCTTCATTGAGTCACATATGTGTCATATTCAACTTAAACTCCATGAACACATTTGGAGATGTACTGAAATGATATCAGTAAGAATGTCATGTTCGCGTCATCTTCAAGTAATGGCTGTATCGGAGCACCCATGAGCCTTAACGCAAACAAAGTTTGGCTCAAGTTCAATAACCCTGATACAAAGTCACTGCCACAAAACAAACTGTCGCTCAGTAGTTGAGACCCCAATAAGGCTGTCGATTTGCATTCGCTAATAACATGCACAATTGTGTCCGATATCTAAAGGTGGCAGCGTTCACAGACGACCAAGTCCGTTCATCGATTTCCATGGCACCATATTTTAGCAACCGCATGCATCATGTTTCTATGATCAGCCCTGTTGCACACTTTGTATACAATAGATGGAGTGATGGTAGGCTGTAGTACCCTGAAGTAGGCAAAGTCGGAGTCCGTCATTACCCTATGTTTCCAACTGTGAGCTTCCACCTAGTACACAAGCTGTCTGACAGTCCTTTTCCACAACAACTTGGTAGGTAACGAAGAAGGATTGATGAGAACATTATTAATAAGAGAATGGAGGCCAAGTTGGCAAAGAATGTTAGATATATCGGGTACGAATCCGTACCGCACGTTTGTATTACATGATAGAAATAACAAGTATCGTCGAATAAAGATGTTACGACAGGTGCATTTACAATCTAGGCTTAGAAGTTTGTGTAGAAACATAAGCTTCCTTACAGTAACATCACAACTAAGTTTGTGCAACCCAACCATTGATTCACACATATCTGACCTTGTACGAACATGGAATCCCTGTATTTTCTTAACAATGAAATGTTGGAATTTGTCAATCAAGTACACGTTGTGTTTAGTTAAATTACACCATAGCTCAGATCCATATACTACAATTGGTTTTACTATCTTTGAAAACAAATTGACACAAACTAAGGGTTTTGCACCATACGGGTTGACATCTTGAGCTGCCATAGAGAAGAAGGCGTTTCTGGCCTTTTGTATCCTATCTTGTATCCGCATGGTCTAGTTCAAATTCGAGTCATGCCTTATACCCAAGTGGTTCACGTTATTTACTTGTTGTAATAATTTGTCTCCGTATATCATCCCTGCGACAGGTATGGACCTGCGCTTTGAAAATACGATGATATTCGATTTGGCAACACTAATGTCCATCTTCCAAGTTTTACAATACTTGTAAACAATGTCGATCATAATCTGAAGAAAGAGGGGGGCTACAGCGACTAGCGCAATGTCGTCTGCGAATGATGGGTTTCCCGCCTTTACGGACATCACCGTGTAACCGCTATTGCTATTCTCTAAGTCCAGTAACAACTGATCGACGTAAACAAGATAGAGAAATGTCAAAAGTACTCCTCCTTGGCGTACTGATCTGCGAACGTTAATGATATCTGAGTTCAGTCCGTTTGTGCGTACCACACATTTCAGATTGTCATACGTGCTCATAATGATCCGTAGAAATTTTCCAGTAAGTCCTAACTGACCGAGTTTGTAAAACAAACCGGTGTGCCATACAAAATCAAACGCGGCTTTCTGGTCTAAACACGCCGTGTACACGTTACTTCCGGTTTCTATCTGCGTGTAGACTGTTTCCTGGAAGTTGAAGGCGGTTGTGAGACAGCTGAGTCCTGTCTGAAAACCCTGTTGCTGTGGCGACGGAAATTGTAGGCGATGCATTTTGATTATTTATTCTGTTCAATAAGATTCGTTCAAAGATTTTACAAAAACAAGGCAATAGCGACACTGGCCGGAAGCTGTTGGGGTCATTCTTTGCTTTTCCTTTTCCCTTATAAAGAGGTATTATAATACTTGTCTTCCACGTCTCAGGTATTGTTTCGTTACGCAGGGCTGAGTTGAACAGCTTCAAGAGGGCGGTTTGTAGCATTTTCCCACAGTGTATGACATGTTCATTTAGTATATTGTCGATTCCTGGTGATTTTTGCTTCTTAAGCGTTTTTACAACTGATTCGACCTCAACTGGTAGTATTATGTCTTGGCGACTGTCATTGCTAGCAAAGTCTTGTACACGCATATTTATTGCTTCATCTTCACGCGAAAGATGATAGTTGTGATCGAACACATTTTCAAAATATTTTTGGAAGCCTTTAACGACATTTTCATCAGAATATTTCACATCATCAAATATCAGTTCGTTACAAATTTCAGTGTTTTTCCCAATCTTACTCTTTAATGTTTTCCAGAACTGTCTATATATATATAGTCAAGCTCTGCGGTGCGATTCAGTTCATCTAAGTATTTGTTTTAACTTTCTCTTTGTTTTTGTCTCTGAATGTTCCTGAACTTTGCTTTAGCCTGCTTATATTCACGATAGGTATCGTACTCGTTACCTCTTGGTCGCCCTGCTGCCATCCAGATTCTTCGTAATCCTCGCGCAGCGGAGTGAGAGGCTTTTATTTCATGATCCCTGTCGCTTTGTTGACGGCAATGATTTCGTTTTGTCCTGTGTGATTAGTGTCGTCATTTTGGAGTTATCTGAAGTTACACATGTATGCATGTCCTGCTTCCTAGATTGCACTTCACTTCCCAGCGTAATAGCATCGGCGTATGTTTTTGGCTGAACAGCGTCAGCTCCTGCATCGTGACCACTATAGCTCACGGATGTATCATCGGTTTTATTCCAAGCACCGTCGACAAGTCGTTGATTTACGGTCGCTATGGAAGAGCCAAGACGCTTCACCTCAGTCTGAAGCTTACTGATTTCGGAAGTAGCGGTTGCTTCCGGTAGCCTCGCAAGTACACTTCTAAACGTTCCGTTAAACACTCTTTAATTATTCGCTATCTGTGCCATGTCAGTTTGAATAGCTGCGACAAGCACTGAATCTTTAGCTTGTTGTGCCGATATCTTGAGAATTTCAGAATTCATATTTGCAATGAGTGCAAATAAGTCAGGTTGGACGATGCTTTCTTTGTCAAAATAAATTTTATCATTGTAAAATTAAATTGTAAGAGTCACCTCAAAAGAAATCGCTTAGCTTCTTTAGGTGCTGGAGCTAGCTTTTGTGATATTGAATGCAAAACATAACGTGTTTTTTCATATCAAGGTACGTTAAGTACTCTGAGTAAATATAGCCCCAGAACTATCTGGAAATATCTAAACAAATACAAGGCTAAATCTACTTCTAGCAGTCATGATGTCAATATTGATGATTTCATTAAATATTTTAAGGATATAACAAAAACTCCACACCTCAGTTCATTCGACAATGTTAACAATTTGGAACCAGAAACCATTAAATGTTGATGAATAAGACTGCACTTTTACGATCACTGAAATTTTGATAACCATTTCAAATTAAAAAAAGACAAAAAGTCCTGATATGCAAAGTAATGTTGCTAATTTTTTCATTGATTCCAAGCACTCTATTCCCCCTATGCTGTTAAGAGTTTGAATTATATTTATGACAAAGGAATTTATCCTGAGGCTTGTTGTAAAGGCGTCATAGTTCCTATCTTTAAGAAAGGTCATCGTTCTTGTTCTGCTATCTAAAGAGGGATAAGACGAATCTTATCACGTTAACCAGTTAGTATGTTACTTATTAGGTGGAATTCGCAAACCATAACTAGTTAACCTGTTAGCGCCTGATTCTGGAATGCATTTATAGCTAAGTGGTAACACGAATCTTATCACGTTAACCAGTTAGTATGTTACTTACTAAGTGGAATTCGCAAACCATAACTAGATAACCTGTTAGCGCCTGAATCTGGAATGCATTTATAGCTAAGTGGTAACACGAATCTTATCACGTTAACCAGTTAGTATGTTACTTACTAGGTGGAATTCACAAACCATAACTAGATAACCTGTTAATGTTATACAGCCAAAAAAAGGTAACAGGTGGCAGTTCTGGGCACTTTCAAGACTGTTTTCAGTCTTATGATATTTATCTTACCAAAAACGTAACGCAAATATTCACTTGATAGCAAGATAATGATCGTGAAAACAAATTAAGTGGTTAACACGGAACAATTCGCGAACGTTAACCGGCCATTTTACGGTATATATATGCCATACAATATACGTAGAGAATATGGAATGAAATCAAACTGGCATAGCTTACTTAAATGCAAGTTCATGTCAAAATGTGAAGGCTGTCAACAATGTTGCTAGATTTATTTCCGATGCTATGAAATTTTGAGAGGAAAAATTCCAAATATTGGCTGCTTCTTAGTTTTTCTTTATCAATAATGATAGTAATGATAATAGTAGTGATGATAATGGAATGATGATAAGGATTATGACAGAAACTATAACGATTAATAATAATATGGATTGTATAACTCGCTGATTAATAATACTATTTACATTGTCAAGTTTTTCATATGCACTTTATTTTGTTTAATATAATGTAAGTTTGTAATTTATAATTGTAATATTTGTTTATGTACGTTTGTGTCTTGGTCATCAATTTACTTCATTGTGTAAATGGCGAAAGGCAAGATGCCGATTTACCAATATAAATGTCCATTGAAAAACTTGGAAAAATGTCTTATTTAGTTCTTGCTATAACAGTTTATTACGGGAACTAAAACCATCTACATCCGAACATACCCTAGCAAGTGTAAATAAATGGAAATACATACACCACATGAAGGGGCCATTCGAACTTCGCCGTTCTAAGAAGGACGATTTACAATGTTAAAGATAAAATCATTTTATTTGTCGTACAATTTGATAGTCTTGTCTTCATGAGGGTCTTTTTTTAAAACGCAATATACATATTATATGATTCTATCTGGAAGTACGGGATTATCGTCTTTAAGCACAATCAGCAGCTTGAGAGGTGAAGACTAAGATATCTCTTTAATGTTCACGACTTGATGAAAAAATGATAAAGTGCCAAACGAATCACACGCATCCGAGCGTGATGTAGTTGTCAAAATGAGCATTTCCATTTTTATTGCCATAAAATGTATTTTTTTTCTCGCGTTAATGATGTTGATTTTTGGAGGTTTCAATTTCTCTGAACGTATAACTATTTGACAAACAGTTGTATGAAGTGATGAAAAATCATAATCGTTTAATATGGAGGCTGCCCACTGCTTACGCACTGTTTCAAACACAGTGACACAAGATGTATAAAGGAAGGCAGGTAAAATAAAACTGTTAAAAGCAGGAACATTTAATTCTGAACTATTTACAAATGAAAGTGTTCCCTTTTTCATTATAATTGTGATAATTGAGATGTATTTGTAATATAATAAATACAATATTCAACACCCAGTGAACTTCTCTGACCGTTAAAAGGCGGTTACCTAATGATTTAGTGATAGACGGTTCTTAATATATTTGTAGCTTGTTGCGAACACAACTGTTTAACAACTGTATTACCATCCCTTATAACTACTCGTAGTGTTTCGAAAACATAATATCCCCTGATATACCTGTTCCAGCCAGACGTTGATTGTCAGCACTTGATTGACCTCGTCCTGAAGATAAAACAAAACTCGTTTTGAGGCTTATTTCTATAGCCGTATGGTTCTATTGGCAATCTTACGCTATTTTAGAGGTTTCAGTGGCTAGGTACTAATTCTATCCGTCACTGTACGTTTGTAGACATGGAAAATAAAGGTGTTACTTAGGTATTTGGATTAGATAGATTTTAAGTAGTTGTATTTTTTATTTACCTGAAATATTAAGTAAATGTGTTGTTAACCAGTGATGTATCGATTAATGATTTGCTCACCGACGTCTTAAACCTGCATATTCATGTAATGCATACACTTGGCGTAACGGCTCTACTCTGCTCGGCATTTTGAGCAAAAACAGAACTGTAATATTGTTAGAATCTCCCGATTGCAAATAAGGCAATTATCAGACAATACCACGCGCATACAATGACCACCAAACAAGCGATTTAGCGAATTCCGGTGGAAGAATAACCAGAGATAACGACCAATTTATGGCGCATTAACGCCATCTAAACAAATATATTCACAGAAGACACCAAGTTACAAAAGGTTAGAAATACTTAAAGACATTAAGCAGAAGAAATAAATATGTACTGGTGATCTTTTACAAAGGGGTAAACAGTTGTTTTTGAACATTTAGCTTTTCATAGACAATATTAATTGAAGCAGAAAAAATAATACAATATAATACCCACTAGTATTCGTAAATCGATCACTTGCAGGCAGTGGATAAGGAGCAGTTATAATGACAACACCAACGTTCATTGTTTGCAAGAGACGACTTACAACATGGTTCATGCGTCACTGCCGTTGCTTTCAGGTGACGACTTGCAACACGATCAATGAGTCAGTGCTGTTGGGTTGCAAAATACGACTAACAACTCGTTCCATGTGTCATTGAATTTGGATGCAGGGGAAGTCTGACAACATGTACCATGTGTCATTGCATTTGGCTGCAGGAGAAGACTTACCATACGTCCCGTGTGTCATTGGAATGGATTGCAGGAGAAGGCTTACAACGCGTTCCATGTGTCACTGCCGTTGGTTGTAGGAGAAGACTTACAACACGTCCCATATGTCATTGCATTTGGTTGCAGGAGAAAACTTACAACAAGTAACATGTGTCACTGCCGTTGGTTGCAGGAGAAGTCTTTCAACACGTTACATGTGACATTACACTTGGTTGCAGGAGAATACTTACAACACGTCCCATGTGTCATTACATTTGGTTGCAGGAGAAAACTTACAACACGTAACATGTGTTATTGGAATTGGTTGCAGGAGAAGTCTTACAATGCGTTACATGTGTCATTTCATTTGGTTGCAGGAGAATACTTACAACCCGTTCCATGTGTCATTGCATTTGGTTGCAGGAGAAGACTTACAACACGTCCCATGTGTCATTACATTTGGTTGCAGGAGAAGACTTACAACCCGTTCCATGTGTCATTGCATTTAGTTGCAGGAGAATACTTACAACACGTAGCATATGTCATTGCATTTGGTTGCAGGAGAAGACTTTTAACACGTAACATGTGTCATTGCATTTGGTTGCAGGAGAAGACTTTTAACACGTAACATGTGTCATTGCATTTGGTTGCAGGAGAAGACTTTTAACACGTAACATGTGTCATTGCATTTGGTTGCAGGAGAATACTTTTAACACGTAACATGTGTCATTGGAATTGGTTGCAGGAGAAGTCTTACAATGCGTTACATGTGTCATTTCATTTGGTTGCAGGAGAATACTTACAACCCGTTCCATGTGTCATTGCATTTGGTTGCAGGAGAAGACTTACAACACGTCCCATGTGTCATTACATTTGGTTGCAGGAGAAGACTTACAACCCGTTCCATGTGTCATTGCATTTAGTTGCAGGAGAATACTTACAACACGTAGCATATGTCATTGCATTTGGTTGCAGGAGAAGTCTTACAACGCGTTCCATGTGTCATTGCATTTGGTTGCAGGAGAAGACTTTTAACACGTAACATGTGTCATTGGAATTGGTTGCAGGAGAGGTCTTACAACACGTCACATGTGTCATTGCATTTGGTTGCAGGAGAAGACTTTTAACACGTAACATGTGTCATTGCATTTGGTTGCAGGAGAAGACTTTTAACACGTAACATGTGTCATTGGAATTGGCTGCAGGAGAGGTCTTACAACACGTCACATGTGTCATTGCATTTGGTTGCAGGAGAAGACTTTTAACACGTAACATGTGTCATTGCATTTGGTTGCAGGAGAAGACTTTTAACACGTTACATGTGTCATTGGAATTGGCTGTAGGAGAAGTCTTACAACGCGTTCCATGTGTCATTACATTTGGTTGCAGGAGAAGACTTACAACACGTTACATGTGTCACTGTCGTTGCTGACCGGAGAAGAGACTTACATGAATATTCAAATGCTGCTGTCATTGCTTGCAGGAGACAACCAGAGTGAACATAGACCAGTCAGTAGTACAGGAGACAACCAGAGTGAGCATAGACCAGTCAGTAGTGCAGGAGACAACCAGAGTGAACAAAGACCAGTCAGTAGTACAGGAGACAACCAGAGTGAACATAGACCAGTCAGTAGTGCAGGAGACAACCAGAGTGAACATTCACCACTCAGTAGTGCAGGAGACAACCAGAGTGAACATTGACCAGTCAGTAGTGCAGGAGACAACCAGAGTGAACATAGACCAGTCAGTAGTGCAGGAGACAACCAGAGTGAACATAGACCAGTCACTAGTGCAATAAGACAATACGTTTATAATCAATTGGCTTCCTTGTTTTGTTTTTCTTAGAAAATGAAAGGCGACGACCAAGATCAATGTGATTATGAAATATGACACAAATATTTCATTTGGTGCCACGGAATAATAATTTCTCTAAGACAGGCGAGAGAGTTGGTATAACGGCTGGCCGCAACTGCGATTTTCATTTGCTATCAATCTGGCGGCGATTATTTAGCGCTCTATCATCAACTTGCCAATTATAGGTGTCCGTATATTGATATAATATACATCCCATTGACATATGATATCAATCAAGGAAAAATTATTGACAGACGCCTTAAAAGACTGCCCAGAATGCATACCTTAGTTCAACTTCATGCTGAAACATTCTATTCTAACTCTGAACTTCCTCAATAATAGCTGCGTTTTGATAGCTGAGAAAGTAAACAATGAACCACGTGATATTACACAATTACATTTCATGACAATAAAGATGTTTTTACATGTCATTTTAACGACACAGTATGAAACATTAACAATGGAATCGATTGCTCGAGAGAGTCGATGATAACAATTCCTGACAGACTAAAATACATCATGTCATTATCAAACCATTCTGCTCTTGAAAATCTCTTCCCCATTGTTAATTATATTTGACTTTATAAGTGCTTCAGTGTATTTCTAAATCACTGTTTATTGGTTTCAAGGGCAAACCAAAACATGTTCGTGATTTGCTCTGTTTATACAGTGTCCTGGGAACCTTGTTGTTCTGTTTAACATTACCTTTGATTGCCAGTATTATCATCAACAATTACGTAAACCCGAAACCCTTGATCTAAACTTCTTTTCCCCTTGACGTTTTAACGACCATACCTTGGACAGAATGATTTCCAGTAATTACCATGGCCTGCATTCAGCGAGAAAATTAGTTAACAATTTTGTCTCAAGAGATTAATGTTATGCGTAAACAGCATTTGCAGTTCAAGCGTTTAAGAAACGCTAAACGTGAAATTGGTGAAGATGAAGTCACACATGCAAAAGGTTCGACATTCAGAAGCTGGTGCATTTTGCTCGTATTTTTTCCACAGACTTGGTGTCTTTGCAGTTGATGTGAGGTTGTACCATAATGATGAATGTACACGTAGTTTCACAAGATGGCGCATGGAATGAGTGTTAATTATCTGTTTTAAGATTTGTTTACATAGTGTTTCAATTAACGAAAAAAAAAAACGTTTCGAATTATCTTTTTTCTTTGTCCTATCATTCACATTGGCAACTATTGGGAAACACATATAACGCTTTGATAGAAGTATTGCTAATACTGACCATATCCTGTATTTGTGCAAGGGTGATGCCGAACTTGACTGTGACTTGATGAGAGGCGTTGTAGACGGGCCTGGAGGCGGGGTTGTAGCCAGCCAGAATTTTGTCCAACAGGCGCTGCTCATCCGTGGGTACAAAGCTTGCCACTAGCAGCAGGCTCGGCTGCACGATCTCCAACAACAGCAGGTGAAGTATCGCCCGCATGGCTTACAAGCTCACATTACCCTGGGGGACGCTCAGCACCTGCAAACATTTAATCTGTGAGTAGGTTTTTACAATATATCATTTTAGAGCGTAAATAATTATAACTCTGAAACTGAATATACTTCTCCAATATTTTCAAAAACAAGCGTTTGTGAATTAGACACGGCTGCAATGATCGAGTTGTGCTTTGCATTTGTTTTCTACTCACATGGAATATTAGCCAAGCTAAATAGCGGGCTAAACTGTATAATTCTTAAGAAGAAATTACGAGAATGATTGCAGTGCGGAGCGAATGATTGGCAATGTTACCTCTCGCCACAAAATAAAACCCATACCATTATTCCCAGTTTTAGAGTTTTTGGCTCAATTATTTATGTTATGCCCGGAATATAATCAGCCCATTCTCTTATTGGTTTGTGTTTATTTTTTAACACTTAACTATTTTACTGAGTGTAAACATGTATATGCATTTGTGTTGGTTTATTTTGTGTTTATTGTTACAAATATGGTGTGTATTTTATGTGTATTATTATTATAACGGTTCTTGGACGCCCAGTATGCTTTCTTAAATTATATGTTACGAAATTGACAAAGTCATGTTGACATTGAATAAATGTCCTTTTGTGATTGATTATTCGTGTCTAAAATTCTAGTTTGAACGTATCATACCTAGCCCCTACTTATTCAAGAGCAATACACAGATAGGGGTCATTTTATCCGGGGTCGTCGTCCGCGTCGTCTTCGTCTGTTGTGTCACACGTTATTTTTAAACAAATGATTACCAGACATTGTTATAATGTTAATGAGCGTAATATGTCGACTGGGTTGTAATGGTCATTACAAGGTCGCATTTTAAACGCTGGTTTTATTGCCCATGCATTGTCAAAATTTGATCAAATTCAATTAGTCGTTCCTCTTACTTGAGAATGGTAATGGCAGTTATGGCCCATCAATTATCCCGGAACAACCTATTTTCGACCACAACCTATTTTCGACCGCCTCCTGAAAATGGGTAAAACACTTCTATTTTGCGTCACTTCCGGTAAAAATAAGCTCCAATTGTTAACCATAACAGTAGAACTGTCAGAAAACTTCATTTGAAAAAGCATGGGAATGGTAGTGTTAAAAAAACTTAAGTTATACTTGAAACAACACCAATTTGTCATTTTTAATTAATGCCAAATTAGACCCTTTGTTTAATATGATTTCACAAGTAAAATACTTCTTTAAAATCGTGTTGTTTTTGTTTGCCAGATCTTACATATCTACCAAAGCCTAAAACCTATGCCCTATTGTTTTCTTAGTATAGTGCACAACATCAAAAGCGCATCTAAATATGGTATGTTGCTTATTCTAAAATTAATGAAACTTATCTACAGGTAACTATATTGAATTGCATTTGGGCGCTTAGTTACCATAAAATTATACATATTGCAGCCTAGGCAGGCCATATGAGGCTCATTCAGAGTTGGACCAGTGATAACAGGGTTCATGATGGGTGAATTTATCATTTTGTACCCATGTGAAAGCCATTAGAAGGGATGATGCATTCATTTGCCTCTCTTGTGGTGATAAGTAACTAAAAAGTGACTGTATGGCAAATATGTAAATATTTAATTACTTTTTTCTAAAAATAAAATGCATTAAACAGTTTAAACAAGTTATACAAATCAAAATAAAAAATATTGTGCACAAACTTTTGTTGCGAAGTATAGTTAAAGGTCATGGTCGAAAGCATGTTGTATCTAGGTCAAATACAACAAGTGACAGCCGCCATTTTGCATTCAAAATGTAAACAATAGACGATTAAAATAGATTTTTTTTTTTTTGGAAAGATGAATGATTGCTTTAAATGGTACACACAAACATTTATTTTTTATTATCACTTATTTATGATTAAAATGTAAATAATCCTTAGGCGGTCGAAAACCCGTTGTTCCGGGATATCAAAACCACCAAATTCACTTGTTGCGCTCCCTTAAGATCATTGTAATATCAATATAATCGGCATAATATATTGCGCAAATGTGATAGCCTGCCAGTTTGGAATTCACAATGGAGTTACTGGCGTTGAATTTTCATTTTTTACCTTCTCTACATAAAGCGCATCAATTTATTGAACTAAATCGAATATACCAACTTTAATACAATGCACACTACAGAGACAAGCCCAGTATACAGACAATTTACTAAGAAGTTCAAAATATCGCTTTAGTTAAGCAGTTATATCCATAATAAAAAGTCTTTGAATAAGTTTCCATTCCAGGCGCCATATTAAAATCGCAGAATTCTAGTTCATTCAAGTTACGGTCAGAGATGAAGCCAATTTGATGTTCTTCCCGTGTTTCAATATGCGCCGAATTACATATATACCTCCTTGTTTTAAAAACTGTTAAAGTTGTATTCTGAGATAAGATGCGCCACAAGTAATGCAATTGTTTCAATTTACCGAAAAAGATTATTTAATATCGGAAACAATGAGAAGGATACCGTGTTTAATTTGAAAGAAAGGTGCAGAAAACAAGGTACTACTACCTTATGAGACTAAAGTTGATCGCTATAAATCGTTTAGTACCCACCAGTCATTTAATATTTGTGCGTTTTCAGCTATTTAATGCACGGTTTCAATCAGTAATTAACATAGTTCCATAACGCATTATTTAATGTTTGTCGTCCAAACTTTATGTTTTTTATACATGTATATATATATATATATATATATATATATATATATATATATATATATATATTGATTTTCAACACGAGAACCACTTTAATATATTTTGTTTTTTTGCTTTATACTCTTTTTTTATGTATATTGATGTTGGTCTGGTGTTGCCTTCACATTTGCTTCATATTGATAAAATGTTGGGACAAATGTGGAATTGAAATTTTGAAAACCGGTTCAGCAAACCATTGGACTATTTTATTTACCGACCATTCCAAACTAGCTACGCCAAAATGTATTGATAAACGATGAATCAGTATTTGTGTAACCCATGTGTGTTGTCTTGTGGTGTTGTGTGTATCGGTGGGAGTTGGTTTGGGCTTTGACCAGTGCGCCTTCAAACAAGCTTATGATTTTTGACGGCTGGACTCGATCCTTTTCGAACGCTTACTTTAATTAAAAGCAGTGATTTCAAAACAATACGGAAACAAGGAATACCATGCTTTGCAAGATCTTTATTTCAGGGCAACATACACAATTTAATTTGATGTTGGTTTAATGAAGATCACTTCACGATTAATTCATAATTAGAATATGGTTGAGTTGGTTACATTAGGATGTAATCAATAGTAATGCTAAACGATATGCGTTTATTTGAAGCATTCACTTTCCCTTGAATTTTTAGGAACTAAATGGGGTTTTTAACCGATTTTCAAAGCACCCTGATCTTGAACAAATACAAAACATGTCTTTGTTTGGAGGCAAATCTGTTTACTTTAATAGCAAATAATTGACAAAACGAAAGCCCAAACCATTTAATATGCCCTGTTTGCTTTATAATTTGTGTATTAAACATCTTTAACGTACACAAGTTTGCCAGCTAAGACGCCAAAAGCTGTTATCTCGTCCCAAAACTTCCCCAAGATGCATAATTAAGCATTCTGTAAGTGGTTAGCTCATGTAAATGTGTCTCCGCACGCATACGAAATAAAGTTATAAATCCGTCCGGAAATCTGTGTAAGATTGTTGGTATCAGATACTAAACAAAACGAGTATTATTATATTTCCTTGTGCTTTCCCGACATGTGCATGGGAAAATGGCAAGAACAGCTATTGCCTAGAAAGGTCCTATGCCACAACAAACTGGGATTACTTTCGCTGATCAATCAGGCCCCGGGCTTTCTTGATGAAGAAAGCGAAACTTGGTGAATTGTGAATTTTTTTCCGTATACTGTTTAATAATGACACTTTTTCTAACTTTTCCAATGATTTACGGTTGATCCATGCAACATTCAATAACATATAGAGCAGCATCGGCTCAAATTTCTACAGCAGTTTTCCAGAAATAAGATGCAAACATAATTGCATACCAACCATAATGGCCACTGGACAAAGACAATTGAACAAATGGAGAGGCAAAAACCTGTCCATTAAGGTTTTTTCGTTAACACAAAGAGTGGTGAGGATGGCCAATCACTTCTACTTTCAAAGACGTAGCTCCGTATACTGTCGATGGCAGCGAATACGCCTTCCATAGCGTTCTTTCTTATATTAGGAAATGAAATATTTTTTGAAATGCACATATAGTTACAAGTTATTGTCACTGTATCGTGAACATGGCATTGCAACAATTGTTGTTTTAATTGTTTTAGTTTGAGCTGATTATCATCGGGTAATTAGAAGCAAAAGTTTGTTCAATAACATTTTTTTTCAAGAATTGTTAAAAAATGAATTTACATAAAACACTCAATCTCGAATTAATTTTCGCCGTCCGACCTTTAGGATATTGTTTTAGTTTCTACCATAATACAAAATTGTGTACTAACAAACGTCGAACATGCCAGACATTTAATGTTTGATAATAATTATTTTAATAATGATAACTTTATTTCATAAAGATAACACATTAAGTTAATTAAGATTAATAATTTATCCTTGGTTCATTACAATGTCCAAAGCATATTACCAAAACTTGACATAATCAAAGCTGAACTTCTAGACTTCGATGTTATAGCGTTTTCGGAAACTTGGTTATCACAGTCAGTTGACACCAACAATATTCTTCTTCCACATTTTCAGGCTCCTGAACGCAAAGATCGGGCAACCAACAATTATGGAGGTGTTATTTTATATGTCAAGGAAAATATATTTTATAAGAGGAGATTTGATCTAGAAGTTCTGGACACTGAATGCATTTGGATCGAGTTGGCTATTAAACCTAACTTGAAGATGCTTGTTGGATTGTTTTATCGACCCCCAAACACTTCTGCTGTCTTGGATTCACGTATTGAGGAGTCTATTAATACGGCTGTAAACACTGATATTTCTAACATTGTTTTGGTGGGTGATTTTAACTTGAATGCTACTCCATATTGTATCAGTCCTAAAATAGTGTCTTTATGTCAGCAATATGGTCTTACCCAATGCATTGATGAGCCCACTCATTTTACCGAACATTCTTCGTCTATTATTGACCTGGTATTTTTAAAAAATACTACAAGTTTGCTTCTCTGTGAAGTTGGAGATCCCTTGTTTGATCAACAAGTTCGCTATCACTGTCCCACTTTTGTCTTCTTTAAGTTTTGTAAGCCAAAGTTAATTTCTTATCGTCGTCTTGTATGGCTGTATGACCGTGGTGATTACAATACATTTAGAGCACACCTCGAAGATTTTGATTGGGACTCGATTCGCTCCAATGATCTTAATACATGGGTTTCTCGTTTTACTTCTACTATTCTTGATGGTGCCAAGCGCTATATACCTAATCGTATGATCACTATCAGACCTCAAGAACCCAGATGGATTTCATCGGATATCAAGAGGCTCATTCGTCGTCGCAAACGCTTATATAAAGAGGCGAAGAGGTCAAACATACCATCTACATGGAGGAAATTTAGAGAGCTACGGAATCTTATTATTTCTAAAATTAGAGAAGCCAAGGCTTTGCATATTGACTCTATCTCTAAATCTCTACTCGAAAAGAAACAATCCAAAGGCTGGTGGTCTACCATTAAACAATTCATGTCCCCTAACTCTGGTTCTCTTTCGATTCCACCTTTAGTTGTTGAATCTGGTATTATTCATAGCAATGCAGATAAGGCTGATGCTTTCAACACTTTTTTCGCCAATCAAACACATCTCACAGAGCCTAACAGTGAACCTGTACCACCGACTTACCATATATCCTCCCTACTAGCAACAGTCGTTTTTAGTCCCTCGGATATAGAGCCTCTCCTTCGTTCTTTGCCACTAGGGAAAGCTGTAGGTCCAGACACGATTGATAATCGTGTTCTTATTGAACTATCTGCCGTCCTCGCAAAACCACTTAGTGATATTTTCAATTATTCGATGTCTATTCCATTCTTTCCTGATTCCTGGAAGATTGCTAATGTTTGCCCTATCTTTAAGAAGGGTGAGTCTAATCTTGTCGCTAATTATCGACCTGTATCTCTACTTGACTCACTTGGCAAAGTCTTTGAACGTGCAGTCTATAAGCACTTGTTTAACCATATTGTAGACAACAATATATTGACGGATTTTCAGTCTGGCTTCCGACCATGTGATTCAACTGTGAATCAACTATCTTTTATATATAACAGCTTCTGTGAAGCACTTGACAACGGTAAGGAGGTGCGTATCGTATTTTGTGATATAGGTAAAGCCTTCGACCGTGTCTGGCATAGAGGCCTTCGTTCGAAATTGCATGCTATTGGCGTCCGAGATCATTTGCTTCACTGGCTTGGTAGTTACCTACAACACCGCAAACAACGTGTTATACTTCAGAATTCTTCGTCTTCCCTTCGTTACATTAAAGCAGGTGTTCCTCAAGGTTCCATTTTAGGACCCTTGCTCTTTATCATTTATATTAATGACATTGTTCGCGACATCGAAGCTAACATCAGTCTTTTTGCTGATGACACTAGCCTATCTATGGTAGTCGATACCCCTAACAAAACTGCTTCTGTTCTTAACTCGGACTTACAGAAGATAAGCCGTTGGGCCGATACTTGGTTAGTCTCCTTTAATCCCCAGAAAACCAACTCAATGATGATTTCCAGGAAACTCCACCGACCCCTACATCCCCCTTTGACTATGCTTAACCATAACATTTCAGAGACTTCCTCCCATAAACACCTCGGTATGTTTCTTTCTAGTGACTGCTCCTGGTCTGCCCATATTGATTATATCAAAGACAAAGCATGGTCCCGTGTTAATATTCTACGTTCGCTCAAGTTTACTCTTGATCGTCTCACCCTTGAGACAATTTATATGACCTTTATCCGACCATTGCTTGAATACGGCGATATTATATTTGACAACTGCACTGCAGGGGAAAAGCAGGAACTTGACAAAATACAACGCGAGGCTGCGAGAATCGTCACAGGTGCAACAAAGCTAGTTTCTATTGATAAACTTTACAGTGACCTGAACTGGCAGCCCCTTTCAGATCGCCGCACCAACCACAAACTTATTTTTATGTTTAAAATCAAATCCAATATTAGTCCTACATACTTTATTAATCTCATTCCTTTACGCCCAGCCGATCCTAGGTATAATCTTCGAAACTCTTCGGATATTCCACTTATACATTGCAGATCCACACTATACTATAACTCTCTTGTTCCGTCTGCCATTCGTGCTTGGAATACTCTCGATTCAAGTTTCAAGTCCGCTGACTCAATACAAAGTTTTAAAAGGCTGATTAGTAATACTCCTAAGGTTCCTCATTATTTTAACACAGGACCTAGGCGTTTACAAGTCCATCACACTAGGCTTAGGTTAGGCTGTAGTCTACTTAATTATGATCTTTACCGGAAGAATATTGTTTCCTCACAAGCTTGTCTCTGTGGTGACTCTGAATCTGTCCGCCATTTTATGTTATTTTGTCCCCTTTACACCTCCTACAGAGAGGATATGTTCGAGTCAATAAATTTGCTCGTCCCTGGTACAGCTATCACGCTCGACTTATTGCTAAAGGGTAACGTTCGATTTACTGATCCCGTCAACTCGCAGCTTTTTTCTATTGTTTACTCATACATTGATTCTACCAAGAGGTTTCTTTGAGTACTAACTCTCTAAACAGCTTATGTGTGCGTTGAAATTCATCTAATCTGTTTACTTTGAGACACATCATTCCCATAATCTTCTACTGTTTCTAATGATTTTGTATTATGAGCGCTTAACTCATTTTATCTATATGTTTGACTTACTAAAATATTTACATTTTACTATAGCAATATTCATTTGTAGTACCGCTCAACCTAAAACTTGCTCTATGTTTGATTTATTACAATACTTAAATTTCATAATAGCATTATTCTTCTACATTTATTTTAGACATATTCATCTTCTTGGTAAATATAATAAATGATATTTTGTGCGACAACCTTTTTCTGATTCGTAAAGTATACATGCATACGAAAATGATCTATATAAGCTATGCTTTCGATCAAATTCTTTGTTTTTCATTGATGTATATATGTTGTCTTGTGTTATTTTCCTCAATAAATATGTTTAAACTAAGTTAATTAAGTATCTTCTTTACAATGTGCGCTTCAATAGACTCTCAAAACATATAAACATATATTTCTCACAATAACAAACAAGACGACATTCAAACACAGCATGTACTATGATCAAAATTCTGAAAGACAAAATAAATCGCATTATAACAAACAATTTAAACAGACAATCATTCACTAAAGTATTTGTTTTGTCATAAGGTGTTTTTTTAATTGTGTTTTGAATGCAATTAAAGATGATGATTCTCGAATAAAAATCGATATAAAAATTCCAAACAGATTTAGCAAAATAAGTAAATGTCTTCTTACTATAGTTAGTCTTGTAGCAAAGGAAACTTAAATCATTATGAGTGACAGACCGCATTGCGTGTGAATTAAATTACTTCACATAAGTATTCAGGCATGACACTATGCAAAACTTGTAGATAATAAGTCCAACATTAAATTTACATCTATTTTTCAAACGATAACCAGCCTAATTCCTTAAACAATGGACTGGATGACATTTAAACAGGTTTTCGTAAAAACTGTTTTTGCAGCTTTTTATGAATAATGGATATTTTACATGTGTGTGCATTTATTCATCTACATGTAAGATATATATTATTCAGAAAAAAGCTGCAAAAATAATTTTACGAAAACCTGTTTCGTGTCAAAGTGATTGTGCGTTTGGTGTACTGGATATTGATTGATATGAACATTTATATTCAAGTAAATGTAGTATCTATATGATTTATAAGATAATATTATACGTAAAATACAACGGACCATGTTCCGCACATCATTACTGTTCAGCACAATTCGGTGTCCGCACATCATTACAGTCTATCAAAATGTGCTGTCCGCACACCATTACAGTCTATCAAAATTACAGTCTATCAAAATGTGCTGTCCGCGCGCATTACAGTCTATCAAAATGTGCTGTCCGCACACCATTACAGTCTATTAAAATGTGCTGTCCGCACACCATTACAGTCTATCAAAATGTGCTGTCCGCACACCATTAAAGTCTATCAAAATGTGCTGTCCGCACACCATTACAGTCTATTAAAATGCGGTGTCCGCACATCATTACAGTCTATCACAATGCGGTGTATGCACACCATTACAGTCTATCATAATGCGGTGTTCGCATATCATTACTGTCTATCACAATGCGGTGTATGCACACCATTACCTTCTATCACAATGTGGTGTATGCATATCATTACAGTCTATCACAATGCGGTGTGCGCACACCATTACCTTCTATCACAATGCGGTGTATGCATATCATTACAGTCTGTCACAATGCGGTGTCCGCACGCCATAACAGTCTATCACAATGCGGTGTCCGCACATCATAACAGTCTATCACAATGCGGTGTCCGCACATCATAACAGTCTATCACAATGTGGTGTCCGCACATCATTACAGCTCAGCACAATGCGTAGTCCGCACATCATAAAAGTATATCACAATGCGAATGCATTCGTTCATGTTTTTTTGGCGATACACGAATACAGAATGCAACATAAAGGTGGGATCGATTGCTTGGGGAAGTCGAAAATTACGACAGTTGAAAGACATTATGAGAGAATCAAAATATTATTTTCCTGAAAATCTCATTCCCCTCGTTAACACTAGTTCACTGTTTATAGGTTTCTTTGGCAAAACAAAACATGTTCGTGATTCTGTTTGTTTATACACTGTCCCGAAAGACTTTGTAAAACATTTATTCCCACGACTCTTAACCTCTTAATAAAGTAGACAATGACACTTCCGGGCTAGTGCAAAGGAACGGACATCATCATAAAACGTTAGTATGACTCGTTATTTTATCTAATATCACAATTATGAGGGCTTATTTGAGAACTCGGGGAATGCAGTGCCATATAAATATGTTTAATCTTCACACGTATTTCGGTTATTTTGTAAACATATTGTTTATGGAGTTATAAGACCGATTCTCCAATCAAACACATGCATGTTTACAAACGAAAGTAGAACATTTTCACCAATTTTCAGCTTAATTTCACTCAAGAAGCTTACATTTAAGATAAAACCAGTATTATCGAGTGCTTTTATTTTGTCGGGAATAAAAATGACCGCCTGTTTACCGGAAAAAGCATGTTTAGACTCTTTTTCTGGGTTTCGCATTAAATTGTTAAAGACATTATCTAGAATATATGCATTGCGAAAAAGATATGCTTTGATATTTTTGTCCGTCGGGAAATGCTCTGAAAATAAAAAAAATATATTTCTGTGAGATATATCGTGATGACAAGTTTTGCCTGATTCAGTATATTCAACTGAATTAAGCTGCGTTGCATGCGTGCACGATTCCTTTACAAGGTACAAAGCCCACAGCGACCTTGAAAACAGTTCCCCAAAAAGCCCACAGCGACCTTGCAAACTGTTCCCCAGAAAGCCCACAGCGACCTTGCAAACTGTTCCCCAGAAAGCCCACAGCGAACTTGCAAACTGTTCCCCAGAAAGCCCACAGCGACCTTGCAAACTGTTCCCCAGAAAGCCCACAGCGAACTTGCAAACTGTTCCCCAGAAAGCCCACAGCGACCTTGCAAACTGTTCCCCAGAAAGCTGTACTGAGCGTTTCATTACTTATATTAAACGTGCAAGAAGTTGAAGAGGTCATTGACAAGTACCAATACAAAGAAAAAAATACTTCCAAAAAATTCCAACATACATTTCATATTTCCCATCCAGTCTCATATGAACAAGTTTCTATAACACGTATATCACGCTATAAAGCATAACAGTAATTGTTTAAAAAACAGCACCACTAACGGATGCAAACGCTTGTTATTGAAAGTCGACTTAAAAGCATAACACAACAATTAGTAAAGCAACAGCTATGGACCGTACTACACATATGCCCATTGTCACAAGTAGCAATGGTGCTTAGTTTCGCGCAAAAGTTTAACAAGATTTATCATTCTAGTAAAACTAAAGATATGCACACAAATATTTCCGACCAAGGGGCGTAACCCGACAATAATCATAACCAGAATTATGGGTCTTGCTTCACATGCGCATATTGTCGCCGGTTATACGTGATAGGTTTCAGGTTAATGTCTGTAAGGGTGTTTCGTTAGGTGATGATAAAAGTTTTTGAACGACCGTCACATAGACGAAGACACCGACCATAGCTTTCTTTTCTCAAGGTCAAAATACACACGCTAAAACTTGCAGTAGCTACATAGAAGGCTTATTAATTTGAAAAAAGGGTTATTAAAGTTTTCTTATTTTAAAATCATGCTGTCCGTTTTCTTTACTTTAAACAGGCATATATGAATGTCTTTAAAGAGTAAAACAGAAAGAAAGAACATCTCCTTTTCTATTTTCAATGTTCCATGTACTAAAATGATATTGAATACTACTTGGTTACAAATTACATCAGCGGAGTTGATTTAGGCATTTTTCAATTGTTCTTATTATCATATGCCGATGATAGAGTATTATTTTCTGAACAAGAGGCAATATTAAAGAAAAGATAAGTAATGTTAGATGAATATTATGTAGATTGAAATTTAGTGTTAATTCTGTTCAACGAATGTATATAGTTCGTATATGTATTATTAATTAGCTAAACGTTCTTAAAGCTTTAGAAGATAAGAAATGACGATAATACAAATAGAGACATGTTAAATATGTCTGTTTGGTCGATGATAAAATGTGTTGTGATTTAGACTGTTATCCTAGTTTCAAATCAATGGCTTAATTACTGAAGTATTTCCTTCAGTCCTTGGGAGATAATCATGGGAATGTTTCAAAGTGCTGGAGATGTTAATTCATTTATGTTTTCAATTAACAACACGTTTCAGATGTTTTGTTTTATACAAAACTGGCAAACGGAGTTATATGAATCCACTAGAGCCAGAGCAACTATCGAATGCGTCATTTTAATATAGTGAAACATTGAAAATTTAGATATTCTGCACGTAGGTGAGAGGTAAAACCCAGTAGATGGCACAAAGCAGTTGTAATACCTCTTTGTAATATAAAATTCATTTCATGTAATGAATAAGAAGGTGAATTACCTTTTGATAAAAAAAGTCAATTGTATTATGATTTGAGAAAACATTATTTGAAAAAAATAGGATCTTACAGGTCCAAATGTAATAAAATGTACTGGAGTACATAAATAAGAACAGCTGTGTGAAGTTAGCTAAACATACGACATTGGGCATTGGACATTCAAGATCGAATGTTGTGCATGTCCAATGTCCAATGTCGTGCTAGCACGACTTTCACTTTTGAATGTCCAATGTCCAATGTCGTGCCAGCACAACATTCGATTTTGAACGTCCAATGTCCAATGTCGTGCTAGCACGACTTTTACTTTTGAATGTCCAGCACAACATTCGATTTTGAATATCCAATGTCCAATGTCGTGCTAGCACGACATTCATTTTTGAAATCACAATGTCCAATGTCGTGCTGGCACGACTTTCACTTTTGAATGTCCAATGTCCAATGTCGTGCCAGCACAACATTCGATTTTGAATGTCCAATGTCCAATGTCGTGCTAGCACGTCATTCATTTTTGAAATTCCAATGTCCAATGTCGTGCTGGCACGACATTCATTTTTGAATGTCCAATGTCCAATGTCGTGCCAGCTCAACATTCGATTATGAATGTCCAATGTCGTGCCAGCACGACATTCATTTTTGAAATCCCAATGTCCAATGTCGTGCCAGCACAACATTCGATTTTGAATGTCCAATGTCCAATGTCGTGCCAGCACAACATTCGATCTTGAATGTCCAATGTCCAATGTTGTATGTTTAGCTAACTTCACGCAGCTAATAAGAACATGCCAATGATAATAGAATTATTGTTTATATGTAAAAACAATGTTATTACTGCATTATCAGGTAATACTGGTGCGATATAAGATATATTGCTGTTAAAATAATTGTGTGATTTACTTATGCTGCTCATATTGTTCCTTTGCTATTTCTTTAAAGTATGTTGGCAATTATTGAGTGTGTCCTTATCGGTATTTGGCCTAGGTGTATTTGTTAATAAACTCTAACTTGTATTTCTATAGAAAAAGACACACAACTACCTGTTGCTTCAAAGCACAACGTCAACTTGAAGATAACATGGAAAACACAAACAACATTCCAACTTATGGCTATGCATTAACTTTGAATAAATCATCTTGTCAAGAACATATACTTTATTCCGTGCAACTTTACCATTATCTGATGCATGACAATTATTTTGATCTTTGTGACCAACGCGAACACATTTTCTCCGTACATTTACATACCATTAATGTCCATCTATAAATGAAAATGACATTTTAATTATCTACCTAGAGAGTTAGTACAAGTACCTTTTGTTCTATTTAATAAGATTTGACCCCTAAAAGCAAAAACTACTGAACAAGTAGTAAAACTTTAAATTGAAAGCCACTTAGGGCAAAAAACTGACAGTTTGGATGCTTTCAGAGACATAAAATCAGCATAAATGTAGAAACTTAAAACCCCGGAACATGCATACAATCTGCTACGAGACCCCGAGAACGCACAAACCAGTAATGCAACTCGCTCGGTTGCAAGTAAAAAGAATATCCATTTCAATTTTGAATACATTAATAGAGGGCAATAAATATTCCTTGAATAAAAACATACACTAAACAAATCTTTGCATTAAGTTTGCATTATTCACTACCGTTTAACGTTTAAGTGATACATATTTCTTCACAGATTTTTCTGCAACATTAATCGATTCGAAAGCATCAATTTGAACATAACAGTACGTTGAACTACGAAACGACAAACACACATCAAAATGCACGTGCCAATAGTGAGTTGGTGTAAAAATTGCACGTGGTAGCTGTGGATTGTAACACGATCCTTACAACCGAAAATAACACTAAATGGGGTTGTCAGTTCGAAAACATGGAAAAGCCATCGGTCAGCTCAATTCTGGTATACCCTTATATGTGAGGAGTTTCAAAAATAATAATATTTTTCCAATACATTTTTAATCAAGCGAAAATTAAATGCAGGTAAAATTCAGTTTTAATAATAACCCATAAGGTCAAGATTGTCGAGTCACAGGCCTGGTCAAACCCGTGTGAGGTATTGGTACTGAAACACATGGTATTAAATGAAAAGTGGGCCTTCATCTAAAATGCCATCAACTGATGTAAAGAAATATCATTGAGTAAAAAGCGAAATGAGTTTTATACATTTTCCAAAATAGCAGTTCTGGGTGGAAACATCCGCCACGAGGAGAATATACCATTTTTCTAGACTTTAAAGGGAAATTTTGTTGAACCAGAGTTTAGACAAACATGTACACACCATGACCAGTAGATCAATACCAGAACAATTTACATCAGCTTCGGCACATATAATAGTTATAAAAAAAATATAATATGAAACATGTTTTAGCTTTAAATCGTTTTCAGTGGATATAAAGAGAAACATATGCATGCTCAACTTCTGTTCTTAACGAGTCTGTTATTCCAGAACTGCGTTGATATAATTGGTACAATATAAGTGACGCCCAATAACACTGAACATTCTCATACTTTTAGTAATGCAATACTAGTATATAATGTATTGAGAATTCCTTTCATGTATTTCAAGTCATGAACCGTTAACAAAATCATTCACATGACATGTATTTTGTCTCTCTTCGATGTAAATTTTATTTAAAGTTCCATGATGCAGAAAGAAAACGGAATATAAACACAAGCTTCTTATTAATTCTATACACTTCACCATTTCAAAATGTTTTATGAATGTGGTAATGAACCGTTACTGAAGAGATTTTACCAATTTAAACAGTGACACAGGCAGGCCATGATGAAAAGAGCAAATATTTCAGCTAGATTGACAAAGACGGTTGCGTCATTTGAGGAAGCAGGGTGACAAATATGTTTCTATTTCTTGATACCGGAGTGGTCTTGACAGGAGATCGCAGAAACGTATCAACTATGGAGATACATTGCTTTTTGGAGATTAAAGTACACATCACCTTACTGTAGAAACATTGTTTTCACATAATTTATAGATTATTTCTTGATATAAAAAAATGCAATCGCTGTGTTTATGCAAATAAGGATCTATGTATGAATAATTATGAAACTGATGTTTCAAACTAAACTTTCTATGCAATGGAGGAAATAATAAACTCCTTTACTCTAGCAATAATTGTATTATTATGAATTGTAGTTGATAAACCGTTATCCATATTGCCTTTGGTTTCTTTTATGTGACCTTTAGCTCCGATCCGCAACATGTTGATTGTGATTTACATCCGTGATCTGTCCCAGAGACAAACATATTTGGCTGCGAACACACAAGCGTAATTAAGGCGCCTGTTGCCAGATTGGTATCGAGGGAAGCGATATGACAGCGTTCGTGGCGTCATGGTAATAGACCATATAACAGGGTTGTCAGGCCTTTTAATTTCAGACAATTTCAATTTATGAAAAAGGCATTTGGTCGGAATATCGACTTTTACATTTGTTTTGTTAAAATTTGAATACAAGATATTTTCTTATGCAGAAGTACATAAACGATTGATTTGACAGCATTGCCAACAATTTCATAAACCTGTAAACCAATCGGAGTGTGTCAAAAAGCTTTTAAAACATAACGATAACCTGTTACACGAAAAATACGAGTTGTTCCACGATAACCTATCCCTAGAGTAGTTTTATCATACGGAAAATATTCAGATAGCTGAAAGTCTCATTACAATATCTGTTTATTGAAACATCCGAAAAAAACATGGACTGGGAAGGGTTCAATAAATGCAACCATGATACCCTACCTCTTTTCGAATATAACCATACGTGTCCGATATAAAGCACACATACACATTTCACCATGCCATACTCCAATACCGAGTACCGGGTGAAGAAGATGATTGTGCCTTAATATTTTGTCCTTGGTCTGATTGACGAGTTGTGTTGTTGGTGGTAAGCTTGTTGTTCCAAATAGTTATTGCAGATTTATTTCGTTTTCGCCTTACTGACACTGGTCTAACTATACCATTTTAATTATTTTTATTCTGGTGTCATTTGTATGATTATTTGTAATAAGAAAAATGCAAAATGCACAATACAATAGTTAAAAGCGCTTCAACAACATCAAGAAATTTTATTGTCGCATGCAAAGCAAGCCAGAACCATTGGGATAACTTTGTCCTGCATCGACGTAAAGTCAATGTCTTGCTGATGTTAATGCACCGACAAGCAACATATCAGATTCGCAGAATTCACGTTCATGCACTGATGGCACTAAATAATATACATCTAATTAATGAAAAAAGTATACAATGCACTGATGCAAACACATGGGACTTACAGCAACTTAGAGGCCTTATAAAACTAGAATGTGCATTGGAGATTCTGACCATGAGCTTAGTCTTGTTTTATGCGACAGGAGCGTATTGTCACGCAAGGGAACAAAACAAACTTAACAATCTCAGAACACAATTTTGACACTAGAATAACTGACTCGGATGCGTTTTTTAAAACCACAAGAAGGCTGGTCACTAGCTGTTTTTATGAAGTTATATAAAGATCTCCTCTGACCGTTCTTAGGCGGAACTCCAATAATTCATAGATAACCGGTTGTTTTTAATATTAGGTGTCCGTGTTGTTTTGTATACAGTTTTTTGTGAGTGTTTGGTAGAAAAACCGTAGGTTGGACCATATTGTTGACGTGGTAAAGAGTTTTTGGTATATTTAACCAAAGAATGTGCACGTTTTATTTTTATTTAAAGTTTGAACAAATAAGATATTCAATGAAAACAATTTTTTACATATGCGGAAAACGCTAATTTTCATAGATTCTGGCTTTGTTTATTTGTACACATCAGATTCATGAAATGTAATTATTCGGCAACCATTTTGTTCCGCTACCTACGCAATTGAAATTTAAAAGAACCGAGGAAAGTGTACAGACAAAAGAGCATTTGTCTATATTTTCGACGACATCTTCGATGACAGGCACCAAAACCTCATTGAAGCCGTCGCAGATTTGCTCTACTAATACCCTCTGTAAAAAGGGATTGCAGAATGATAGCAGATTTTTAAGGAAGAACTTTCTCATACGAACGTGCTGTAAACAGGAAATCACGCATTAATTTTGTACATGAAAAAGAAATACAGTTTGGCATTAGGTTTTAAATTTGAATACAGAAATTGTCCCAATGCACAAGAAATGCACGGTGGCGGTTAAGTGAGGTACGTCCGTCAATTATAAACTGAATCTGCTGGTACTATATATGCAGGGGCACAATTAGGCATAATGCATTTGCTGCGAGATTACCTGTTCTTCGATTGTTTGGAAAAGGGTCTGAAGGTAAAATTGATATAACCAAATGACAATAATTTAAAAAAGTATGAACCATGCTTTTAATCATGAAACACTATAATCAAACAGTCTTAAACCTTTTATTTTCTAAGGCAGACTGTGTGTAATGCTCATAGTTTCAAACAATAACTGCATCGTATCTTTGAAAAGTTTTTGCATTAAATACTCTGAATTGTTTTCCTCCGTTTGCAGTTAGATCCCTAATCATTGAAGTACTTGAGGTTTACCTATTAATTTATTATTATTTGTTTAATTATTAAGTTTTCTCAAGTTAATGCATACTTTGATAATATTTACCTTTTTACTTTATTCATGATTTTTGGGATAAGAGTGAGGTTAGTGCGTGTAAACTAATTTAAACGTTACAAAAAGTCTTGTTTACCTCGTTTGTTATTTGCTGCGCTATCTCCGCAAGAGAAGAGTATTTATTGCACATATTTACCGTACACACGCAGTACAGTTCGCAACATTATACGATACTAAGGAATTATCATTTGATTTATTTACGCAATAATATTAAAAATAAAAATACATTTATGCGAAGACAACAAACAAGCAGTTTATACAGTGAGTAACATATAAGCATAGCTCATAAGCTCATAAACAATCCACTGAAAATATCGAGATAGCACATGAATAAGACTTGAGCACATCTTACTGTTGAAGCATTTGAGCAATAAAATAAAGTGCATGTTACATGTTCAACAGCTTTAAAGGCGGTGGTTTTTGGGGGCTTATTTGTTGAAGTATCGGCTTGTCGTATATCGGTCTAAGTAATCGAGGTGGCTCTGTAGATCTTCTGTACTTTCACTTTCTTCAAGGAAGTTTCGTAGTGTGTTTTATGTGATTGTCGCCTTATCAAAATGCAGTGAAATTTATTCATGGATAACAATTAGAGACAGAACAGAAAGTGATGGTATGTTTGCTCAAACTGTTAAATCAATTTTAATTATAATATCAATCAAGCAATTTTTATCGATAAGCGCCTTGTGCTAAATGAAACCAAGCAAACAAATTAAGATATGAAATTCTTACCTGAACCCGCGAAAATGACATCGACCCAAGCAAACAAAACAAAGTGTGAAATTCTTATTTGGGACCGCAAAAATAACATCGAGCGTGGAGAAATATCAACCCTCAATATATCGAGCCATCCGATCGATTTTATATGAACATAGAGTAAAAAAAAATCGGCTCTTTTAATCTGGTTCGAGCCAACGAGGAAATCGAGCCATGAGAT